>NC_068364.1:20033271-20385771 GCF_020536995.1 Dreissena polymorpha | reverse complement strand
CCATTGAAGTTTAATTTGGAAAAAAGGCTAGATAAAGTCACCCAAAGCGTGCAAGGTCATAATAAAAGACAGATAGCTATCTAGTGTTAATTATAAGATAGTGTTAACGCTATGAAAAAGAAATTTTCGAATGATTAATATCTGGTTCGATACAAATTAACACGTACTTTCCTTTCACATTACTATATATGATGAAGCTTAACTGTTTTCATTTTGTGTACCACCATTGTTTTCTTCTCTATTATTTTGCAACAATCCATTACATGCAACTAATCTTTACAGTATTCTTGCTAAGGTTCTTTGATTTCCAAAATAGTAAATATGCCCATAGGGCAGGTGTTATTGTATTCAGCTGGTGGACTCGGTGTATAATATACACATGCAACGTTCATAAATACTTGCTTACTCACTTATTTTAAGTTGCGGAAAGAATATTTACCGCTGACAACAGTCTTCTGGTATATTTCATTACCTACCTTCAACCCTCTGCGCTGAATTGTATGACAAAATAAGTATAATAAGCGTATTCCAAAATAAAATGGTTAAAACCTATAGAACTTTAACATATTAGCTGAAGTTGAAGTCTACCAAAAGCGATTTAGTGAAGTGAACAAATCAAATTATAACATAAATGACGTTTAACTGAAAACAATTCCTTTTGGTATTTATTGTAAACAATTACCGAATCGTTTATAATTTACCGATTTCCTCGCGGATGATTCCCTGTATTTGTTCGGTGCAGATGTTCAAAATCAAAATGTTTTTTAACACTAATACGGTCGTATTTGTATTTACATTATACAGATATTTATATTTTTTATATTTTCTTTAATATTCTGTTCAAAACCTTTACGAAATAACTTGAATTAAAATACTAATTGACCCAACTGTGACCTGGGAACAATTGAATTGATACATACACATTCGTGTTTACAAATATAAATCCAGCACCGCAGAAACACGTTTTTGAAGTCAGCGGAGTCACGTTTTCCTAATAACCACATGTTACTATGTTTGTGTTTATTTTGCGTGTGTTTTACTGAGTTATTGTATTGCTTTAAATATACCTGTATATATATGCTCATTCGTAATGTTAATATTCTATCAAAGAATCCAGAACAATAAACTCCAGAGAAATTGAGACAACATATGTTTACATCCAGTAGTAATACATTGCGTAATTTATAGGTTCACAATTATGTTGTAACACACGTTTATGTTGAGGGTCCTGATAATTTAAACCGATACAGCCATAATTTGTATGTCGAGAGTCATAGTTTTTAATGTTGAGATTATATAAAACCAGTTCGGCAAAGTCTAGTTATATCTTGTTCTTCTATATTGAACGTTGATTTACTTAAAAAATACTTTAGTGAAACTTAATATGGGACAAACTGATACCACATCCAGTATTTCTTTGACTGCTTTATAATGTTTAATTTTGAGTGTTTATGCTTACTTATGGTCTTAAGCTAATTATCGCATGGTCATACACAATTCTTAAAAGATAGCCGTACATTGTTTCCAATTGGTCACGATGTAAATATGGTTATGTTGAATGTGCTTGTATCTACAGCGTATGTTATAAATGCAAAATGATCAGATTTGAGTTGTTTGACGTGTGTACGCATTGTGCCCGGATATGCAAAAATAGCATTCCAATAGCCGTTTTGTTATTCTGGTCATCGATATATCAATACACATAGATTATACATGGCTTGTTCAATCAAGACTGCGGGAGATATCGTATAATCTCACGGCCCTCTTTTACCTGGCGATATCATGCGTGTACGTTATTTGGTTATAATAAGCATTATTTGTTGACTTCGCACATTAGCATTGAGCATAAGTGAAATATAAAAAAAAACGTTCCGATCCTGTGTCGGAAGCTTCGTGCGATGGGAGTGGAGTCTGTGGAGTGGTTTCGCTCGTACCTAAGTGATAGGACGCAGTCTGTACATGTTAATGCCGCTAAATCGGATTTCAAATCAGTAGTGTGTGGTGTTCCCCAAGGGAGTATACTGGGTCCTCTTTTGTTCTTGACCTACGTTAATGATATGAAAACAAGTATATCATCCAACTGTAAATTAATACTCTATGCTGATGACAGTGCTATTTTGTATTCACATAAAGATCCAAGTACCATCAGTCAAGTTTTAGGCAAAGAACTCGAGTCCTGTAGTAAATGGTTAATTGACAATAAGCTATCCCTCCATCTAGGCAAAACAGAATGTATTCTTTTTGGTTCGAAACGTAAACTCACCAAGGTGGACAATTTTCATATACAATGTAATGATCATGTTATAAAATCTCAGACGTATGTAAAATATCTTGGCTATAACTAGATGCTGATTTGTCCGGTACTTCTATTGTAAATAATATCGTCAAGAAGGTTAACTCTAGACTTAAATTTTTATATAGACAACGTGATTTTTTAAATAAAAGTCTTAGAAAAAGCTTATGTAATTCTTTAATACAATGTCATTTAGATTATGTATCCTCTTCGTGGTATTGTGGACTCACGAAACAGCTTAAGCACAAGTTACAAATAGTCCAAAATAAAATGGTTCGTTTTATTAACAATTCCCATTGTAGGACATCACTTGTTGTATCGCATTTTGAAGAACTTGGTTTATTGAACGTTGAACAAAGATGCAAGCAACTTCGGCTTAACCACATCCATAAGATTTTCTACAATAAATGTCCAAGCTATATGAAAGACAATTTTGTCAAATGTACAGATGTCCATCAGTATGGGAATAGATCCCGATTTAATTTTTATGTACCTCAAGTTGATGGCTTTACTAGTTCTTCAATTTACTACAATGGTATTACGGATTGGAATGCATTACCCGATAATATAAAGTCCATCGAATCGAAATTTACTTTTAAGAAACTTGTTAAGACACATCTATTAAATGATATGAAGGTAGACGAGAATTCCATGTATTTTTACTTTTAGATTTGTTTTATTTTTATGTAATTCATTATTTTTATGTTTTTTATTCGTGTCAGTGTATTATCATGTCAACTTTTGAAAGATTCACTTAATTCGTAGAAGAAATCATGTGTAGGATCATGTCGATTATATATTAAGAACTGAAAAACAATATATTTATAGTCACGTATAAGATCTGTTCGACTAAATCCAGGGACCCCGTTGGAAATAAGCTTTTTCATGTTTACATGTCTAAGCTTTACGGGTTATCCTGTGTATACATCATGTCGTAATCTTATTTGGATCTGTGATAAATGGCACCATTCATGTAATGCATGTTTCTGAATATGATAATAATGCAATCTATACGTTACTTATTGCCTTGATTGCATTGAATTGTAAATTGCTTGACATGTATGCACAAATAAAACAAACAAATAAAACAAACAAAAAATGAAAGCGATATATAACGATTGCAATCATGTTTGAGGTAACGCTGGGATAGATTGGCTAAATTAAATTGTCCGTTCTACGAACTTTATATCGGCTTTATATGATAGGCATAGTGGTTGATGATTTAAAGCGTTGTTTAAGAGGACCTGTAAACGATATGGCGTGTCTGGATATAACACATATTCCCATTTTTGTTGTTTGAGCCAATATATAGCACTTATAAGAGTAAACAATAATAACGCTCAACATTTAAAGGGGCCTTTTCACAGATTTTGGCATGTATTTATGTTTGTCATTAAATGCTTTATATTGATAAATGTTAACATTGGGTCTAAAATTCTCCAGTGCAAAAACAAAAATTCAATTAAAGAAAAAAACATTAACCCTCAACGGGGCTCGAACCACTGACCCCTGGAGCCATGGAGCAAAAGTCTTCCGCTCTATCCACTTGACCATCCGCTCTGATACAATTTCTCACGCTTTTTTTCTTTATTTATGCAATCCTCTGTAGTATCAAAAGATACAACGACAAAAACAGAATTCTCCAAATGATAAAATCGTTTCGCGTTGTAACGCTTTATAATTTTCAGGTTTTTAAATCGTCAAAAGATGCACATAATGAATATTTTAGAGCGTGGTAAATGTTCAGTATTACTGTTTCCTCACAAATATCATAACTTCAAGAACAATTTGCGAATCTGAAACAATTTTTTTCAATTTTGTCAATTTACCAAAGTGTGAAAAGGCCCCTTTAAGATGGAGGACCGATAGTTTTGGAAGTGTTCGCCTTATGCTAATACATGCAACGAAGCTCCGACCCTCGCGGGGAAGAGCGCTTTTGTTAGTATCTGGTTGATCCTGCCAGTAGTCATATGCTTGTCTCAAAGACTAAGCCATGCATGTCCAAGTACACGCCTTCACACACACACTTATGGATTGTAAAAACACAGTAGGCTGTTTCATCTGTTATTAGTAAAATCAAATAAGATTATTATTAAAAATTATTGATGTATGATGCATAGACACTTTTACAGAAGTAAAAAGTATACAAAAGTATACCAGATATTATTAAGGTCTAGTAGATAAAAATGTAGGACACCTTTCTTTTAATGGACGAGATTTAAAAATAAATCGAACAATATGCTTAACTTTTGAAGCATCAAGCTTATGCAATCTAAATATAAATAAAACAGACGTTTACATGAACACTTTGTCCCGGTTTAGAAAATCGATAAATGCGAAAGTATATTTTATTACGACCTACCAATTAAGAACATCACATGATATAACGATATCGCGATTAAGATCGACCACGAGATAATATAATGATACTAAAATCAAATTAAGGACAAAAGCACAGTACAGCGATCAAGGTCTTTGTAGTGAACCTAATTACTTGAATTGAAACGGAAGGTTATCATATTAGCTCTTCAATACGATTGTAATGTGTTATAGACAAACTTAATACATTATTTATTCTATTACATATATACAGTGTACCTTGAGTTTTTGTACAATAATTGTTAGTGCGGGCTTTTCAAACGTAAATTGTCAAGAATGGCTAATAAATAAAAATAAAATTTTCTGTTTTGTCCTCGCATTGAGTTTATTATTAAAATCAATTTTATTAGTTATGAGTTGAAACTACATGTAGCTTTCAAAAACAGATACATAACACTTATGCTAGATTTATGTGTGGCTCTTTATTTGAAACCATAATAGACATCTAAACATTTGAAACGGATAAAATAATTGTGTTTATGACAGATTAAGACCTGTTTCGGATATAGTACGTCACAAAACATTAACTCGAAATTTTGCTAGTAGCAACACAACTTGATGGCTAAACTAATATTTGACTCGCATTTTGCGAGTTCTAATAAGAGCCTTGCATGTGTATATAGACATAATTTCAGGGTGGCATCACCATCCAAATTCATGTTTAGCGTAAACTGTGTTTTTAGCATTATCGGCACAACGAACCAGGCGGCCTTTATTGCGATCAAAGGCAAGGTTTCCGCGTACGCGTCATGAACACCAAATGCTAATCATTACATCATAACTGAATTGGTCATACGACTGGTTCATTGCAGGTTATACTGTTTAGTGCAGATCGGTTACTGCACATAACGATCCCGAAGATATAGATTAAACCTTGACTTTTCTTAAGTTTATAAATGCCTGGTTGAAGTCTGCTAAAAGGATTATGTACATAATAATTCTCAACAAACCCAAAACACGATTTTACACTCAATATAATAAACAATGAAAGTAATAAACGTACCACAAGGCGCAATAGCGATCAAGGTATCTTACTAAAGTCATTAAAAACGTATCCATGAAACTATTATGTTTTTGGAAATTAAAATTAATTATAAGTCGACCATGTTGTTCGCGCTTAGATCTAATGTTCATGCACAACTAATTTAAATTCTTAATTAGATATAATTAATTGTTTCATAATTACATGAATCTTCATTATTTATAGTGTCAAATGCAGTAGAGACTTAATTAGGCAAACATAGTTTACAAGCAAATTACTGTTTTAGGATATGGTCAATTAACAATAAGAGAACATTCACAAAGAACATAGTGACCTTCAAAATAATAAATGTAAAATGCATCCGAAACAAACGAATATAAAAGGTGATATTTGGGTAAAAGAAATTCTGCGACAATGAATTGAGAACATTTCACTTTGTTTAATATAATTTGTTGGATATTTTACAGTATCAAAGCATGATTTTACATAATGTATGCTCCCGATATTCAGATAAATCATCGAATCAAGGTGTGCTAATGATACGATTGTTTGTGCAAGCCCCTAAGACCTCGACCTTCGATGCATTAAATTATCACCCGATCGTCATGTGACGAAGAATATTCAAACGACCTGACTATGCACTTAGCACAGCTCAGTTGGCAACGTATGAACATGTTAGCGACTAATCATATTGTTATACTTTCTATCAATTTATTTGTCGAAAGTTTAAACATAAGATTAACATTTTAAGTCAAAAACAATGTGCCTGCGTGCTTTTTCTTTCTCATTTATTAAATTTGAAAAGAAACGCGATGTGATTACAACTCTGATTGATATTTATTTAATGGTCAATTTTGAAAGCGTACCCGTTATTAATGAGGTAGTACCGGGCACCATGGCCGTTCAAGGTCGGCTCTGTGTACGACGAATGCAGTCTCATTTTCACTGTCCAATCAACGTTCAGCACAAAGGTCTTGACGAAAACATTCGCACATGTGGTAACGTCAAGTGGATTTCCAGAAATTGCCTAAGGTGAGTGATGAAAGATCGCTTATCTGAATATTCGTTTCGTTTATTTAAAAAATGCACACTTTCAAAATCTGTGAATAGAATTAGCAAATGCAGTTTATATAACATAATAACAGAGTAATGCCATTTACAGGAAACAACGGTTAATTAAAACTTTCATGAGGACAAGTGAAAAAATAAAGCGTAGAGAATTATATTGACAATAGCGACATAATATGTTAAGAGATGAAGGAATATGCTCCATTCATATAAGTTCGATTTTTCAAATAAGGTTGTTTTTTTTATCCCATCATCAGACGTGCATTGTCGAAATAAACCACTGTTGAATAAACTTTCCTTTATTTCGGCAGTGCTGAAATATAGCTGTCACGCGCGGTGGAGAATGGTCATATTACTCGGAATCAACTATAAAGTAATCATTTTTAGAAAAATCGAATCAGATTCAACAAAACAAACAGTTTGATACCAAGATGTAATATATTTTTAACACATAATGCAACTCAAAAAGCAAAAATTCATGTTTTACAAATATTTAGTGCGCGTACTCGTGACGTCATTATTAACACGTCATACGACACAATGCATGTTCTCTCACGCTAAAGCTGCAGTTGTTAAGTGTTTTTTCCCCACTATTTCTTAAAAATCGGGGACGTAGAGGTATGATAAACAGAAAAACAGGTTAGTTACTGATCTTTTTGTAATGTATTAGGCTCGGCATGATTAAAATAATGAATCAATGTTTGCTTAAAATAACTTTGGGATTTTCCGTCTAGTCCGATTTTCCTATTCTATTTTTAAAGAAATAATTTATGACTTAGAAAATTGATGGGATAAATCGAATACTAGGTCGATGCCGACTTAAGCAAAGTTTATTTTTCTCGGCACGAAAATCTGAACCACTCGCCAAGGCTCGTGGTTCAGATTTTCTAAGCCTCGCAAAATAAACTTTGCTTTATTCGGCACCGACCTAGTATTCTCTATTTCTTCATGTTCGTAAACTGTACAACAATCCAAACATGTGAGATGGAGATCAGGCCACGGATTTCTTTATTCCGACGATTAATACATGTAACCAGTGCATTGTCTCTTTTAAAAATCTGAGAATAAAATCAGTTCAAACGGACCCAATGCTTTTCCGATATAGGGCGAGCTTATCTGTCGTTTTTATTTGAAAGTTTACTTAAGCTAATATGATAGAATGTAGGAAAAAACCCTGAAATATCAACCTAAAATATACAATAAACCTTAGTTAAGAGTCGGCACGACATATTACAGTCAGTCAATTTAGTGGGGAAAAGCCCAGCTGTTGTGACGTTACTGACACTGTGAAAATCCAGTTCCATTCAAGTACATGATTGTGAATTATTTTAATAGCCTCATTCAAAGTAGACTTTGATTTACATTTAAAATCTGAGTTTAATGAAAAAGTGAACTTCCACCTTCCCTGCGAAAGACAATTCATATTAATATATTGTCATACGATTGATACTTAAGTATTGACATAACAATACTTCTGAGTATTTTATTGGTTTTTCAAATGCACGTATAGTTACACACAAGTTCCAGTGGGCATGGTGTATTTTGGAATCTCTCTGTCCCGCACGTCTCTCCGTCTGACAGTCTGTACGGAATTTGTCCAGACTGGCACATTCGCACTATTTGAAGGATTTTTAAATAACTATCCACACGTTCACCTTTATCCAATATTGTGTCGCAAGCAGCTACATTACAACGTCAATGGTAACATTTGAAGGAAAATGTTAAAATACATATTGTCAAAATAGGCCCTATCCAGCTCTATTGCGTAATATCTATTGAAATATTTTAAAATAACATGACACATGTGTGGAACCTCAGAGGAGATATCAAGCGCAATAACAGTATTGCTACCTTAAGATCAAGGTTACACTTTGCGACCAAAGGTAAACGTGAACGTTATTGTAAAAAATAGGGTTTACCTGCACTTTAACTTGACTATGCATTTAAGGATGTTTATTCAGCTTGGAACACATTTCAAACCTACATCAAACGTGGTATCGCGTAAGAGAATCATGTTTCTACCATCAACTTCAAGGCCAAACGTAGAGGCTAAGTGCTAAATACAGCATTTTTTTATTCACAAATTCGGCTTGCTTGCCTCAAAATTTAACATAAACAATATAATTTTAAAATAACGTAACAACAGCTAGTTCATTATTTCAATTTAAAGTAAAAGCTTGTTAATACTCTATTAGTCGCATTTATAGTCGAATCTTCATGAGACGTTCTCATTACATTTATTGTAATGATATTTAAGGTGTATTCGAAAACAGTTCAGATTCGTTGAAAACATTGCCGGCAAAGGCCGGGACAGTTTGTATTAAATGGATGTAGTAAAACCGTGGTAGCACCATAGAAGTAACGTTTTAGTCGAATCTTCGTGAAATTCGGTAAGAACATTTGCTCTAATGTTAATTGAGCCTAGTTTAAAACTGGTTCCGGTCTGTTGAAAAATATTACCGCAAGGGGGCGGGGCGGTTTCCCTTATTTGGCTATAGTAAAACCTTGTAAACATTCGAGAAACCACTATATTATCCACTCTTCATCACACTTGGTCAGAACATTTGTTAACTCTTTCAACATATCATTGGTATACATGTTCTGATCAAGTTTCATGAAGGATTGACGACAATAAATGTGGTCTCTAGATTGTAAACAAGCATATTGTTAACGACGCACGACGGACGACGCATGACGGACAAAAAGCGATCACGAAAGTTCAAAATGAGCACGTTGTACCTAAGCATGAGCACTTAATACTGGTAAACAAGCTGATCCAGGAAAAGTAGGTTAACTGGTCGCATTTATATGAGTGAAATATTTTTCAAACTGCCAGATATAGTATTAAAAAGCAAAAAATACTACACTCGTCTCAATATACCACTTTTCTAGTAATTCTAGTTCTGAAATATAAGTTAGATTAAGAGATAAATGTGCAAAAAATATATGTATGTTTTATGAGCCAAGCCGCAAGCTATGAAATCTGATTATGTAAGAAGGTTCATGTTCATACCTATTTCATTCGGCGATTTATGTCCTGGACAAACAACAGGAAGGCCCCACGAACGACGAGACAAAAATCATAAGTATATACTTCTTTAAATTGTTCTTGTGCTTGAGTATACTAATAACATATGTTTTTTGTAAACACTTACTCTAATTCGTGAACCTAATATGGCTACCATAAAGGACTTGTTTAACTATTTTCATATTAAATACATGTATTTTCTAGCAAAGCTTTAATATTTAGAAATGTATCAAATGATTGTTATTACTTGGGAAAATACCATTTCAAATAAATGTGCCTTCCCTGGATTATAACGCGGGGAATCTGGAAACTAAATTGTCACGGTCCAATATACCACGTAGGTTTTTTAATTTGAAAAGTAATTAAAACGCCTTGTCTGCAAAATACGTTTTCGAAATATCGACGAAAAGCATTCCGCATATTAAAATATTGTATCTATATCACTGATGATTATCAATAAATAAATATTTAAAGTTTAAATACATTTTTATGGTCGTGAGTGTTATTTTGAATATTTTAAAGTTTTAACATAAAGCATACACTTATTTGTATCTGTATAACGATTTCGTTGTCATTTTGCCAAACTGTGAATAAGTTGTATGTAGCCGTTCTATTCCACTATATCATGCGTTTGTGAGCGATTTTAAACAAAACAATATGGAACAAACCAATAAACGCAGACCGTTACGCCTTATTCATATACACAAAGGTGTAGCAATACCCTTCAACGAAGAACGTGATTTGGCTACTCGTTTAAATGATCCCTGTATAACATGACTTTATGTCATCACACAGTGTTGACTCGGTGCTGCCTTAGAGTTTGGTTTATCCCTTAACTTACGTATAGTCAAGTAAAATATGGGTACAAGAGAAGCTTTTCCCGCAATGATATGCAATATCGTGAGAGTCGGCAGTGTTTAATGGAACGTTTGGCACATGGAATTGGCGACTTCAATTATTGTTCGGACCCAGGCATAATAAAGCAATAGCAGGTAACGCTTTTTTCGAATATTTGCCAAGCAATTAGTAGTTTTTAATATTTTCGATTTATATTGTATATGTGAACAATACGCATGCATAAAGGTCAATACTATGTATACAAAGATATGGACTATAACATTTATTTAAAATAAATGGGTATTCATTAAGAGTATTTATAAGACAAAGGTTTTCAAACCACAGCGGATTTTTGTAAATATAAATATCTAAAATAAATATTTGATGTAAAGTATCAAAGTGTATCTTCTAAAAATAAACCACATTAAAAATCGAATGGTCAAAATCGATGTTAACTAGAATCATTAGCGAAGTTTTTGAAGATATCAGTCTTACATGCTGTACAGTGGCAATACATTGAACGGAATACTAAAGCTATACAAAAGAAAGCAACTAGTGTATATCATAAATAAATAAACAGAAAGCGGTACACAACTATGAAATCAATATTGAAAACTAAACCGGTTTCTCAGTAGAATTACAAAACGCTTAAACAAATAAACACTTTTATTTAGGAAAATATTACTGGGTATTCATCGAATACAAATCTAGGTCGCAATTAACTAAAACATCTTTAATGTTGGTAGCTATTGGAAAGCATTAAGTATAATGCATGTAAAATACAAATAAGTTGTGCACATCAATCAACAGTTTTATTTGTACTTAAGTCAAGAAAAAGGAAGCATACAATCCAAATTAGTGTGGACTGATATAAAATAACGAGTTCGGGTTCATTTATACAAATGTTGATCCTGGAAGAACTTAGGGAAAACACTGTTGTAAATAAAAAAATAATCAAGCTTTTGTTTCGTATTTCAAAATTTGATTTGTAGAACATACAACAAATGTACTAAAGAGCAAATGAGCATGTTTACTGATAAACGACACGCGTTTTTACTTCATTTTTTTTGTGAGGAGACGCACGTTTTTAATGAAACTAATGGTAACAATTTACTCCATGGCTACACTATTTCGTATTCTTAAACATTTAAAAGCTCCATGTAAGAGTCAGCGAATCGAATCCTACCATTTGATAACTACTTAAAATTGGACATTTATGTCCATTTCGAGTCCAATGCTCAATATTCAAAGGCAACGGCATTCGATCTAACTGTATACTTACACTACTCTTTCATTCTAACCACGTCAAATATTTATCATTATTTACAATCTGGAAAATATGGTAACACACTACAAATACAAAAATAAATAAGCGCTTATAACATGGACACATTTCTAAAAACAAACAAAACTTACTTTTGAAGATTGCAATACAGAAAGGCAATACATTTTTTCTACAAGAAAGTGCCATGCACCACGAAGATATTTCCTACGTAAAGATATAAATTATTGATTGTTTAACAAAAAGGTCCGAGGTTTATACGCACACCAGTTTTGGTGTAGAATATTTAAACAATAAAACACGACACAATGCCAATATCACTGAGGAAAAGTTGTATTTCCATTGCATGTTGAGTGACAAGAGGTGTCAGATGTTTCAGATTCTTTGTTGACGACTGTAATTACGGTTTTCTTGGTAAGTAAGGTCGTCTACAAAAAAATAACCTTTTCCGAACGCTGTACTTTATGCCAACCCAAATTAAATTCCATTCTTACAGCGTCATGCCAATCTTCAAAAGCAATATTTATTTAAAAGCGAATTAATCTAATTCCTTCACATTGTCGTTGAATTCAATGCGAGCTTCTCGGAGATCGCCGACAAAATCGCCCTTCAGCCTGACTATACACGTCACATACCCGCCAAAATGTGTCGCACTTTCTAGCGCCGCGCAGTTGATATCATGACGAGGCTGAATCTCCTAGTTCTTACCGGCAGTCATGATAATATTTAAAAAGGTAGTTTATGAGTTGGGTTGTTTGTTGGAACGACTGTTATTTACCTTTAACCGTGGGCAAAGTTTACCTCTAATAATTTACAATAATTTCATGATATAAATACGAGTCGTTGTTAATTGTATTGCTGTGTACTAGCAACCCGCTGTGTTAAACGTGCGGCGTAAAATCATCAAAATAAATATAACTATACAAAACTAATAATATAAATTAAAATACCAATAGTTTCCATAATCATACCAATTATAATACCAATAATACTAAGTATAATTATAATAATACTTATAATACAATAATACTTTACTAATAATTATAATAATTTGAATAGAAAATGATAATAACAAATTATGAACTAAAATGCACTGCAAAACATGTCCAATAAAGCGATCCGTAACAAATATTACGTATAAATGGAAAGCCCCGTTAAATCCACTTTACTTTCGATTTCGTTTGTGATTACAGCAGTTTGAAAAGATCATCAATGTGATCAAAAGGTACATATTATCTTAACTGCTAGTGTTGTTTCAGTTAATAGTACTATTTCAAGTGCATTTATGCACACTTTGGAATAATAATTGATGTAGTAATACTAAAAGGCAACAAATAGTTGTCTTATTTCGTTTTGATAATTGCCTTTTGTGACTTGATACTTGCTTTTTGAGAATGGCGCTGTGTGAATCTAAATTGGTTTGTAAATGAATGGAGATTTCGTAAATTGCGGAAGGTCTGGTGGTCCTAAACACTACACAGATAAGAAGAATAAAAACGCATTCAACCCAATATTGACCATATGTTGGTTTCAACAATATAAATCTTGATTTTACTGAAATACCTGGTAATGTATATAGTTGGCAAATGTATGTATTTAGTAATCTCTTACGGCATGGTTTATATCTGTAGCTGTATATGAATTTGAGAATCCTTGTGCGAGTGTTGAAGAAAAATATTCTGCACAATTTAGATTGCATATTTAATGAAATGATGACGATAAACTAAGTCAAGCTCAGGTTAAGGCTTTAGTAACTCAGTAATGCGCTCGACTTGTTCTGCTTAACCTGGCAAAATTACGCAATATTTACACGATAATTTATTTGAACCCAAAGCAGCCCAAACAGTAAGCTTAGAAGGCCAAGGTGGTTGACTGTACATGCAATGTGTGTCATAGATATTAACTTATCTCTGAACAAAAATGTTTATTTATTAGATCTATTACATTTTATGTGTTGGTGAAAGTATAATATGTTGATGCTCAGAAAAAACGAACAATGATTTCCTTTAATTGTATTTTAATTTTACATATACATTTATAAAAGCAACTTAGAGGATCAACACCTACAATAAAATACTTAAAAAAAGTTTTTTTCGATTACACGGGTCACTTTGATTAGTTATTGTTTTTAAAGCAAATTATCAAAATGATTATTTACTTGACCTAGCTATAAGATAAAACAGAAACAGTTAACTACATTTAATTTTAGTCCATACATTTTAGCAAGCTGTAAATATATGCCCCGTGAGAAAAGGTGAAACAAAATGTTAACCTCACTTATGGATGATGATTATAAGTATCAATTATTTAAACGAGCTATTAATTGTTTGGTCTAAGATAAAAATACATTTAATGTTGTATAATGCTAATTGTTTTGCGTTGTCATATTGATTTGGACCTTTGACAAAGCTTAAATGCATATTTGTGTAGTTGTTTTTATACTATTAATACAATCTAGATTGACATTTTTGAATATTGACTATACAGACATCCACAGGATTTTTATATGCTTGAATGGGAATCGTTAATTAATACCGCACTGGCAAGGTTAAACATATATAATATATACGATTTACAACATAAAGTATGCTAAATGGTTTTAAAACAAATGTATTTCGCGATAAAAAAAATCACCTGTCGCTTATACACTTGTTTATCACGTTTATCAACAGTTATCGTAAGACTTAACTTATTTAATATTTGTTTCGAGCCGGACTTGAATTTTCATCTTTATATAGATTTGAAAGCTAAAGTGTTCTTATTTAAATACTGTTTAAACTGTGGAAGCTTTTTTTCACAACACGAACATGTATGTGTTCAAATGACCCTAAACGGTTGTTATATCAACCGCAACATTTTGAATTAACTATTTATCCATATCAACGTATGTGTTTAGTGAATAATGCTAATGTATTATAATGCATTGCATTAGGAATGCGTAACGCAAATATAAATATAATTTATTAATACATACGTGATGGCATAATTACTGAATATAGGTGTTTACGCCCGCCTTGGCAGAACACGTCACCTGAACCCTTAGCTTGCAAATAACATGGTTGTTTATGCCTTAGATGAGCACACTGTGGTAAGATCGGTCCATGATACCGATTTCAAATAAATACATGTAAATCGTGTTATGCTTTATTTCCGCCAGGTATACCATGTCGTTCGTGATTTCTCCTTTGCAACCAAATACTCTGTTGTTCTATACTAAAGTTGACTTTAACTATCAAAATTACATTAAACTATACAATCATTTTAAAATATAGCTAACGATGCATATATTTACTTGCATAACGATAACAACAACCGAAAATTTACTGCAGCACTTTGTATATAGACTCATATTGAATGCATCACGTTAGTAATATTGTTATTGCCGTCCTAAGTGTTATTAAATATAAACATGTGTTTGTGTATCTAAACAGATTATTGTTAAGAGCAGCATAAAGTGTTGTTACAGATACTAACTTTATTTCCAAACTGTATTGTGGCATGAATAGCCTTCGCCATATCACAAAGTACATGATAAGACTGTTAAGTGCCTAAGGGCGAACTGTTTCAGGCACGTGATTTCTGCAAAGTTGTACGCAGCGCTACCAATTGTAAAGTAGCAGTCGCCGTCTTTAAATATGTGTTCAATGTTCTTACATCTCTCCTGAACGAAACAACAACGACATATCTAGCAAAAGATTAATCTGCAAATTAGGCTATCGTTCTGTCGGGAGAAATAAGCTTTCAAACTATTTAGTAAATGTGTGTATAGATACATGTATATTATTTTGGCAATACTTATATACATATTTGGGTACCCGTTCAAATATTTCACTATCACATATTCAATGGTTTGTCTTGTTTGCTTGTTTTGTGTATGTTATAGCTCGATAAAGAACACTTAATCGCCACTTCATTAGGCATGGGTAAGCTACAAAAAGAAAAGGGGCGGCGAATGAAAAAGAAGATAAGCGAAAATACAAGAAAGGAATCTAAACAATCTTTTTTAGGTATGTGTCACAATCATTATGATTTTTGCACTGTAACACATCCAGATAGTAAGGTAAAAAGATCTCATGTAGTACACAATAAATAGAACACTTGATTTCATAATAAGAGTAATTTTCTCTTGTTTATATTTTGCTTACAATTTGTACTAGGCATAACTCAAAAGCGATAAAAGTTATAAACATGAAACTAAACAAAAAAGAAATATATCTTTGATGACAAGTGACAAGAACACTAAATGTTGCTATCGTATTTAAAAGATATTTTCCTGTGTCGATCGTCAACATATTTCGAAAACTTTTACAAATGCAACGTCCTAGATAGATATTTCTCAATGAGATAAATTAACGCATGAATACACTTTCTCAGGGCGATCTTGAACAATATTGTGTACTTATAAACAAGCAAAAATACATAAAATAAATGTTAATTCCATCAAATACATATTTTCACGTCGCTGCTGATAGGAAATATAAGAACTAAAATCGTCTCAAATTAAATAGAAACTGTTTTAAAAAGCTGTTTAAAGAGCATTATTTATAAAGCACGAACATTTATCTACACATGCTTGTTTGATTTTAGGTACATCTTCAGATACAAGCTGGGCTTTTTTACAATTGGTACGTACCTCTTGTCACCAAACTCAAAGCCGTTCTACAAATAGTGATTTATAAAGTGTTTTTCAATGAAGGCCCAGTGTGGGTCTTATATTGTTACCTGTCCTTTTGTTTTTTCATTACAGGTGATTGAGTCGCATCATCCTAGACTTTTGCGTACAAAAGCCTTCATGGACCTCAAGAAGGTAAATGTTAAGAAAATTGAGATGATAACATCGATATCAGTATTTAACTATATACAATATATAATCTAAATTTATTGTTTTTATATTATATGTAATTTCAACAAATAAGTTTTTTTGAAAATATTGAATATTCAAACTGTTTGTGAAATTGTGAATATCGACTTTTGATTTTTTGCTTTTATTAAACGTCTTTAAATGACTCTCACTTGAATGCTTGAATGTTCATGCTAATGCATGCTAAGATTTCTGTATCCGCCATTCGCTATGAACATTTGTGTAAACATATCAGATAATTAAACATACACACACGACTGTTTAAAATAGCTCTCATATTGCTTGACCAACCATCTAGATATTTTTTGTAAAAAAAAACTTTTAAGTGAAAAGTTAGCTCGTAATCACTATATTGGTCTGTTCCGCAAGCATCCCTTAACAAATATATACAGTAAGCACTGTTAAAACAATCTGTTAGGATATTTCAAATAACGGTAAAGACATTGGAAATTGCTTATATAAATACTTGCTTATATAAATACATGTTAATTCGTTAAATGTTTTCAATATAATTTTGATTAAGCATTTAAATTGATAGTAAAATTGGACGAAATATTTCATTGCCGATTGATTATTGGAGGGCATTCCTTTTTGTTTATTTTATTAATTGAATAGGCGAAAGAACGTTATGTTAACGCCACTTCATTAAGCGGTCAGCAACGAAAACAAAAGCAGACCATGCTAAGACGACCTAACTTGAAGCTAAGCGACTTTGAAAAAAAGGAATCTGAACAATCAGTTGTGCTGTCAGATGGTATGTTTCAAGCGTTTATATGATCAATGCAATATAATCACTCTTATTCTGATAGTAAGTTTGATAAAGTACATATATCCAATTGTAGAGAAGTGTTTTACATATGAGACAGTGCGCATACTTGTTAGATGAATATCAAAACTACCCTTGTTATGCTTCAGTGCGCATACTTGTTAGATGAATATCAAAACTACCCTTGTTATGCTTGTATTAAATTTCATCCGGGACTTATACTCTATCAGTCTGCAACTTCATATATGAATATTTTTCATGAAGGGAAAGTGAAATACTCAAGAACTATAACACTTGATTCCTAAATGTTAAAGTCATTTCCTTTTTGTAATGTGTATGCTTGCATTTTTTTCCTAGGGGTATCAAAAAAACTATAAGAGTTAATAAAATGGAACTTCAAAAGTAGAAGAATATCAGTGGGGTCAAGTGAAGTATACAAGAGGAATAATTAGTGATTCTATAGTTTACAGTAATTTTCCTTGTTTGATTGCTTTCATGTTTTACATTAGTTTTCCTTGGTTTATTATTGAATTTTAATTTGTCTGGTCCCTATCGTGTAAGCGGTTACAGTTGA
Source organism: Dreissena polymorpha (assembly GCF_020536995.1). Taxonomy (NCBI): domain Eukaryota; kingdom Metazoa; phylum Mollusca; class Bivalvia; order Myida; family Dreissenidae; genus Dreissena; species Dreissena polymorpha. The sequence continues at coordinate 20,367,701 of NC_068364.1, read as the reverse complement.
AACATTTTAGGTTGAAAGCTCTAATAAGCGGCGATTTACAGATGTATGCATTTACTCAGATGAACTACGGACTATGTAAAATTCGTACTAAGAAAATCAATACACGATGAAACGATATTCATCCCATAAAACACGAATCATGTTGATGTTTATAAATCTTACTTTCAAATACATCTTCAATATTTCTAAAATAATTCTGGTGTTTAATTAAATTTATAAGTGCGTTTGGTGAATTTGTTAAGCAAGCACATTTTATCTACAAATACACTTTAAATTACAGGCATATCTTCATCTTATCTTAAATGTTTAACAATGCAATACATTTCTGTTTTTAAACAAACGGTGCATTTGTCACCACCATTTAAGCCGTACTACAAAGGATGACTGAGAGCTGGTTTTGATTTTGATACTCGCCCTCTTCCTTTTTTCAGAACATTTGCGTTATGAATCTAACATTGGACTCAATTGTGAAATGTACTACATGGGCAATTTAAAGGTAAATGATCATATTATAACATGGATAAACAGTATTTCGGTAGTTTGTATTTGATAATATTATTGTGAAAACATTATTAATTATTTTAACTAATTAGTTTTCAAAATATATAAAATATGAAACACATTATGGACAAATGTAATATTGAACGTACAGTTTTTTATTTGTATTTTATTTTATTTCTTTGAATGTCTTTCAGTAGCATGTTCATGATATCCTCGTTCGCTTATCACTCAAGATTCATATTTCGTCGTCCGTTTTTCGTCATTCGTTATCAACATTAACAGTTCACTAATATCAGATCAGTGCAGACTTTTTTTCGCTATCGATCAACTTTATTCAATTAATGTAGCCACGTCAATATACACTTTACCCCCCCCCCCCAAACAATCGCTACAAAATGTACCTTTACTGATCCTGGTAGAGGAGAAGGGATTTTAAATTCTATCAAAGAATGACCGAAATCGGACCTCCAGCAAAAACCTATTAAGACTCATAACTATGTAACTATCCACCCAAATTTGATGGCTTTTGGTGTCTATACCTGGATACCGTGGGAAGGGCGAAGAGACCATTTAGATCATCAGACATAATATAAGTTTATTATGTTATACAGAATGCAACCTGGCGTCAAAAATGCCTCCGACACAATACGAAGGACTTTTAATTCTAGGTGCATTCACAAGTCAAACGTACTTGCACCAACTACATATTTTTCCCGACGTGACTGGCAATGTGTGACAGGTTATTTGCAGAAAAAGCACATAGTCGCACATAATTTTTGTTTGCGGCTACAACTAGGATAAACGATAAAAAATGAAAAGAGCATTACCGGTAGACCGTCTACCAAAATCAAGCGTAGTGGTTCAAAATAGTATAACTTTACCAAGCAATACCACGTAAACGAGCTTTTAAGATCCAAAGATTTAATTACATATCGCAGCCATTAATTAACGAATAGTACTAGCATTTGGAATAGGTTTACATCACAATTATTTGAAGCCATCGCATAGGCAACATCTTTCGATAACGTTTCAAGGTACATGTTAAGAAGTTTCCCCGATAATGGGAATTTCCGTATTTTGCTGTTTACTGAGAATTATCCCCGATAATGGGAAATCCGTTATTTACTATTTCCCCGATAGTGGGAACAATATAAAGCCAAATACCCGCTTTTGGTATGAGCATTTATTAACGATCCAATATATATATATATAATCCTTGTGTCAAGCCAGTAAATCACTAAGTAACGACGTCACGTCTTTAACGTTACGTCACAAATCGACGTCACGTCATGGAACCAATCCGCTGGTGCCAATTAAACGTTCAAATCTAATGGCCATTTTCCCCTCCATCAAAATACAGTACATTTTGATAAATATTGTAAAACAAAATTTTAAATAATAAATTGAATACGTAAATTAATTGTATGTTCTTTTCGATATTCTAATCTCTAATTGTCCAGTTCTAAAGGACATAGCTTTGTCACCGATCTCGTCATGGTGCTGCTTCCAACCTGAATTTTTACGACTTTCACTCGACCGTCTTGTTCTGGATAAACCTCGAGTATCCGTCCTAGTGGCCAGTTTCCCGTCGTCGTTTCCGGAATAATGATAAGGACGATTTCGCCAATCTTGATGTCTCTTTCAGGATGAAACCGCTCTCGTGTTGCATTGGTTAAAGAGTGGTTTTCAGCAGCTAATGGAAATGCGCTGAGATTTTCCCTTGCGCGTTGCTGTAAGACATACTGTGCTTGGAATGGTGATGAATTTACACCGAACACGACTCTATCAAATTCGTAGATATCGGGACAACGATTATGATTCATTCCCCTCCATAGGAATCTGTGATATGGCTTGTCCGCGTGATTGATGCCTATTCTGAGATACATCTCGGTTATGTCGCAAACTACTGCAACGGGATGCTTTCTGAATCTTAGCAAAACGTCAAACAGATCGCGCTGTAGCTTTTGTCCTTGGTGTATTTTATCATTTACGTCTTCAAATTTTGCTGCAGCATCGAACACGATTCTGGTTTTTGCTTTATCTTTATCTAGCCTCAGAACAGGAAAATGTGGTAGAAACCACTTTGAATTAAACACTTCAGAATCCGGAACTTTTGACACGTACTTCTTTTCTACGTATTGTTCGATGATTTCGCTGTATGCTTTAGCTACCCGAGGACATTGTTTGAGTCTTTTATCTGTGTTCTCTAATCTATTCAGTGCCATTTTGTAATTGTTTGGCATAACAGTTTCGTTGCTCTTCCATGGAATGGCGACGCGATACATCTGATTTTCGAATATGCACGACTGTTTTACTGCTTTAAGTGCTTGTTGCTCGTCAATGTTAACGACAGGTGATTCAGTTGATTCCCTTTCAACTTCCCAGAATTTCTTAAGAGTCAGGTTTAGATTCTCGATTTCCGTTACGTCTCTTACAAAGTATGTTCGCGCATAATTTGTTTGTAGGACCGGTGTTAAATTTGAACACGTATTACCGATGCATGTCCATCCAAGTGGAGTAAGACGCGCTATTGGCTCCCCTGCTCTACCTCTTCTTTCTTCCAGTGCATAATGTAAATCTGCACATTCAAGTCCAATTAAGAGGTCAACAATAGGTCTGGTCGTTGCTTTTGGAAATGTTACGTCACGAAGATGTGGCCATTTTCTTTGGTACTTGTTCCAGTCAACAACTTTCATGTCTCCTGTTACTTTGTTAGCTGTATATGCTGCTACATTTATCTTCACGCTTCCGTTGACACTTCTTATTTCGAATTCAACTGGTCTTGTTTCAAAAGTCTCGACTTGACCATTCAGTACATTGACCTTGACCTTTTCCGTTCTACTTTTACAGCCGAGTTCTGCCGCTACGTCACTATTGATGTACGTTTTTGTACTTGCGTCATCTAGCAATGCGTTTACAGTTATCGACCGATTTCCATTTGCGAGAATAACCGGAGCTGTTCGGAGCCCTACTAAACCAGAACTGGTATGACTTTTTGCTGACAAATATGTTGCCCCTTTCTCTTCCGTAGGAGATTGAACTAGACTGTCAGCAGCGTTTGATTTCATGCTCTTTTGCGCATCTCTGTGTAACAGTCTGTGATGCAGCTCTTCACATCCAGTTTGTCCGCATGGTCTACTTCGACGGCATGACTTTCCGACATGGTTAAACCCAAGGCAACGATAGCAGAGATGAAGTTGTTTTGCTTTGTCCCACCGTTGTGAAACGTTCATTTCTTTAAAATTGTCACAGTTCCATACTCCATGCTGTTTGTCACATACTCTGCATTTAAATATTTTCCCGCTTTCTTCGGAACCACCAAAAAACGTTCTTTGATTGTTAGAGTTCGTCTTTTTCGAAGTATGCTCTGACATCAAATATCCTGACATTCCTTGCACGGTCTCTGACGCGATAGTTTGAAATTCTGCCTCTTGAATAACCCATGTCCGTAGCGACAATACTGACTCATTGTGTTGACCCTCAAAGACCCAACGATGATATCGTGCCAAGAGCGGTTCTGGTAGTTTTCTTTGTAATTTTGCATATAATGAGCCAATTCCAAGTTCGTTGTGTTGATCCGCTTCCTGCAAATTAATAATTGCTACGTCTAATAGATCGGCAAATTGTTCTAGGTCTTTTGCGTTGCCAAGTCGGACGTTTTCGAAGTGTTCAAGTTCTTCTAGGTAAATAGCTATCTGTCGACGCGTGCCCCCATATTTCCTTTCAAGTCGATCTTTTGCCGCTTCGTATGCAAACGCCGAGTGCCCAAGATTTTCAATTACTTTTAATGCTTCGCCAGATAAGTACTGTCTAAGCTGAAGAAGTTTGTACTCTGCTGTGGCTGGCGCTCTGTCAATACAAGCAATGAATGCTGCTTTCCATGATTGGTAGACTCGCTTATCACCATTGAACACTGGAATTTCCACACGTTTGAGTTGCCTCCAAAGGTCGTGTCCTAATGTAGGATCGATGCCTGAACTCATAGCGTTGCCTTCTTCAATTTCGTCTTTGATGTTAGAGGCATGAGGTGCTTCACGCCCACAATCGTTTTGCGCATCGAACCCGGTCCAATTACGCCACATACTTGGAAATTTGTCATTTTGTCGCACAGTTTCATGTGAAGCCGGCCGGTCTTTAGAAATATAAAGTTTACTCACCGTGTCATGCGACAACGCTTTGCTTACTTGACTTGCTGTTTCACTTCGTAGATCGTTTAAATAGACACAGGCTTCTTCCGTTGTTTTTTCATATTCAAGTTCAATCTTTTCCATTTCCCCAATTACTATTTTACTTTTTTCAAGTTCATCTTTCATGTACATATTGGATAAACTATCAAGCCCTTTAATAACTTCGTCCATCGCAAAATCCAACTGCTTGCAAGCGTCGTTCACTGTCGCGCTACATGCATTTCCCACCAAATGTGACACTACCATTTTTCTTGCTCTGGTAAAATTAGTTTTCAGTCTTATTTTCTCCCTCTTTAACAAAATCTCTGTCTTTAAATATTCAACTGGATCCATCGCTCACTCAATTTAGAAACCACGCTCTGCTACCAAATGTTAAGAAGTTTCCCCGATAATGGGAATTTCCGTATTTTGCTGTTTACTGAGAATTATCCCCGATAATGGGAAATCCGTTATTTACTATTTCCCCGATAGTGGGAACAATATAAAGCCAAATACCCGCTTTTGGTATGAGCATTTATTAACGATCCAATATATATATATAATCCTTGTGTCAAGCCAGTAAATCACTAAGTAACGACGTCACGTCTTTAACGTTACGTCACAAATCGACGTCACGTCATGGAACCAATCCGCTGGTGCCAATTAAACGTTCAAATCTAATGTCCAGTACATATGCAATATGTTTAATAATTTACTTAACGTTATAAGCACCGACATATTTTCAGAGAGTTAAAACGGTGCTTTGTACCGTGTTCATCCAAAATATGCATTGTATCATTGACAAAAATGTCTTCACGGTAAAGTTGTTTAATCAAACACATGTTTTGTAAAATAATATAAACTCATTAATTGACATCGGTATAAAACGATCTCTTTTTTGTATATTTTTTAATGCTGGGGCTAATTAATATGCATATATTAATCATGTTGAAGCGATTATCCGTTTATAAAAACAATATGTTCCGACAATGGCATCTTAAAATTAAAGTTACGTACTTTTATTAATAGCCTCCTTATTTTTTAGAAAGACCACGATGATAGTTTAACAACGAAAATGATGGACACATATCGCAGACTCATGAACTCTGTTGGAGTCATTATGGTAGATGGGAAAACCTTGGGCACAGGTTTTCGAGTCGGAAAAATATATGTTGCAACGGCCTGGCATGTTGTAAACGGCATTTTAGGTAGGTTTAATATAATATCAGCATGAAAGGAACCATTTTCGTTTTATATTTAATTCATTTAAACTGTTTAAATGCAGATATATAATAATGATGTATTTCCTACGTTGTTTTTCGTTTCAAAGATCATCGACTAACAGGAGTGAAAAATTCGTCAAATTTGCTACAAGCCTACATTGTCTTCAGTGACCCTCCAGACGATTGTTCTGCTACAAAATACACTTTCAAACGAGCATACTATTCTGATGAAGGCCTTGATTTTGCAATTCTGAAAATAAGTAATGCAGACAAATCGTTACCACTTAAACTTGCAATAAGGAAGGAACCATGGGAACCACCTTTTATGGGGGGAAGTGTTTCGTTAATCAGTTATGGTCATCCATCTAAACACAATAAAATTATTGAACTACAATGTAAAGTAGTCGTTTCTACAAAACAAGAGATGCACAAATTGCGGTTGTTTGTTCACAAACACGGAAACGATCTTAAGTGCAATTTGAAGGCGAACTGCGAATTTAAAGTTGTTGACGAATGTTCTATCGGATACGATGCTGACAAAAAGATATTCATTAATTGTTTCGTGGAAAAGGGAGCTTCCGGGGCACCTATGCTGGCATGCATTAATCCGCTGTATGACATTGTTGAAGTCGTAGGGATGTTGACTCATGGGTTGCCAGAGTTTTACTATTGCCTTAATGAGGACTTTCAGAAACGTATTCCAAACAGTCAACGAATCGAAGCAGGATACAAAATGTCACATGTTTATGAAAATATGAAACAAATTAAACCCGTTTTAGCGGCAGATGTTTTTACATAAGAAGCCTTTATTATTATTGTCGAAATGTATAGTTGAGTTGTGTCCGGTGCCAGAGTGAACCATACATCGAAATGTTGCTGCTTATCACCCATTATTTAAAAATACCAAGTTACCAGTTGGCGATTTTTATGATAAATCACTTTGGCAAGCGACTTTATTTGTCCGCGCAAAAATTTGACGGGGTGTACATGTTACGTTGTTTTATATCACCTTAGCACAAAGTGCTTAGTCCAACTCTGACTTGCGTCCATAGTCGTCCGGTGTGTGTCATACGGTGTATGTCGTCAACTGTTAGCTGGTAACCACAATTTTCATCAATTGTAATAATATTTTAATGGACAATATCTAGGCCAAGATCTAATCACGTGCCTTCAATGAGTATGTAAAATGTGAGAAATAAACCCTGTTACCATTTTGTCGACCGCATTTATGGCTCAATCTTGATGTAGCGTGGTCATAATGTTTATGGCAAAAATACCTTTGCCGAGTCTCGATTATGAGTCATACGAATCAAGAAACTAGTTAACTAGATCATATCTTAGACAAAACTATGTTGCCACTGTATAGGTCACATTTTGTGAATGAATCTTTATATAACTTGGTAAGAATGCTTATCTTGACAATTTCTAGGCTGTGTTGAAATCCGATTGATGTGTTACCCAAACTAGGTCACGGAGTAAAATTTAAGAAAAACCCTGTTACCAATAAGGAAGCCACATTTATGACTTATTAAGTATTTATGAAACTTGGTAGGAATGATTTTCTTGACAATATGAATTTCATGTTTAAATCTGAGTAAAATTAGGTAAAAAAACAACAAGATCATGTCTTGAACAAATGGTATCAGTGTACTCAGTTAAAGAGCATTCATGGCCCTATTGGTAAATTATATTTTGATCTGACATAATTTGGATTGATTCTGCTAATAAAAAAATGTATTAAAAAAAGTGTGTTCATTTACCTTATATTTCGAGCTGGCATTTACATTCCTTATCCGAGTCAGTAGTCACTAAATTATTCTTATTATACCAAGTGATTTATAGACTTTGGAAAAAGGTAAACTATGGTACCTTTAGTAAAAATTTTGCATGTCAACATGATTTAAATGTTGCATTAATTATAATCAAATTAATATATGGTTTGATAATAGAGTATTTTAATCAAAAGTCTTAACTTTATGTTTTCGTTTCAGAATACGAACCGTGATTTCCATTGTATAATGACACGACTAGTGGTATTATTTATGAGACAACATTATGATTGAATGCTATTTAAGGATATGCGGTGCTTTTGCATCAAATGTTTCTTCTTAAATTGTGTATTCTTTATTGCTTTTTTTTTGTTAAAATATCCTGCTATAATATGAAGCGAAATCAAATCAATTCATGAACATCAATTTAGGGATTTTATGTTTATCTGATGTTATGTTTATTACACATGATGAACTGTAAGTTTTCAAAAATAATATCTGTTAGTGACTGTCAAATATAAGATGGTGTCATGCACACTGCTGAACATGTTTGAATTTGTTTGAATGTTTGCTGGTTTTAATTTGTGTATATAATTGCCTAGCATATTGTGAAAACAAAATACCTGCGATATTTTAATATTTTGCAAATGCTTTTTTAGGTAAAGCGATTAATAAAGACTCTGTAAATTGAAATGATTGACTGAGATTAAAGTTTCAAAGTTTACGTGTATGCCCCCTGTACGCTTGCATACAGCAGGCGCACTGTCCGTCAGGCCTTCCGTTTTTCGGTGGTTTTTTACGCAACGCTTTCAGATATAAAGCTGATTTTCGGTGTGTGAGTCTACCTACATGACCTACAGATGAAAAGGGAGTTTTGTTCCAGTCCATCGATTGATTTTTGGCGAAGTTATGGGTCTTTGACATATACATGTTATCTGTAATAACCGTTTTCAGGAGTTTTATTTACGCAACGCTTTCAGATACTGAGCTGATTTTGGTATGCAAGTCCAACGATATAACTTATAGATGTAATGAGAGTTTCGTTCCGGTCCAGTGATTTTTGGCGCAGTTATTGGCCTTGGACTTGGACATTTTCTCAAAAATAGCTGCTGTGCGTATTCAATGCGCATGAGGGGGCATTGCGTTTCACAAACATTTAATTTTTATTTCTGAATAGAATTCTTTAAATAATAAAAAATATATTAAATGAATACAACGTTAGTTTTTAATTCTAACATTTGAAATGGAGCATGTAAATATTCCTTATCATGTGCAATAAAATGTCCTTTAAAACATTTACATTTATTGATATTATATTTAATTATTTGTATTTCTGGATCGAATTGTTCTTGGCAATGGAATACGGGTTAATTTTCCGAAAACTTTTGCATGTTTGAAAACCTTTTTAGTTTTTATATTTATTGGTAGCATACAATCTTTTAAAGTGTCCGAAAATAAAAATATCAAATTAAAGGCTGTGTGAAATATTTGAATAATATGCTTAAATAAAGATTTATTAAAATGATGTTGAAACAGAAATGTCTGATTTTTATTAAAGATCATTGACGTTACTATTAATAATTAAAGCAGTTATCCCTGGGACACATATTTCAGCTGCCTTGATTTCAGTAGCAAACGTTTAATCGTTACGAATGTAATGAGAATTTCGTTCTACAATACCAAAATATTTTATCTGTAACACTATTGTATTTGTGCAACATTCTCACTGAAGTGCACTGTTTTAGCGTAGTATAAACATTGTCAAAAAAACTTTGTCTTGGATATACATTTCTTATGTAATATCAGTACACCACTTATGGTATTATGGTATAGAATGTTAAAGAGAGTAATTATATTTAACTCTTCTTTCAAAACCACAACAATTATTCGAACAAAACATTAACATCAATTTGTCTATGAAGTATTCATTGAACAAAGGGGTCACTAGAGGACGGGACATTCTTTCAAATAACTTATCCAGAACTTTTCTTTTCTAACACCAATTATTTAATAAGTGTATGGTGAGCCATACGGGTTTTCTTGTGCCTTTTTGTAGATAATCAAAAATGCATTTCAAAAGTATGTTGTATTGGATACCTTAGAAAAGTTGGCAGTTAATTCGTTTGTATGTGTTTAATTTTTTGTTTCATTATCATTTTCTTTAAGATAAGTATATGCCAGAAAAATAGCGCTGGGCTACATTTTATTTTGTTTGTATGTATATTTATCCAAATGCTTATTATTTTATGTTCAAATGTCTTTTTATGTCAATGTATAAATTAAAAAAAAGCCAAGTTGTTATGAATAATACCAAAAACCACCGTAACTATGGAACACTAGTATGCATATTGCAGTGTTCCACAGAAATGATGCTTATGATAATCCAGCATGATGATGAATTATTACATGTTTGCATATTCAATTGCATGTTCAATGAATCCAAACAAAGCTGAAAATAACACTTATCTACTCAAACGGTATAAAATATTATTAAGTGATGTCTACTTTGCGTGTACCACTTTGGTCATCGAACTTCCTAATCATTGAAGCGTTTTCTCAGGTATTCATCAAAAACCGGTCATGCTTGTGTCATGTTTCCATTCTTTGCTATTGTCTGTGTTTATTTACACATGATCGTGTTAATAAATACACATGTTCAATAATCAATTACATATGTGTACGAATAAAACGTATTTAAACGGATAATACCGAGGAAAAGCTATTCCGTTCCAAACGTTTTATAAATACATTCATTAACAATGTAATAAAAATGTACACAAATACTATAAGGTAACTATTAAATTTGAGAGCAAATCATTGGTGGTTATGAATGCTGATCAGTAAGATGGTTCTACAATTACGATGACAATTTTGATGTAAGCGGTCGTTGATGTGATGTACATTATGATTTGAGAATGAGAAGAAACGTGATACTGCTGTTGATGCTGGTAATGGCGATTTCGATGATGATGATGATAAAAATGAAAATGATGATGATGATGATGGTGGTGGTGATGATGATGATGGTGATGATGGTGATGATGATGATGATGACGATGATGATGATGATGATGATGATGATGATGATGATGATGATGATGATGATGATGATGATGATGATGATGATGATGATGATCATGATGATGATGATGGTGGTGATGATGATGATGATGATGATGATGGTGATGATGATGATGATGATGATGATGATGATGATGATGATGATGATGATGATGATGATGATGATGATGATGATGATGATGATGATGATGATGATGATGATGATGATGATGATGATGATGATGATGATGATGATGATAATTATAATAAGTGTGATGATGAATACGAGTCTGAAGAGGATAATATGAATTTTAATAATGGCGATGAGGATAACGACTAAGACCACGATGATGGTTTTATTGATGATAATTAAGATGGTTGTGCATCTGTAATCCCGATTGTATGATAGTAGTGGTGGTAATGGTGATCAGACGATGATTATAAGGATGTTGTTATTGATACAAATGCTAATGTTGATGATGCAAATACTTACGATGTTTAAAACGCTGGTGATGCAATGGTGTTGATATTGTTTTTTGTTGCTTGGTTTAACACATGAACGTGTTCTATTATACAAATGTTCATTAATCAAGCACATATTTGTACGAACAAAAATGTATATTTGATGATGATGATTATATGACAACTCTTCTATAAAGCAGGCTATGGATTTGATTTATTTTTTGACTGCCCGCGTGCGTATACATGTAAATACAAAACATCTTGTTAAGTAGGCTAAGGCTTCGAAGTGTATAGTCCATAATTCGCATTAGTTTGGGTCTTTGACATATACATGTTATCTGTAATAACCGTTTTCAGGAGTTTTATTTACGCAACGCTTTCAGATACTGAGCTGATTTTGGTATGCAAGTCCAACGATATAACTTATAGATGTAATGAGAGTTTCGTTCCGGTCCAGTGATTTTTGGCGCAGTTATTGGCCTTGGACTTGGACATTTTCTCAAAAATAGCTGCTGTGCGTATTCAATGCGCATGAGGGGGCATTGCGTTTCACAAACATTTAATTTTTATTTCTGAATAGAATTCTTTAAATAATAAAAAATATATTAAATGAATACAACGTTAGTTTTTAATTCTAACATTTGAAATGGAGCATGTAAATATTCCTTATCATGTGCAATAAAATGTCCTTTAAAACATTTACATTTATTGATATTATATTTAATTATTTGTATTTCTGGATCGAATTGTTCTTGGCAATGGAATACGGGTTAATTTTTCGAAAACTTTTGCATGTTTGAAAACCTTTTTAGTTTTTATATTTATTGGTAGCATACAATCTTTTAAAGTGTCCGAAAATAAAAATATCAAATTAAAGGCTGTGTGAAATATTTGAATAATATGCTTAAATAAAGATTTATTAAAATGATGTTGAAACAGAAATGTCTGATTGTTATTAAAGATCATTGACGTTACTATTAATAATTAAAGCAGTTATCCCTGGGACACATATTTCAGCTGCCTTGATTTCAGTAGCAAACGTTTAATCGTTACGAATGTAATGAGAATTTCGTTCTACAATACCAAAATATTTTATCTGTAACACTATTGTATTTGTGCAACATTCTCACTGAAGTGCACTGTTTTAGCGTAGTATAAACATTGTCAAAAAAACTTTGTCTTGGATATACATTTCTTATGTAATATCAGTACACCACTTATGGTATTATGGTATAGAATGTTAAAGAGAGTAATTATATTTAACTCTTCTTTCAAAACCACAACAATTATTCGAACAAAACATTAACATCAATTTGTCTATGAAGTATTCATTGAACAAAGGGGTCACTAGAGGACGGGACATTCTTTCAAATAACTTATCCAGAACTTTTCTTTTCTAACACCAATTATTTAATAAGTGTATGGTGAGCCATACGGGTTTTCTTGTGCCTTTTTGTAGATAATCAAAAATGCATTTCAAAAGTATGTTGTATTGGATACCTTAGAAAAGTTGGCAGTTAATTCGTTTGTATGTGTTTAATTTTTTGTTTCATTATCATTTTCTTAAAGATAAGTATATGCCAGAAAAATAGCGCTGGGCTACATTTTATTTTGTTTGTATGTATATGTATCCAAATGCTTATTATTTTATGTTCAAATGTCTTTTTATGTCAATGTATAAATTAAAAAAAGCCAAGTTGTTATGAATAATACCAAAACCACCGTAACTATGGAACACTAGTATGCATATTGCAGTGTTCCACAGAAATGATGCTTATGATAATCCAGCATGATGATGAATTATTACATGTTTGCATATTCAATTGCATGTTCAATGAATCCCAACAAAGCTGAAAATAACACTTATCTACTCAAACGGTATAAAATATTATTAAGTGATGTCTACTTTGCGTGTACCACTTTGGTCATCGAACTTCCTAATCATTGAAGCGTTTTCTCAGGTATTCATCAAAAACCGGTCATGCTTGTGTCATGTTTCCATTCTTTGCTATTGTCTGTGTTTATTTACACATGATCGTGTTAATAAATACACATGTTCAATAATCAATTACATATGTGTACGAAAAAAAACGTATTTAAACGGATAATACCGAGGAAAAGCTATTCCGTTCCAAACGTTTTATAAATACATTCATTAACAATGTAATAAAAATGTACACAAATACTATAAGGTAACTATTAAATTTGAGAGCAAATCATTGGTGGTTATGAATGCTGATCAGTAAGATGGTTCTACAATTACGATGACAATTTTGATGTAAGCGGTCGTTGATGTGATGTACATTATGATTTGAGAATGAGAAGAAACGTGATGCTGCTGTTGATGCTGGTAATGGCGATTTCGATGATGATGATGATAAAAATGAAAATGATGATGATGATGATGATGATGATGATGATGGTGGTGGTGATGATGATGATGATGGTGATGATGATGATGATGATGATGACGATGATGATGATGATGATGATGATGATGATGATGATGATGATGATGATGATGATGGTGATGATGATGATGATGATGATGATGATGATGATGATGATGATGATGATGATGATGATGATGATGATGATGATGATGATGATGATAATTATAATAAGTGTGATGATGAATACGAGTCTGAAGAGGATAATATGAATTTTAATAATGGCGATGAGGATAACGACTAAGACCACGATGATGGTTTTATTGATGATAATTAAGATGGATGTGCATCTGTAATCCCGATTGTATGATAGTAGTGGTGGTGATGGTGATCAGACGATGATTATAAGGATGTTGTTATTGATACAAATGCTAATGTTGATGATGCAAATACTTACGATGTTTAAAACGCTGGTGATGCAATGGTGTTGATATTGTTTTTTGTTTGCTTGGTTTAACACATAAACGTGTTCTCTTATACAAATGTTCATTAATCAAGCACATATTTGTACGAACAAAAATGTATATTTGATGATGATGATTATATGACAACTCTTCTATAAAGCAGGCTATCGATTTGATTTATTTTTTGACTGCCCGCGTGCGTATACATGTAAATACAAAACATCTTGTTAAGTAGGCTAAGGCTTCGAAGTGTATAGTCCATAATTCGCATTAGTTTGACGCGGAGTGCATGAATGATACCGCTCAAAATATGTCAATACTTTACTGGCTGACAGGGTCCTGGGTGATGCGTCGTTGTGTCATTGTATACGTGGAATCTGATTACAAACTGGTAAATCATGTATTTGTTATGCTCTGTTACATGATAGAAAATAATGCTTTGCAACTTTGAAACAGGAAGAAATCCGTATTTGCTTCCTAGTGTGTTATTTCTAACATACTCTTAGAAAGAGTGGATAAATATATTTCCTGTTCAATACTCCCTCGTAAAACATGTTTACGATACCTATCTCCTTTTTATTATACTGGCCATGTCACAGCGATTTTTGTATCCACGTGTGTAAATCACACAAAGGTATGTAAATTATCTTCGTGTAATGTTTAGCAGTTCGTATATATTATAAGGGATCAATAGTGTATTTGATAATAGTAAAAGCATTCATTCACACACTATATATGTATTTGATATGCGGGTTCAAAGGAAATATAGGTAAATAAAGAACAAGTGGACAAAAGTAAAGTAAAATATCAATACTTGTAACCACGATTCCTATACCACGTGACTTTTTCGGATCTGTGTTGGGAGAATAAAGCGCGACCCAGTTAACATTTTTAAGGATCTCTGTTTAAATAGGTATCATGATCTTTTAAGACAAATAAGATTTTTTTCAGTAAAGTGCAACCGCGCGTTTGAACGGTTAGAAAAATGTCGGATCAGTGTGGAGACTTCATATTACAAATGCGCGGTTGCACTTTACTGAAAAACTACTATGGTGCTGCATTCTGATCGGCACGCTTGTCAATTCATATTTCAATCATTGAAGGCGCTGTAGAGATGAGACAGTTGCAGTCAAGATATTGTGATTTTGAAGAGGACATTTCCAAGAGCTGCCTCCTATGTGGTTTCAGAAGTGGCTCTGTAACTTAATACATATCGGATGTTCTTGTGGCCATTGAAAAGCAGTATGTCAGGTGGAGCAATTTTTGTATCGCTGAGCTTTTCAACCATTCGCCTGCGAACAAAGTGATTCGTCTGACGCTTACCATTTAGCCCGCAACTGCTCAGGCATGCGTTTCCATCCCTCTGTTTGATAAACCACTCGCAAATTGGTCATTTGAAATTATGGTCCCTAACGCAATGAAGAAACAACTTCCTGCTACTTAATATTCCTTGGGTCTCTTGGAAGTTAAACGGTTAAAGGCAACATTCTTGTAGAACGAAATGGGATGAATTTTATCTTAAGTGGTATAAATCCTAGGCGGGACTTTCGGGTTGTTTCAGTGGTTATCTCATATCATTGTTCTGGTTTGACGCTCGTATAGTCCGGGAAGCTCCGTGCCATATGCTGCAATTCCAATGGTAACGTTTTCCCAGCTTTAGAAAAAGGAGGACACAGGAAATCAAGAAAAGCAAGACCACTTACAAACAGAGAAAACAATAGTATTTAATATATTTTGAAAAATGCATGACCTTTACATATTGATATAAAAAACTTAATACTAAAAAATGAAACAATCCGCGCTAAGTAAGACATGTACGGTATACACAATGATGGCATCACTGGGAAAATCGCCTATAAAGCATGTTGTCATTAACAGCTATAAAATGGCCTGCGTTCTTAGGAGCCAATGTGATGCATTGGCTAACAGTCGATGACGAAACTGGGAAGGTTGGCGACTGAAACGTTTATAGAGCTCACAGAGACGCGTCGAATAGCATAAGCCCCGTTAACAGCTATAATAGGCGCGTGTCCTTTGCGTGATAATTTGCCTCTTTGACATCATTGATCAAAGTCGATGACGTCACTGGTCAAGGTCAATGACGTCACTGGATAGGTCGGCACCGTGGCAAATTGATATAGCTCACCGAGACGCTTCGAACAGCATAGGTCCAATCGTTAACAGCTTTAAAATAATCGTGCCATCTGCGTGCAATAGAGACATCATCGGCCATAAGTCAATAACGTCACTGGCAAGGTCGGCGACGTGGCAAGTTTGTAGAGCTCACCAAGACGCGTCAAATATCATTAAGAACGTACTTTACAACTATAAAATAACCGTTACATTTCTAAGTCGCCATTGTGACGTAATTAGTCAAAGTCGAATACGTAAATGACAAGAGTCGATTACATCACTGCAATGGTCGGCGACTTGGCACGTTTTTAGAGCTCACCGAGTCGCATCAAACAGGATTTGTATCGACGTAAATAGCTATAAAACGGGCATATCCTCTTTTTCTAAGTTGCAACAGTGACGTCATTGACTTGAAAAGTTGCACTTGGCGCGTTCGTACAGCTCACCGCGACAAACCGAACATAATTACTCCGGCCGTAAACAGCTATAAAATGACCATGTCTTCTACGTTCTTAGATGCCACTGTGACGTCAATATCCAAAAGGCGACGGTGTCACTTGGAATGTTTATTCTGTGGCAAATTTGTAAAGCCTACCGAGCTGCGTCGACTAGCATTGGTTTCATCGTTAGAAGTCATAAATGGCTGTTCCGCCTGTTTTCAAAGGTGTCACTGTGACACCATTGATCAAAAGTCAATGACGTCACTGGTCAAGGTCAATGATGTCATTAGAAAGGTGTGTGACAAGGCACTTTTATACAGCTTATCGACACGCATACAACAGCATTGGTCCCGTTATTGTTTTACCCTTACCTTTGGCGAAGATTATCCGAAGCTCAACACTACATGTTTTTATATCAAATGCATTTTTATTCGTAAACAGTTACGAAGGGATATGAGGAAGTTTCAAAGCCATAAAGGTGAGACTGCATCGGAAGCAGCGGTCCAGGTGCCTGTAGGAGACTGGAAAGTTTCATTCTATTATAACGTAAGTGCGAATACTCCTTTTTCTTGCTGACGCCTGCAAACGGTTCATCCAGCGACCTTCAACCTCGGCACACGATTAGGGAACGTGGGGATCTGGAAAACGACGATGGTCTCGATGATAAACAGCCCTATGCCATTCTTAGCATTACAATTGCGTTCTGTATTCGGACAGCAGTTTCGTCATTTTGACGTCACTGAAGTAACCACAAAGGCGAGACTTCATCGAAAGCAGCAGCCCAGGTCCCTCTAGTCAACTGAAAAGGTTCTTCAAGAAGCATCTCTTTCTGTCTGTCCCTCCCTCCCTTCCTCCCTCTCTCTCTCTCTCTCTCTCTCTCTCTCTCTCTCTCTCTCTCTCTCTCTCTCTCTCTCTCTCTCTCTCTCTCTCTCTCTCTCTCTCTCTCTCTCTTTCTCTCTCTCTCTCTCTCCGTATATATATATTTTTTTATTATTACAAACCTGTGCTTAAACGCGCTCTAAGATCGTTTTTTCTTCATAGATTTATTCCGAAAACGCGTCTTCTCGTTCCTGCAGGCCAATCGATTTCAACATTGGCATACCGGTCTCACGCCGAAGTTAGCTTAACAGGTTTATATTCTTTATTCACAAATATAAATGGGTATTAATTGTAAAATACTGTATTGAAATATTTTGTGAGAAATATTGTTTTATATCAAAACTATATTTAAATAACTCGTAATATTACAGAATACAAAGATGAATCAGATATTATATAACAACATGCTGGTAATAATAGTATATATCAACGACATGCAATTGTTTTATAAATTACCTATATAATATGTTGAACATATTTTTTATCGATACGGTGCGATACGAACATGTTTTAATCCAATAAAGATATCGAATTGTATTTAACTAATGTAAAACAAAACGCATAAATAGAATTGTTACCTCTCAATATTCGCCAAGACACTCGCGATAACGACTGAACACTGCTTCGCAAGTGCAACTGAGCAAGTCGCCGTGGTGTAGTGGATATGGCTCTTGCGACCGGGAGGTCACGGGTTCGATCCCCACTGTGGGAGCGTTATTTTGATCTTCCCCAAATATACCAAGTACTGCTTCTTAGTCCCAGGAAATGGAGACAAGAGCGTTTCAATAAGCCTTAGGCTTTCGATGCAATCGAGCTTAAAGGGGCTTTTTCACAGATTTTGGCATGTTTTGAACTTTGTCATTAAATGCTTTATATTTAAAAAATGTTAACATTGGATATAAAAAGCTCCAGTAAATAAAACAAGAATAAAATTTAAAAAAGAAAAAAAGGTAACCCTCGGCAGGGCTCGAACCACTGACCCTTGGAGTTCTGGAGTAAAACGTCTACTACTTAAACCACTCGGCCATCCTTCCGCATACAATACCAGATGTATTTGATACTTTATATAAGCAGGGGGGCATGCGTATATGGAAGCAAACCGCGTTTAAGTGAGAAAGTTGTTGCAAAACTTCAAAGATGGCGTCGTTTAAGTGTTTTTTTGTGAAGAAATAGCGGATATTTTCACCCGGTAAGCCAGTTTATATTTATATTTCTTTTAAATGAATAAGCCCTTTCGGCTCTGCGGTGTTTGTGCTCCCCTCGGTTGTTTGTTTCAATACCGTAGACGTCGGAATAAAAAAGTTATTGAAGCAAAACCGTCGACAAATTTGTTGTTTAATTTCTTGACCTTCGAGATGTTGGATGTTCGAATATCACTTTCTCTCATAATAAACAGTATTTGTGCATGTTTACAGTAAAATATAACATAAATCACGATTATTTCATTATCCCGACGCGTTTTTATGTCTATTGATTCATTTAATGCCGAATTATAACGGGTTAACCCCCATTTTTGGAACTAAACTTCCTTTTAAGAACATTTTGGGACCTGACTTCCAAATGATAAACAGCTCTTTCCTATGTTTTATGCGAAATAACTTTCGTGAATGAATTCCGCATTGGTGCGAATGTTTTGGAAAACATTTTCATTTGAGAAAATCAAGAGTTATCTTTTTTCTATTAATTGTAATATTATTAATTTATATTATTATATGTTTTATCGCGTACTTAACCGTTAATAACGCTAACATTTAGTATGTGTAATATAAGACATTCGACCGTATAATTTAACACAGTGTAATTATTACTTGTGTTTGAATATGCATCAAACGGAATACTATGCCCACTAAACGGAATACCATGCTTACTATTTTCAGATATCAAGACGCCAGTTATATATGTTGAGGATGTCAAGATTAAAAAAGACGGCGTAACGAAGTGTGTACCGCTCTAGAAAGTGATAGGTACATGAAAACCAACCAATCAAACAAAAAAGATTACGCCGAAGTACCATGCCAAACAATCACATATACGTGCAATAAAGGTGTAATGAAAAACAGAAAAGAGTAAAGCCGGTTTGATACTAGTATAAGGTTGATGTAACCAAATACTGCCATTGTTGCTATTCGTAATACATGAAGCAATTTGGAATACCTGACATCTGCTTAGAAGATGCATATCGGTGATGTTTTTTTTAATGAAAACTTAAATATTAATTGTTTATTTAATGCAATGACATTTGACGCGTTTTACCATAACGATACTGATAAATGTATATGACTTTGATGTGACACATTTTGGACGACCTTCTTTTAAACCAGTTCTGATTTGGTCACTATATTATAATCGCAAAAACTGAATTTGTAGTGGATATAAAGATTTGTGCAAATGCAAATACACGATATTATTTCAGTAGAAGTTATCAATATATACATGTATTTTTTCTGTTTTATACCTATGTCAATTACATATTATTTATGACTGTTGTATTGAGGGAATAAAGTATTGGTTCACTTAGAAAGATTATTTCGTTTGTTCCTAACATTGCCTTTTTATCGTTAGTAATGTTAATATGTCAAATGCATAACGAAGTAAATCCGACCCAAATCTTTTTTCTTCTTATGTATATAAGTGCTGAATATAATTGAAAATTTATGCAGAGACATCGTAGGAAGAAATGACGTAACACATATAATGGTTTATTTTCATAACAAAGTTAGAAACTAGCATCATGACATATACGGAACAAAACGTGTTAGTAAGTACCACTAATAGCAATTATATGTCAGACGTGTCTATGAAGACTTTATAAATAAAACAAAAACCCTACAAAAATCAGCTGTACATGTTTTGTTTGGTTCGTGTTTTTTTATTTGCTGTTTTAGTCCGGCTCTGTTGAAGGATTCTTTCTAGCATATTCTACATTTAAACTGATGTGGTCCATGAATGGGGCATGGTATCTCAATCCTCCGCTGATGTAAAATTACTCATTACATATACTGCAACGAAAGATGCACTTATTTTCGCCCTTTAACCTGCATCATCTGAAAAGACAGTAAAAGAATGGTTAAAAAAAGTTCATATCAGAATAAGGTCGACACGTCATAAAAAAACATTAAATTAATTATAGTATTACTGAAAGGGCTGACAAACGTTCTATTATCTCGTACATCAGCCACCACACAACCCATCTTCTTGAAAAAAAAGGTGAATTGATTCAGTTGGTTTGCAGGTTTTTCGTACAGCATTATTATTATTCTAAAGTAAGTAACGTGATTAAGAAAACACTTATATTGCACCACGTAACATGCTATAAAACTATAATATTGAAGTGCACATATAAACATCATTTAAGATTGGTAGGTATATCATGTCAAGCTCTTTTACATATGAAAGAGCTGTTTGTCATTTGGAAGTCAGGTCCCAAAATGTGCTTAAAAAGGAAGTCAGTTCCAAATAAGGGGGTTAAACCAATATTTTTTGCCAATAAATTAATGATCAGTGATAAAACGGCGTCGGTAGAATGAAATAATCATGATTTTATTTATATTTTACTGTTCACGTGTGTCAATACTGTGTATTATAAGAGAAAATGATATTTGCACATCCAATTTATCGAACGTCCCGTAAGTAGACAACAGATTTGTAGACGGTTTTCCTTCAATAACTTTTTTATCCCGACGTCTACGATCTTGAAACAAAAACCGAGGGAAGCACAAACACCGAATAGCCGAAACGGCGTATTCATTAAAAATAATTACAAATACAAAGGGGCTTACCGGGTGAAAAAATCCTCCCTTAAAGAAAATCCAACAAACGACGCCATCTTTGAAGTTTTGCAACAACACGCGGTAAGCTCCCGTATACGCATATAAGCAATCCTCGTAGTTTCAAAAAATATAACGACAGCAACAGAACTCTCCAAATTATTAATTCGTTTCGCGCTGGGACGCTTTATAATTTTCGGGTTTGTAAATCGTCAAAAGATGCATATACTGGCTATTTTAGAGCATTGTGAATTTTCAGTATTACTGAAACAACTTTTTTCAATTTTGTCCATTTACCCAAACGTGAAAAGGCCCTTTAAATAAATAGGTTTAAACTAACTGAGCACTGCAAAAAGATTCGTGTTACCACATATTTATTTTGTTAGTCATATTATTGATATAACAGTGTACGTTTTCGAGATATTATCAAAATATTAAGAGTACTATCGTAAATTATATTCATTTAATAGTATTATTGATACTCACAATACGCCGCAAACGTGGACGATTAAAACGAGCTACGCTATATTTAACAAGAGTTTTTTCGAGAATATTCTTGGTTTATTGTAAAAGTCGTAAGCCATGCTACGCCACCATAGTTGATGGAATACACGCGCGTGCGCGCATTCTATACATAGCCGCTGAAATCACTACGATAATGTCAGTACGATCCGCTGCGACC
Source organism: Dreissena polymorpha (assembly GCF_020536995.1). Taxonomy (NCBI): domain Eukaryota; kingdom Metazoa; phylum Mollusca; class Bivalvia; order Myida; family Dreissenidae; genus Dreissena; species Dreissena polymorpha. Next base: position 20,345,765 of record NC_068364.1, on the reverse strand, counting down.
GCAATGCTTCTGTAAGCGATATTAAACAACTGCAGCTAAAAATAGACATAGTATGTATTTCCAGTGTGTACACACACCAGCCTTTACTGTATTAACGCAGTCACGATACCATTACATCTATTTATAGTATGGTATTTCCACTGGAATTCCTTCTGGATTAACTGTAACGTACAGAAAGTCAAAGACTAACGATCGTTATTTTTTACAAAAATACTAAAGGATATTAATTTTGTTTTTCAGTGTACACTACTTTCGATGTAATGCATTTTATTCCGGGAATTTAATAGTTTACCATGAGCGAAGTAATTTAAAACGAAACAATGTGTTGTTGACAAAATTGACTCAATCAAGTGTGCAAAGTCAAGTCAAAGGCTCAGGGATTGCAATTTAAATGCTAATAGTCATACTGGTACGTACACAACTATTTTCTATATGTGCAAATTATTTTTTAAAAATTGCATATTATATAATTTATATAGCCAGGGTTTTCTTGACATTGCGGGAATGTAAACGACACATTTTAGAATTTAATAAAATTAGATCTAATAATTGAGGTTAAGATAAATTTTTGAATTTTATTTCTTTTTCAATTAACGGTGAATTCAGATTATCGTTGTTCGAAATAACGGTGTTGAAGTGTACATATTTTTTTTCACGTTATTACATGTGTTTTCAAGAATGTTGCCAACAACAAATTGCTAACAAAAAATGACTAAGTGAACGTTATTATATTTAAATGTAGTAGAAAGTCTCCATGGTACGAATTTCCCCATAATTCCGAATTTGAATTTAAAGCAAGTGCATAATGATATCAATTTTAATATAACAAATTGAAATAACAATAAAAACATACCTCGCAAACTGTTGGTTATCGTCGATTGTAGGTTCCAACTTCTCTTATTATTGAACACAAAGGTTAACATTCAACAACAGCAAAGTTTGAAAATACAATTAGCCAGTACAGAGTAGGTCAGTGAACAAAGGAATCGAGTGGCGCACAGGCGGGAGATCTGCTGCGTAACAGTATAGGCCTTAAATTGAATGCATGAGTCATACGCCGTGCCAATCTGTTAGTATATACATACATTTTTTTCTTTTTCATTAAATACATACATGCCTCCGCAGTTAACTCAGTCTATTACTAGCGCTCACCACATACACGCGCACTATCAAGTTGCCTGATAATATATTTATTATGGATGTATAATAAACTTATAAACAATACATGTAGTTTATTAAGTACACCATAAACATGCTGGTTTAGATAAAAAGAGAATCACGCTTGCAAACATTCGAAGATACACAAACGGGTCAAAATGCAAATCTACTTATAAACGTTTTTTGTAAAAAAGAAACAACAAAAAAACGTCAAATTCTTTATGAAAAGATATAACAATTTAATGTACATGTTAATATTGTGTGATTTTTAAACGTTCTTATAACGTTCTGCGAACGTTTGCAATGTAACTTTGAAATTTGGTTTCCCGATAACGTTCCGACAAAAACGTTGTAAGAACGTTACAGGAACGTTACACTTTTAAAGTCCACCAATACATCATAGGATCGTTAAAATATACTGTTCAAATGTGACTTTCATATTATATATTTCATATAACTAAAATAAGTTCAGAATACTGAGAGTTTGATTTTTGTTACAACGTTCTGAAAACGTTCTGGGAACGTTCTTTGTGATCATAACCTAAATAGAACTTAAGCGTAACGTTATTTGAACGTTACGTGCTAGCTGGGAAAACACGATACGCTTCTGGTAATTGTTTGTGAGGTGAAGTAGACGATTGGTGTTACATGTCATGAAAATGTTGCTCATTCACTTCCGTATGCATCTGCCTGTAGTCAATGACACGTTCGTCATTGGGGCGAATTTCTTTTGTCTCGCTGGGTAATTGAATTGTTTCACATATGTAATTGTCAAATCAACGAAAACATAATACTGAAATAGCCGTCTGTAATTATAGAATAAGGTAATGTATTCAATATTAAGTCATTTGTGAAATCTGTTAAATCATTTTATTAAGTTAGACTTCCAAGGGTTTAATGTTTGCTACAAAGTATCAAATCATATGAAACACAAGAGTTCCGCGGTCGGAGATGACCGCATTGAAGCCGGATTTTTGATTTAAATGACAGGAAAGTACCTTTCGTGTTTTTGTCAATGCAATACTTAAATTACTGAAATATTGTTCAAAGGTCAAAATGAAATGTAAGTACTTTTCAAGGCATGAGCAAACCTTGTGTTATGTTTTGAATGCATGCATATACATGAACAACAATAACATTTAAGGTCACAAATTTGAACTTGAATTGACAATTAGGAAAGTTTGATCTCAGTGACCTTGACCTTAGAATGAATGACCTTGAAATGACCAGTGGTCATCTAAGTGTGCTTGCAAACCTTCATGTCAAGTTTGAAGACTCTATGTCCAAGCATACCAAAGTTATAACAATTTTAACATTTTAACATTTAAGGTCACAGTGACCTTGACCTTCAAATGAATGACATTGAAATGACCAGTGGTCATCTTCTAGTACTGGCCAATCTTTATTTCAAGTTTGAAGACTCTAGGTACAAGCATACCAAAGTTATAACATGAAATAAGAACTTTAACATTTTTACATTCAAGGTCACAGTGACCTTGACCTTCAAATGAATGACCTTGAAATGTCCAGTGGTTACTTACTAGTTCTGGCCAACCTTCATGTCAAGTTTCAAGACTCTAGGTCCAAGCATACCAAAGTTATAACAACTTTAACATTTTTACATTCAAGGTCACAGTGACCTTGACCTTCAAATGAATGACCTTGAAATGTCCAGTGGTTACTTACTAGTTCTGGCCAACCTTCATGTCAAGTTTCAAGACTCTAGGTCCAAGCATACCAAAGTTATAACAACTTTAACATTTTTACATTCAAGGTCACAGTGACCTTGACCTTCAAATGAATGACCTTGAAATGTCCAGTGGTTACTTACTAGTTCTGGCCAACCTTCATGTCAAGTTTCAAGACTCTAGGTCCAAGCATACCAAAGTTATAACAACTTTAACATTTTTATATTGAAGGTCACAGTGACCTTCACCTTCAAATGAATGACCTTGAAATGACCAGTGGTCATCTGTTAATCCTGGCCAACCTTCATGTCAAGTTTGAAGACTCTAGGTCCAAGCATACCAAAGTTATACCATGAAATAAGAACTTTAACATTTTTACATTCAAGGTCACAGTGACCTTGACCTTCAAATAAATGACCTTGAAATGACCAGTGGTTACTAACTAGTTATGGCCAACCTTCATGTCAAGTTTCAAGACTCTAGGTCCAAGCATACCAAAGTTATAACAACTTTAACATTTTTTATATTGAAGGTCACAGTGACCTTGACCTTCAAATGAATGACCTTGAAATGACCAGTGGTCATCTGTTAATCCTGGCCAACCTTCATGTCAAGTTTGAAGACTCTAGGTCCAAGCATACCAAAGTTATACCATGAAATAAGAACTTTAACATTTTCGAGCACGCCGCCCGCCCCCCCGCCCCGCCCCCCCCCCGCCCCCCCGCCCGCCCGACAACATCAATCTATAAGCCGAGATTTTTTCGAAAAAAATCCGGCTAAAAACCCATCTTTACAAACTAAGAAGAAAAACATGTCCGACTCAATGGGTACAGTCGACTCAAGGGCGAGTTACTCTATATCAGTTTTCATTCAGATATGTTAATAAGCCTATCTATAAATAGCATATAAACATGCATACGTTATCAAAGATAACGTCAAACAGCCTTGTACAAATCTTTACTGAATTATTTTGCCGACTGCAATATCAATAGGCTAAAATACCGATTTCAGTCTGATTAGAAAGGACGCGTTGATATGAAGGAAGCATAGATATTTTCTGAAAACGAAGACTTTTTCAGAAAACGAAGACACAGTATGGTGTTTCAGAGAGACATCGAAGTTCTATGTAAATAATAGAGTGAAAATAAGGTTGTGATTACGATATCTTCTCAATAGGGAATTATTTTGTATTTAATACATCAGTAACAGAATACCATGTGCGACGGTCAGTGAAATATCAATTCAATTATCATAATGCATGTTAACGAAGAAAAGAGGAAACGTATGTTCTATTACTATGTAATGTCGTGACAATTTGGAACGAAAATGAAATGTAATAAAAAAAACACTTAACATTGTCTGTATGTACGTGAACAAAGGATAGTGACTAATTGCATGAACTGTGAATAGTGAAAATGCATTTGAATGATTAAATGATACATTTTTTCAAACGTCTGCAACTTGCCAATCGATAAAGGACTTTATGTGCTTAAACGATTTCTCTTCTACGTGCAACTAGAGTTTCACTTTCGATGTTCCTGAGAGCAACAATGTCTTTAACTTTAAAGTAATGAAGTATACTTAAATGAGCACCGATCTTTAATGGATAAATTAGCGCCGTGCTTCACGTTTCTGGAATGTAATTAAACATGGTGGTCTATACGTGTATCAGTGAACCTCTATGCTATTGAGGTTTCGAAATAAACTGCGCACAATCGATACGATTGAGTACATCAATAGTATCACATCATCTACAGTGCATTGGAAAAAAAATTGAATAATGTACATGTATACGAATGAATGCATCATCTTTAAATGAGTACATCTAAACAAGATCAAAGTTTAATCTGTGCATTTAAATGTATTGCACGGAGGAATGCGAATGATGTGCCAACTTTAAAAGTAATAAATCAAATCGTATATTTCTGTATTTGATTAAACACATTATGTGACATTGTAGTATAACGTGTCGAAGGTGACTTGTCGCTATGTTTTCATATTAAGCGGGTGGATATATGAAAAACAATAGCCCCCACGTTTATACAATACGAAAATTAAAATATATCTGTAATACACTCTTATTAATTATAAAAGTGATTGCATTATATTGGTAACAAATTTAAACCTTCTTTTTCAGGCCATGAAAATCTCTCAAATCAACAATACTGTTCTGAAACACATATCTTTGAGTTCTGCGATTTTTGCACATGTTGGAAAACGAATTGGCATTTATTCCTTAGTGCCACTTCTACAGTACACTGATGGGAAACCTTATGCATATTGGTCTTGAAATAACATTATTCATTGGACATATACCAACACACAAGCCTGAGACACGCAATTTTGAATAATCATGGAAGAAAAAAATAATTTTCATAGACTTGTTGAGTTACATTTCGATTGCTGTATCCTAGCACTGCGGGAATTTTTACAATGGGAATTATCGAATAATGGGTTCACAATACAATCTTTCTTAAAACAGAAAGACATGCTCATCTGGGTAAAAACCGCGAAGTTGTTCAAAGAGCAAGAAGCAGTGCTTTCAAATCCAAATGTGACGTATGACATGCTGGATATAACGCTTGCAACTCGACTGATTATTGAAAAGTGTCGACCCCAAGACGCCAGTATTCTCAAAGCTGTAAAGGACCTTCGAAAATCACGCAACAATATAGTACATACCACAGATGCAAAGATACAGGGAACAGCGCAGTTCAATGAAGCATGTAACGCGATATTTACGATTGCTGCTGTCTTGAGCGCTAAAATGAAGCAAACTATTAAGTGTAAAATCAGCGCAATACAGAACAAAGAGATTGTCAAGACATGCACCAATATGGAGAAAATAATGTTGAATGGAGAATATTTTATGATAAAATTGGTTGAATCAAGTGATGTTGAATCAGGTATACTCTCTTAAAATAGCCATACTATGTTTACCTTTCTCTGTTTATTTTCCCAAAGTTACCAAAATTTGTTCTTCGAATATTGTTGCTGGTTCGGTATTTCGTTACACGTTTCATTAATGAAAGTAGTTCAGACAAAGCAGTCTAAAAAATGTTACTAGGTATTAAAATATGTACATACGATGTGCTTAAATTTTAAAGCTCATTTTACAGAGAGCCAAGACGGGAGGTTAACACTTATGAAGTTCAACATGACAAAATGGATACGCCAATTGTCTAGAATGCCAAATGTTAATACATTTTTGAAAAGATTAAAAGACGCCAATGTTATAACCGAGGCACATATATCTGACATAGAACACGAATATAGCTACGGTAGCCAAATGGAGAAGCTAATATTGATCGTACAGCAAAGTGTAGAGAGCACGACACTATACCGATTTTGCAAGGAACTTCGGAGCATGCATGCGCAGTTGGCAGATCTGATTGAAAACAAAAATACAGATGGGAAAGAAACGGGTAATTCATGTTATCAAGTTTGCAGGAAAGCATATCCTTATTAGCTGAGTGCTCATCGTCGTCTTGGTCTTTTTTACTTTCATATTAAATTTAAGTGAAAAATAAGAGTTGATCAGCGCGGGTTGTTACCCTATATAACTAAATGTTTGCTATTTAAAAATTAAAGAATCATGGTATACATACTCGGAAAACCGATCACGGGATATTTATGAACAATGCTTATCTCGATGAAATTAATGGCTATTTTGAGCAAACATGAACTCATTTCTTATCATCCTTTGCTTTTAGATGAATACTTGCGACAGGTCGAGCAAGAGTTCGTGTTAAATTTTCTTCGTGATAAATTGATAGAATGTCCCAACTGTCACATTTCTTGTGAGGAAATTCATATTGCTTTAGAAGACGAACTCCGTGGATATTTGGAATTTGCAGTCCTTAAAACACATTTCCTACAGATATTTTCGAAAAGTACTTTCGTTGAAGGAGACACAAGGTTTGTATGTGTGAACTACAAAACCCAACACTATTAGGCAGACAGAATGTTGCAACATAAACGTTTATCAAAACTAACATTGGTTATTGTCGATTTAGCTCTTATTTTGTATTCTTAACTAACATTAGACTGAGACACATAATTTCCAATAACGATTCAATTATTACCTCTTAGTTTATTTATATTGATTCTAAATACCACTTCAAAACTGCAATTAAAATTAAACCATTTGTCAGGCACTATTCATTGAATATGATTGATCTGCCATAACATAAATGTGCGCTCTAATTGCAATTGTTTAATAGCTTTAGGGACGTAACATGGAAGTCATCGCCTCTTTCCAAACAACAGTCACACAAAGAAGGTAAATATATTTAATGTCTTTACGATAATATGTACAGAAAATGTTGCATTATCTGTTATTCTATTAAATGAGTTAACTAAGTTTTGTAGCATACACGGCTATGTAACCTCTCTGAAAGCCACGTCTTCTGCTTACGGTACTATTTAATTTTTTTTTTTTTTTTGTCGAAATATATGTTTAGGAAACGAAACGGTCAACTTTGTAACAATGAAATTAGACGAGTTTGCCTCATTTGTCGGGAACATGATGGGAGCTATAAAACCAGAACTACGAGATATTTTCCAAACAGCAATATGCGACGAAGCCATAACTGCAAACACTTTTGAAGAAATGGAATCATCCGAACTGAAAGAAGTTTTCACTGGATATTTAGGAAGCATCAAATATGGAAAAGGAATTGACCATTCACTTAAAAAACTTCAAAAGGATATCAAAGAAAATAAACTGCGCGCAGGAATTAAAACAAATACTAGACTACAACAGCTACGCGAGTTTGATCGGCCTAGCTATACATTAGTATACTCCAAAGGTGCAATTGTAAAACCACAAACAGGTAATTTGTTGGTTCCGGTTCACGAATTTCGTTCATTAAATGTTCCTAGCAAACACTGGATTGCAAAAGAAACTTTGCGTTTTCTCGCGGCCTGTATGAATGCACGCAAGAACGGAACCTTACACTTTGGAATTAGGCCAGGTGGTGATAGATGTGGGACTATTGTAGGCATAGACATCATGAACGCGAAAGAGGTTGACGAGGAGATATCGAAATGTATGAAACTGTGCTTTTATGGCGAGCATTTGCCTTTCCTTATGTCCTGTATTCGCCCAATCCAGGTTATAGCCATTGAAGACAGTGAAAATGTTGTTTATGAAATAGATGTCGTACCGTCATCACTATATGCCTTTGAAGAGATGATTCCCTTGAGGTATCCACCAAAAGGACCACAAAATGAAGTAACATTCGTTTATGATCAGAATAGTTTGTGTGAAATTGTATCAATTGGTAGGGACACGTGTATGTTTACTGACGTAGAGAATGTATACAAAATGCGATTACAAGAAAGAATTATAATTGAAAGCAAGGTCAATGGATTCCTCATTGAAACATCGGAATTAAGAACAACACTCATGTCGAACCTTACAGGAAAAGGAAGCAAGTATGTTACAGATGAATACATTCCCATTATTGTAAGCGGAAACATGAGCGATCAGGTTGAAATTTGGAATGACATCAGTATGGCATCAGCATTTTCTTCCGCAAAATTCGTTCTTGACTTTGATGCCTCTCCTGATCTAAGGAAAGACGTCGAAACTGACAGATCTGTCTTTACTGTAAAGACGGCAGAGAATTGTCTAGATAAGGTTCAGATCGAAAACACCAGTAATCCAGTTTGGGTGTATTGTAACGGAAATACAGAGATTTCACAACCAAGGATGAAGTTAAAATCCTGGACAAAATCACGACTTGCTGGCGTAAAAAGTTGTTTGGACACAATACGGATGTTTATTCCTAAAGGCAGAGCACGAATATTATTTCTTTTGTATGGCGAGTTGACAGACCAAGAACCTTTGTTTTACATAGCAAGAGAAATGTTGGCATCGACTTTTCAGGACGAATGTATAATATTGACCCAACATGCCGATAACTGCAAAGAACTCAGAAATGACGTTGCTAGACAAGTTGGGGACAACGAAATTGACAGATGCATTCTTGTTGGTCACGACTGGAAATTTTTGTCTGATGTCGTGCGGTCGGTATTTCGACCGACTTCAAATGTTGTTTGCAAATTGCCAAGTAGCTCAACGGCAGTGGTTGTAGAAATGACAAGCAAAGAACGCACTGACCTGAAACTCACCGATATTGATATTGTGAGCGGTGAAGAATGTGAAATTGAAGCTGAGAGGATGAGTGACAAAGAATTGCAAGAAAATGAACAAGAACATCAGAAAAGGTTTTACAAAGGTAGTGGTACATCATGGTGGAACTTTTATTACAATAATCAAGTAGGAGAACGCAACTGCTATAGGAGACATTTAGAGGATATAAACAAAGCTCTCAGGTGCAATAAAGGTGAGCAGCTTCTTGAAACACACGAAATAAAACATCATCCAGGTGCAGGAGGAAGTACATTAGGAATGCACCTTATCTGGCACTTCAGTCAATTTAAAAGATCACCGCAAAAAGCTTTTAGATGTTGTGTTGTGAAACATATCTCCGACAAAACAATAGAACAGATAGAACGATTTCGAAACTTTAAGGATGTCGAAGACGCAAAACCTATTATACTTCTTGTTGACAACAAAAGTGAAGATTCCGTTATCTTTCTAAAATCAAAATTACATGAGCTGGCGTATAAAACAGGAACACCAGGAAAGTTATTTGGCCTTATTATATTGATAGGTAGATGTCCTATTTCAAAGGGGAAAAGTCAACTTGCTGATGATTATATTTTAACGCATTCTTTGAAAGGAAAGGAAATGTTATGGTTTGACAAGAAATACAATGAATTAGAAGACAAAAGTGGCATCGACGTTAAAACTTTAATTGCATTCAACGTCATGAGAAATTCTTTTGATGAAAAATACATTATGGAACTAACAGCTAACATCTTGAAGGATGTGACTGACCTTGAGAAAGAAGTTTTAACAACCTTAGCATTAGTTTCATCATACGAGAATGATCACCCAATACCGCAAAGTGTTTTTGATAACATGATGAATGAACAACAAGACATAGATAATTTAATTAAATTACCGTTCGGTATTGCACATACACGCAGGGAATTAGAAAGCTTATCTTTGCATATAACAGTATGGAACATGAAGGTGTCTCCTGCAATGGATCTGCTTATAACTAAACGGGAAACTGATCAAAATATAGGGGGCATTTCAATTATATCACAGCCCCTGGCAAGAGCAATAATTTCGTCCATAATGTTACAACAGAACAAACCATTGGAATACATTGTCAATTTTGTTTTAGATTTAGTGGCTCAGCATGCTCATGAAGCGAATCCAATGTCAAAACTGTTTGTTAAAATTGTCTGTAGTCTCTTCAAAACAAGGCAAGTCGAAGAAATTGACAATAGAGAAACACGACTAAAATTCTCTGATCTTGTGTTGGACTTAGAAAAAAAGGAGACTGAACATCCGAGACAAACAGTGCTAGAAACCATGAGCCGGTGTTTCGATATAACAAAAGATGCCATGGTAGGTCAGCAGCTAGCAAGATATAATATATTCATTAAAGAATTTAAAGAAGCAGAAAATGCGATACAGAGGTCATTAGCAATCAAACCCGACAACTCCTATCTTCTTGACACATACGGACAAATATTCAAAGCACACATGGAAAATGTACTAGAAACACGGGAACCAATTGACAACGAGAAAGCCACTCACATTATTGAATTGGCCTTTTCGGCAATCGAAAAGTTTAAGGATGGACAAAAGGCGGCAATAAAGATGGAAGGCGATACGAATATGAGTTGTTTTCACATGGAAGTGAAAACAGCAATTACTTTGCTAGAACAGTTTCACCGGTTTGAGTGTTGCAAAGAACGTGTTCAACTGTGTAATTATCTCCAGCAAAAAGAGGATAACATTAATGAGTCTCCTTTTTTTGAGTTACTTCAAATGTGTCAAAAGCTTGAACATGTGAGGTGTGGGAGCGCATGGCAACAACATTTGGAGCAATCTCTACGTTCACTTGAAGAAAAGAACTATCAAATCAAAAGATTTCTTTACACGGTACCACACGATGATGAAACACTGTTATTAAAACTGAGAGAACGATACGAACGCTTTTATGGAGGACAAGTTGATAAGTATCAGTTTACATTTGGCCTAGGCTTGAAACCACTTATGAATGCTATGCAGGCGAAAGAGCATAAACACAGGGAGGCACTAGAAAAACGGGTCAATGAAGCCAAACATAATTTATCAGGGAATGTTTTAAAACAGACGACAGACATCCGTGATCTACTTGTTTACGTCGGGCACAGCATTATAACGCTCTGCAATAGATCCAGTAAATCAAAACGCTCTACATGTGATACAAGAGAATACATAACTCTGTTGAACTACAGTACCAAGTTATTGACATTGCAAAGGGAAAAGCAGTTACCCAGAAAGTATCTTGAAGCATACTTATACTTTGCAATGCTGCATTGGCCACTGCTTCGAAGGACTCAGATAGACTCGGAATGTCTTGTAAGCGGGAGCGTTTATGAAGAAGTCATGAAAGAATGGGATACCGAGTACGACAAGAACCATTTCATTCACACAACAGAACAATCCAGACTGAAGAAACCGAAGAACTACTATGCGTTGGGAAAGGGTCCAGCCGGAAATGATATTGTTGATTTGGAATCAATAAGAAAAGAATGGATGGATCGAAAAAAGACGAATGGAAGAACACGGCCGCCAGTGTTTAAGGATTATTTTTGGAGAGAATCGTTTGTGGAGGACGAATTACAGCGACTAGATGGAATTGTTGATGGAAATGGTCATCTTATTTCACACACGGTAATCAGATAAACCTTTTCGAAAATGTGCACAATAGTCCGTTTTGCTAACATCTTAATGAAATAAAATATAAAGACTACACCGATTGTAAAATGATATACGACTTACAAAAATCAAATACGCAAAAGCAATTAATCCCTCGTTTAAAAGTTAAAATTATCACACGTTTCTTTTTAGGCCGATTACTCCAATAACCGACAACATACGTTCAAAATAAAAACGTACTACCCTTGTGACGGGCTAAGCAACAGGCCGGTGACCTTTGTGCTTGGATTTACCTGGAAGGGCCCGACTGCCTTCGATGTCAGAGAGACAGGTTATCCTTACTTGGCAAATTCCTTATTTTTATCACTGTGTTCCAATGTCTAATGTTTTACACTAAATTTACATAGTCTCTATATACTAATGTAACATTTAGACCCAACAATATACAGTTTATGAAATACTTGTATGTATTCATTCATTTATTTTAAATAAACTCCACGTTCTTAAATTGTTATCTTTTGGTTTCCAGAATCATCACCTCATATTGATAACATCCCTACATCGGATTCTCGATCGGGTGTCGCAGAATTTGACACCGCTGGAAAATATTCCCATGATGTTTGTAGTACGTATACAAATGTTCCTTATTATATCATGTACTTTGAGATCAACTTGAATTCAGGTTCATTCCAGATAAATGAAGATCATGGCCAAAGTTACTGTTAACACAAGCAAATTCGTTGAATTGATATCCCCCGCCATTATACTTCTGGACACAAGATATGGCTCTGGACACACACAAAAAAAGCATTTTTTCAAAATACAAAGGGCCATAACTCCGTTATTATTCGATCGTGTACAATGCCATTTGGCATGCATCATCCTCTTATTCATATATATACTCGTACCAAGTTTCAATGAAATCTGCCAAAGCACTTCCAAGATATGGCCCCGGACACAAAAAAACCGGATCCGCCGATGGCGGGGGATAATAAACAAAACAAGAGCTGTCAGAGGACAGCGCGCTTGGCTATTCGAGTGCTTGACATTATAAGCTATGCCAGCATGGGGAAATTGTTCATATTCAATAATTTATTAGACAATCTTTCAAAAATATAAAAAGGAAAAAAAACAATATTTTTTTTTTTTTTGGGGGGGGGGGGGCAGGGGGTTTATTAGATAAAAACAAGATGTGTTTGTGAAACACAATGTCCCCCTATATGATGTTTGACCTTGAAGGATGACCTTGACCTTGTGAAGGATGACCTTGACCTTGACCTTTCACCACTCAAAATGTGCAGCTCCATGAGATACACATGCATGCCAAATATAAAGTTTCTATCTTCAATATTGCAAAAGTATTCATAAAATAAGTGATTTGTGCCACATATATTTGACCTCTGACCTTGAAGGATGACCTTGACCTTTCACCACTCAAAAAGTGCAGCTCCATGAGATGCACATGCATGCCAAATATCAAGTTGCTATCTTCAATATTGCAAAAGTATTTATAAAATAAGCGATTTGGGCCACATATATTTGACCTCTGACCTTGAAGGATGACATTGACCTTGACCTTTCACCACTCAAAATGTGCAGCTCCATGTGATACACATGCATGCCAAATATCAAATTGCTATCTTCAATATTGCAAAAGTATTCATAAAATGAGCGATTTTGGCCACATATATTTGTCTTCTGACCTTGAAGGATGACTTTGACCTTGACCTTTCACCACTCAAAATGTGCAGCTTCATGAGATACACATGCATGCCAAATATGAAGTTGCTATCTTCAATATAGCAAAAGTTATTGCAAAATGTTAAAGTTGGCGCAAACAGACCAACAGACAGACAGGGCAAAAACAATATGTCCCCCACTACTTTAGTGGGGGACCTAAAAAAAATTGGGGGGTGGGTAGGGGGGGGGGGTGAGAGGGGGATATAATGTGGGGTTGGGTAATTTATAAGATGATGTTAAAAAAAATGGGGGGGGTGGGAGGGAAGGGATTCTGGGTAGGGACGTGGGGTATTGTTTGGGTGGAATCCATTGTGGTTTTCAGGTAAGTGTTGTTTTGTCAAAGTAATAATAAAATGTGATCATAAATAAAGAAGTTATGGCAATTTCAGCAAAATGTTCAATTATCTAAGTGTAAAAGGGGCCATAATTATGTAAAAATGCTTGATAGAGTTGTCTGCTCTTGTTTATAGGTTGGGGTCATGTTGGTAAACAAGTATGCAAAATATGAAAGCAATATGTCAAGGGACAATTAAAAAGAAATGGGGTAGTACGAAAACTTTAACATTTGCTGCATACTTAAGTGGAAAAGGGGCCATAATTATGACAAAAAGCTTGATAGAGTTGTCTGCTCTTGTTTATAGGTTGGGGTCATGTTGGTTAACAAGTATGCAAAATATAAAAGCAATATGCCAAGGGACAAAGAAAATATTTGGGGGTAGTACGAAAACTTTAATTTTTGCACGCTAACGCAGACGCTAAAGCTAACGCTTATGCAGACGCTAACACCGACGCTGGGGTTAGTAGGATAGCTCTACTATATATATTTCATATATAATAGTCGAGCTAAAAATGCTTCCTTTCAAGAACTTCAGTTTTATTCGGATATTGTGCTAAAAATTTTGTGTTGGTACCTTACAAGCAGAGCTGGCTTAAGAATGCATAAGAACTTGTAGAGTCAATGTCATTGTCACTGTTTTCAAGATAGACAAATTGTTTTCTCTTAACACGTTTTTATACAAATAGCTTACATGTATAACATGGTTTCTTGGTATCGCCATGTTTAATGTTAAATAGTTCCCGACTTGCAATAGATATTCTAAGCAAAACAAAATTTGAATGCTTTCTGGTATTTATGAATTGTTGGAAAAAGAAATCCTGACATTCAGAGGAGTGCTAGTACTAATATATTATTTGACTTGTAACTATGGATGTTCTTCCAAATTAACTGTAGTGTTCTACAACAGTGTTTCCTGTTAAATCTGACTAAGCAACCGCAATCTCTGATAACAAGTACATTAGTATCAATATACAAACAATTTTAACGACAAGGTAAATCATATATATGTTTGTTCAAGTCTTAGTTTATATGACATTCATGCTCCAAAATGTGTTGGTAAGTAAAATGTACTTATATGAAACGGGAGCTTCCTACATTTTATCTAGTTTCTGCGTCAAAAAAACAAGAGAGGGTTGCTATTCAAGGCAGTGAAGTCATTCATAATCGTAGCCAAAGATCTACCAATGCTATTATATCGCATGCAGAATTGACAGCATCAGCGGCAGCACCAAGCGCACAGGAATTAACAATTTCTGGAAGAACCGAGACAGTCTCAAACAGTGCCAATGAACAGAATGCGTCAGGTAAGCGGATTGATACATTTTGGCTCAAAATAGAATGTTCATATAAAGCTGCATGCCTTGTTTCAGTAAATAAGTACCTTTTGGGTCAAAATATAATATACATATAAGGTGTCACTTATTATTCAGTAAATACGCTTAATTTATGTCATGTATCATATAAATGTATGTCCTATAAATAACATTTGTGTATCTTATCAACATGTATATTTAGTAAATTGCTGTGTCTGGGGGGTATATGTATTCGGGGGCTGCGTTTAAGTAAGGTTAGCTACAATTGACTGACAAAATCGCGCATGGCGGATTATTTTCACCTGGTAGCCCTCTTTACATATGTATATTGCTTTAAATAAATACACCCTGTCATTCCTCTGTCCCCTTCTTACAAAAATCCCGAAAAAAGTATGTATATTATTTATAACTTACTTCGCTTAAACGCAGTAAGCCTACGTACAGCTTCCGCACCAAAAGATAACCCATCTACATAGAATGAGATTTTGACCAATCTGGTCAAAATATTACTCTATCTGATGAACTTATAATATGAAACTTCTGAAACATCTGAAAAATTATTGAAATAAGATATGTTTGCGCTGAATTCTTAAATAAAAGCGCAAGTAATTAAACTGTTGTTGATGAAGATAATTTCTTCACATGCAAAATGAACACATAGTTGTTGATGTAAATAATAACTTACAAGGGCTTTTGTAAAACATGCATGCCCCCCATATGGGCAGTCCGTTGTAGTGGCAGCCATTGTGTGAATACGTTTTTTGTCACTGTGACCTTGACCTTTGACCTAGTGACCTGAAAATCAATAGGGGTCATCTGCGAGTCATGATCAATGTACCTATGAAGTTTCATGATCCTAGGCAAAAGCGTTCTTGAGTTATCATCCGGAAACAATTTTACTGTTTCGGGTCACCGTGACCTTGACCTTTGACCTAGTGACCTGAAAATCAATATGGGTCATCTGCGAGTCATGATCAATGTATCCATGAAGTTGCATAATCCTAGGCGAAAGCGTTCTTGAGTTATCATCTGGAAACCATTTAACTATTTCGGGTCACCGTGACCTTGACCTTTGACCTAGTGACCTCAAAATCAATAGGGGTCATCTGCGAGTCATGATCAATCTACCCATGAAGTTTCATGATCCTAGGCATATGCGTTCTTGAGTTATCATCCGAAAACCATTTTACTATTTTGGGTCACCGTCACCTTGACCATTGACCTAGTGACCTCAAAATCAATAGGGGTCATCTGCGAGTCATGATCAATCTACCTATGAAGTTTCATGATCCTAGGAGTGTGCGTTCTTGAGTTATTATCCGAAAATCATTTACTATTTCGGGTCACCGTGACCTTGACCTTTGACCTAGTGACCTCAAACGAATAGGGGTCATCTGCGAGTCATGATCAATCTACCTATGAAGTTTCATGATCCTAGGCGTATGCGTTCTTGAGTTATCACCCAAAAACCATTTTACTATTTTGGGTCACCGTGACCTTGACCATTGACCTAGTGACCTCAAAATCAATAGATGTCATCTGCGAATCATTATCTATCAAACGATGAAGTTTCATGATCCTATGCGTATGCTGAGCTATCATCCGGAAGCCATTTTACTATTTCGGGTCACCTGGACCATTGACCTAGTGACCTCAAAATCAATAGGGGTCATCTGCGAGTCATGATCAATCTACCTATGAAGTTTCATGATCCTAGGCGTATACGTTCTTGAGTTATCATCCGGAAACAATTTTACTGTTTCGGGTCACCGTGACCTTGACCTTTGACCTAATGACCTCACAATCAATAGGGGTCATCTGCGAGTCATGATCAATGTACCTATGAAGTTTCATAATCCTAGGCCCAAGCGTTCTTGAGTTATCATCCGGAAACCACCTGGTAGACGGACCGACCGACTGACCGACATGTGCAAAGCAATATACCCCCACTTTTTCGAAGGGGGGCATAATAAGTAAATTGCAATATATAATCATGTATGCTCGTAATTTTGTAACTTATTGTCTACATGGGAATATATGAATATCGCAATATTGAGCTTATATTACACGTTTGACATGCAGGTATGTTGTATTGAAAAGGTAAGTACTACAACATGTATGTGAGCATGAGGTTTTTATTGGTGTGGAGAATTGACCTCAAGTATTTTTGTTGTATGACTTGCACCGTAGACTTACATGACCTGTTTCTTATGTTGACTTTTGTTTAATATTTGCCAATTTATAATTGTGTTATGATTGTTATTCCATATAAGTTAACAATATGTAGTCATGTCATATGTTTTCATGAAATACGCACAGTTCTTTAATGAAGTTTTTAAACTACAAATGCACGTGGTAGGGAAAATTCTACCGAACATAATGTATCATAATGTATGTAAGCTTTCGCCAATCTAATATTCGCATGTTGTACTAAATGTATGTTTTACGATGCATGCGTGTTAAAAGTAAAATTGCATAAATAACTTACCATAAGGGAGAATTGTATTACCACTTGTTTGAGATTGTCGAAAATATCTTTGTCCTAAATATGTGTTGCTTGTATAAGGTTACATGCTTTTAACTGAAATATAATTTGCAACATAATTGATGATGATATTTATATACTTATTTTATATTTTGCAGTATGCTTTGAGAAGGCGTAGTTCGTATAGACCCACGACAACTCTGGAAATGGTTCTTTTTGAAATCATTGAAAGGCCTAATTAAAAGTTCTTTAACCTCTGACAAAACCAAACGATTGATAAATAATATATTATTGTTTCAGGGTCCGTCAATAGAAAAAAGAAGAAGAGGAAGAAGAACAAGAAATAATGTTCACTGGTAATTTTTCTTACTGGGAAAATGATAAACTTTGCAATAATATAACTGATCTTGCATATTAGATCAGAATTGAGATGTGTATACCTTTATTGCTATGTGAAGGAGCGATTAATCTATAGACTTGTTGTTAAAACTGTTGATGTTTTTTAAACCTATTAATTTTATATGCAAGTATAGCTCATTAACTTTCCTGCGGTTATCATTATAATCATGGTATTTTGTGTTAAAATTAAGTTGTTTGTTTTTCTGAGTCAAAATGTTTTATTACGAGTTGTTTGAATAGGATTTTCTCAACTGTATGGTTAATACGTAAGCAATTTTTTGCCGTTGGGAAATCTTAACAATCTCATTTTTAAAGCCTTTCAGTTTAAAGGAAAACTTAAAATTTAAACTATGTATAGCTGCCATAATGGTGGTTAATTGTTATGTGCGTGCGTCCGTCTGATTATTTTTCGGATGGATTTTAACTTAAGTTGCAGTGTCAATTAAAGGCATTATATAGCTTATTTGCACAAGTCATTTTTTTCAAGACATCTTAAAATAACTGGATACAATTGATCACCATGTTGAGACAGCGTTGAATGAACAACACCTCAACGGTCTTAATAAATGTGAAATGTGAACTATAGGGATAATGTAGTTGGTTCGGACTATTATATTTTATCAAGAATGTTTTTAATGAATTGCAACCAATTTTTAATATCACCATTTGGAGACGATGTTTGTCAAAATGTAAAATGGATCAAAGGTCAACGTCACACAAACAGGTCAAACATGGACAACATATACCTTTATATGTGAAATGTCAAACCTACAGGTCAACTGCCTATCATGTTAATAATACATCTGCCCGGATTTTGATGCAATTCCCATGCAGACAATTTTAAAACAATTTTCCAATCTGGAAATTTGAAAGTGAAGCTTTGGATATTCTTTACCAGCTGAAATGATTTTCTTGTATATAATATGCTATTGTGAAATTATAACAAGCATTCTAGAAACAAGTTGCAAACAAAACTTTTTACTTACGACTAATGCACTTTTTAGTTAACATAAATAATTGTTTATGATCGTTTGAACTTTTCATGTGATAATCTATTTATAATCTATTTATTTGACGATTTATTTATAGTGCGTTTTATTTATATAATTTTCGGTGTGATAGTAGGTGTATGTGTTATACTGTTCCATGCGAACTAAACGCAAAACAATACACATTATTGTTTTATGTAGGCTTGTTTGATGCAGAAATGTTGTTCATCAGACGCAATATTTGGATGAGTTACATAAACACAATTGACTATATAATTGATGGTAAAGTTCATATATTTGTGTTTGTAACTTAACTACATGTATTCCATATCTTCAATAATTTAATACAATTGAATACGATGATGTTGTTTCTATTTAAAGTTCTTGTTTCGTTGGCTTATATATGTGAGATGTTATAAACGCATGACCGTAAACAAGAAGCAATTTATTTTGTATATATTTTTTACTTATTATACATTTTATATAATAATGTTTATTTGTACAGGTACTTGATGATGAGAACATGTCTAGCTATGTTGTAATCTTGATGTTGCTACTAGTTGTGTTGTTGTGCTTTATTTAAATTATTAGCAATAATAATTTCCTTATTATGTATAATGTATAATTTAATGTATTATGTATAATCAATTCTGGGTGTACGTCCATTTTGACAATATTCAACTTATGATGATGTTGCCTTCTGGTCAAAGCTTTTAGTAATTTTTCACATCATAAGTCAACAGTTTAGCCTTTGAAGATCAATTGAAATCATTAAAACCTATAAAAAAATCTCTTGCTGCTTAAATTGGTTACTTTGTGTGATATCGTCAACCAGTTAATTGATTATTTTCTTCAAATTAATGTTATATATGTTTTAGTATAACTTATTTTTTCATACCGTGTAAAAAGATCAAAGTTGATTTTATGTTACACGTATTTTATATTCCCACAAAATGATCATGAATGAGTTTTGTTTTTGTCTCGTACACAATACGTGAACCTTGATCTCATTGAGAACGAAATCAAAACTGTCTCAGTAACTTGTGATTCGAATAAAATAACAGCGCATGCACGAGATAATGTAAAAAGCTAATGTTTTGACTCTATGATCAGTATTGTTATTGTAGAGGAGTATTGGGTAATCTTATATGACAAAATGGTTGAAACTGGCAATGGTATGAACCGCACCAGGCAGTCTTTAATTTTTTTCAGGTTAAAATACCATCCTCTATTTGGGCATTGCATGTAATTGACACAAGCTTCTTTCGCATTTTGCATTTAATTATTTTGGTTAAAACAAATGACTATTCAATATGATACTGCCGATTTGTATAAAAGTTACATTTAATTTGGTGGATTGCAACATTGGCACTAAACCAACTATTCTTACTTGCAACCACAAGACTTGCTGAGCTTCACATTATATATACATGCAGTCCTCAAAATTTTCAGATATAAATCATATTTATTTATGTGAATTAATTAATTTTGTTTTGTGATGCATGGAAACAAGTATTATGTGTTGTTATTAAATGTTAAGTTTATTAAAATACGGGAAACCCTTTCGAAGACTTTTTTATTGATGTCATACGAGAGAAAATTATAATACCTGTAAAATAAAATGCCGCAACTGAAAATAAATTAACAATCAGATTCTTTGACGCTCACCTGAAAAACTGTAGCTTAGAGTCATACTACTCCAGAACCATGTGATGGTATTCACCAACACTATTAAAGACATAAGAAACAAGGGCTGTTTGTAAAATATACATACCCCCTATATGGGCTGTCAGTTGTATTGGCAGCCATTGTGTGTATACGTTTTTTGTCAATATGACTTTGACCTTTGATCTAGTGACCTGAAAATCAAAAGGGGTCATCCGCCAGTCATGATAAATGTACCTATGAATTCTCATGATCCTAGGCCTAATTATTATTGAGTTATCATCAGGAAACCATTACACTGATTAGAATCACTGAGACCTTGACCTTTGACCTAGTGACATGAAAATAAATAGGGGCCATCTGCCAGTCATGATCAATGTACTTATGACGTTTCATTACCCTGGTGTAAGCGTTCTTGAGTTACACATGTATCATCTGGAAACCATTTTACTATTTCAAGTCACTGTGACCTTGACATTTGACCTAGTGACCTGAAAATCTGTAGGGGTCATCTGCCAGTCATTATCAATGTACCTATGAAGTTTCATGATCCTAGGCGTAAGCATTCTTGAGTTATCATCGTCAAACCATTTTACTGTTTCGAGTTACTGTGACCTTGAACTAGTGACCTGAAAATCAATAGGGGTCATCTGCCAGTCATGATAAATGTTCCTATGAAGGTTCATGATCCTAGGCGTAAGCATTCTTCAATTATCATCCGGAAACCTTTTTACTGTTTCGAGTCACTGTGATCTTGACCTTTGTCCTAGTGACCTGAAAATCAATAGGGGTCATCTCTGCCAGTCATGATCAATGTACCTATGAAGATTCATGTTCCTAGGCTTAAGCATTCTTGAGTTATCATCCGGAAACTATTTTACTGTTTTGAGTCACTGTGCCCTTGACCTTTGACTTAGTGACCTAAAAATCAATAGGGATCATTTGCCGGTCATGATCAATGTACCTATGAAGTTTCATGATCCTAGGTGTAAGCATTTTTGAGTTATCATCCGGAAACCATTTAACTATTTCGAGTCACTGTGACCTTGACCTTTGACCTAGTGACCTGAAAATCAATAGGGGTCATCTGCCAGTCATGATCAATGAACATAAGTAGTTTCATGATCCTAGGATGAAGCATTCTTGAGTTATCATCCAGAAACCATTTTACTATTTGGAGTCACTATGACCTTGACATTTGACCTAGTGACCTGAAAATCAATAGGGGTCATCTGCAAGTCATGATCAATGTACCTATGAAGTTTCATGATCCTAGGCCTAAGCGTTCTTGAGTTATCATCTGGAAACCATCTGGTGGAAGGACGGACCGACCGAAATGTGCAAAACAATATACCCTCTCTTCTTCGAAGGGGGGGGGGGGCATAAAAAGAATAGACGTAGAACAAAGAAAACAAGAGCACCGCCTTGCGGGTGCAGACCGCTCATCTATTTTCTTTTAAAAGGTGAAGGGACTCTCAATTTCAATCACAAAGGAGGGAGGGGTGGAGTGAAGAGGGGTGTATACTGTGGGGGTGTGGTCATTTATTACATTATCTTCCAAACATGCGGAAAAAAAAATCGGGGAGGGGGGGGAGGGGATTTTTGGGTGCGATGGTTGGACGGTATTTCAAAAATAAAATAATAAAAATAAATATTTGTGTTTTTTAACCTTTTCAAAACTTCAGGTACAGTAACCTCATGATAGCATGAAAGTATTTGAAGTTTGAAAGCAATCGCCTTGACACTTTAGAAGTAAAGTGGGTCGAAACACAAAATTTAACCATATATTCAAAGTTACTAAGTCAAAAAAGGGCCATAATTCCGTTAAAATGACAACCAGAGTTATGCAACTTGTCCTTTTACTGTCCCCTTATGATAGTTTGCGAGTGTTCCAAGTATGAAAGCAATATCTATGATACTTTAGGGGTAAAGTGGACCAAAACACAAAACTTAAACAAATCTTCAATTTTCTAAGTATAAAGGGCCCAAAATTCCGTCCATATGCCAGTCAGAGTTACATAACTTTGCCTGCACAGTCCCCTTGTGATAGTTAATACGTGTAGCAAGTATGAAAGCAATAGCTTTGATACTGTAGGAATAAAGTGGACCTAAACACAAAACTTAATTAACTTTTCAATTTTCTAAGTATAAAAAGGGAACATGATTCTGTCAAAATGCCAGTCAGAGTTACATAACTTTGCCTGCACAGTCCCCTTATGATAGTTAGTAAGTGTTGCAAGTATGAAAGCAATAGCTATGATACTTAAGGAATAAAATGGACCTAAACACAAAACTTAACAAAATTTTCTATTTTCTAAGTATAAAAAGGGCACATAATTCTGTCAAAATGCATGCCAGAGTTATCTAACTTTGCCTGCCCAGTCCCCTCATGAAAGTAAGTAAGTGTACCAAGTTTGAATGCAATAGTATTGATACTTTCTGAGAAAAGTGGACCTAAACGCAAAACTTAACCGGACGCCGACGCCAAGGTGATGACAATAGCTCATATTTTTTTTTCAAAAAATAGATGAGCTAAAAATTGTAGATCATTTGCAATTATACAAGCTGCAAAAGTAGCTAATGCCCTAAATAACGTGTCCTTATTTGATTGTGTAATAAGAGTTCTTTAATTCCATGTCATATTGAACTGTGAAACACTATTTGAACAAAACGGATGAAAACAATATTTTTTTTGTTTTTTGCCTCAAGTCTAAAAATTGGTTGGTAAATCAGGACCAAGATTTTTGGCAACTTTTAACTACAGGGGCATAACTTGAACAAACTTAACTTAGGGCCAATATATGATGTTACCTATAAATCTTTACATCACTGACCCAATTTCATGAAGAGATTTGTTTATTTATTTTGCCGTTGAAGTCTTTATATAATCATGTTCCTCATTAGAACAAGCTTTTTCAAAGACTACTATCTGATGTTATATACTAAATATTAAAGCTTTGGGCCTTATGTTTTTAGAGTTATTAAATTTTCCACTGTGTTCATATTATGCATTTGGGGAATTGTTTGAGTGATTTTTGTTTAGGGCCTATAGATTTTTATCAAATACAAGTCAAAGTAAAACTGATGACACCAGCTCGCCACGGTTGACCAAAAGCGCATAATTTGAAAAAAAAACTTTGCTGAAGACCTAAAGATGATACTACATGCCATATATAAATGCCATGTCTTCATGATTTCATTCAAGAATATGTTGAAAGATTGTTAGGTTTATGTCAAACTGGCGACCCCCTTGGCGGGGCCAGTTTTAAAGGGGCCGTCCAACAGATTGGTAAATTGAAAAAATTAAAAAAAGTTGTTTCAGATTCGCAAATTTTAGTTTTTGTTATAATATTTTTGAGGAAATAGTAATACTGACCATTCACCATGCTCTTAAATATCCATTATACATGTATGCATCTTTTGACGATTTGAAAACCTGAAAATCATGAAATGTTGTGCCATGCGAAACGATTGAATAATTTGGAAAGTTCTGTAGTTGTAG
Organism: Dreissena polymorpha; assembly: GCF_020536995.1. Taxonomy (NCBI): domain Eukaryota; kingdom Metazoa; phylum Mollusca; class Bivalvia; order Myida; family Dreissenidae; genus Dreissena; species Dreissena polymorpha. Next base: position 20,321,695 of record NC_068364.1, on the reverse strand, counting down.
TTATATTTTGGGAAACTACGAGGATTGCTTGTAAAGGTAAAAACTACATCCACTCTAAGCATGAGCATGGATGGTCGAGTGGTCTAGGCGGGTGACTTTTCACTCCAGGACTCCAGGGGGTAGCCCTTTTGAGGGCTACTTTTTTTCCTTTTTTAAAATTGCATTCTTGTTTTTTGACTGGAGATTTTTAGGTCAAATGTTTTAATTTATCAGTATAAAGCATTTTATGACATGCTTCAATACATGCAAAAATCTGATGGACAGCCCCTTTAACATTTGAGGCATAACTTAAACAAAATTTGTAGAGGCCGTCTAGAGGATGCTACAAACCAGTATATAAAACCCTGTCCTTTGTGATTTATGACCAGAAGATTGTAAAGGCATTCCCTACATATGTATATGCAAAACTGATGACCACTGAGTTTATGCCAGTTTTGATTCCCCGAGTCATAATTTGCGAAACTTTGTAGAGGACCTCTGGATGATGCCTGCAGCCATATAATAGTTATGAAAGCCATGGGCTTAATGATTTTAGACAAGGAGATTGTTAACGTATATATTTTTCCACATATACAGCTATGTAAAACTGGTTCACCAGACAAGACCCATGGGGAATCATTTGAACAAACTGTTATGCTTTATACTAAATATGAAAGCCTTTGGCTTTGCAGTTTTAGAAAACATTTTAAAAGCTATTCACTTCACAAGTCCTAAGTAAACGTGGTGCGCAGACAGTTTTGAACCCAGTGGCATCATTTGAACAAACTTTGTAGTGACAATAATAGAATGCTACATAGCAAATATTTAACCCATGGGGTCGTGTGCTTTTAGATTTTCATTTTCATGTTATTTTGAAGGCCCGTGACCTTATATATCAACAATCCTAAATAATTTGAACAATTTTATAGAGGACCACCTAAGGATAATGTCTGTGAATTTGTGTCATATTCTACCCATAATTTGAATACGTCGAAGAAAAATTTCTCCGACGCACGCACAGAGAGACGGTTGACGGACAAAATGGTATGCAAAATAGCTGAACATGAGCACGCTGTGCTAAGGTGAGCATATAACAAGACAGTTTTTAAAAACAACAATATATTCTACAAGTAGTAATATTTATGTGCACATTTAAAGGCACATTTATTATAGAACACAGGGTGTGTCAGGTAATCATACTAATTGAATATAGGAAACATTGTTTGAATTACATGACTGAACTGTAAAAACCAACTGCAAAGGTCAAATCAACACGGAAGTGAAGACACTTCTGTCAAATCATCATCGTTGTCTGTACATGTGTAAGTGTCCGTCAGATTGTCGGTAGAAACATCATCGTACTCTGAATCAAAGTCATCACATTCCAGGAAGTCAAACATTCCTACCGAACGCTCGGGAGGCGGCTTTGATTTTGCTGCATTCTTTTCCTTTGGTGGAGGTTTAAAGTTCTCATTGTTTAATCCCAATTTCAAGTTGCCAGAGTTCTGAGTAGTGAAACTGTCACTGTTATCATTACGGCTTGTACCCGATGACCTCGTAATTGCACTTGTTGACCTTGAACTCGTTGACCCAGACCCTTGAGATCCCAATCGTCGTCTTGGAGGCAGAAGAACATTCTTCCGCTCTTGTCCTTCCTCAGATATTGGTACATGCATTGCTTTATCCCGTTGATCTGACTCTGGAAACGTTTTCAGTGGTGGATTTATGGGACCTGTCAATATTCCCTTAGCCTTAGTTTCTCTGGTAGCACCATTAGCTCCTTGAATCACTTGGTCACTTCTAGGATTCACAGGTTGAGTATCACCGTTCATTTTAACGTCATTATCCTGCGCTATTTGCTTAACTTTGCCTTTAAGATTGTCCTCCTTAATTGGAGGCTTTTGTTTTGACTTTGATGCAACTGGCAAATTATCCAGTTTACTTTTATTAAATGTAAATAACCCTGTACCTTTATGGCCTTTGGTCAACACTAAGGCTCCGTTGCTTATGGCATCTTTAAAAGCATGATTTGTTAAAATTTGTTTCCCTTTTGACCCAGATCCATCAAATGCACTTACCTTCTCTTTTGCCTCTTTTTTAAGAGCATTCACTTTTGCCACATTGAAAGCGTTTCGTTCTGTTTCTAGGCCTTTCGTCCTAGGAGAAATATAAGTTTTATTAGGACTTTCACACAACCCTTTGGAGGGACTTGATGCTTTTATTATTTCACAATTATCACTGACATTATTTACTTCTTCGGCATTTGGCAACTTTGATTTGGGAGTTTTTGGTCTTGGTGAACTTGTTTCACTAATTTTTTGTTTCGTATCCTTTTTGTTTCCAACTTTAGCATGATTTTCATGCAATTTTTCTTGCTTTTCACTGGCATAATCCAAGGACTGTTTATCAATTCGGTCACGTTTATTCTTTAAAGCTTTCTTATCATCCAGACCTTCTACAACATTTTGGTTTTCCTTCACTGTTGATTCAATTACAAAATTATTACCACTAGTAAACTTAGATCCCTTATTATTTTCTGCACACTTAGTCTTACAACCAACACAAGCGAGATCATTTTGCACACATTTCTTGGTATCGGCACTTAATGCCATCTGCTCAGCAGCTATATCAAGAATGTCAACATTTTCAGGACGATTTTTATCGGCTCCACAATGCATACAGTGTTCTGCTTCCACATTCAGAATATCAACAGTCTCATCATTCATCGCCGACCATCTATGCACTTCTGCAGTCACTTCTATACGCTCTGGATTGTCAAAAATGTCAGAATTCTCTAATGACGGGCCCCTATGCTTTCGGTATGGATTCGTGTAAGGCCTCTGGTTGAGCATTTCTTCCTTTTGCTCCTGCTCAATATTCAAGACATTAACCTCCGTTGTTCTATTGATATCTTTATTATCTGTCCTTTCTACACCTGGTATTTTAGACACATCCTCATGAAGGGTAGGATCACCCTGTTTTCTGTATGGATTTGTATAAGGTCTCGGAATATAACATTGATCAGCACTAGAACTATTCCCAGAAGTGATTGCAAACGGTACATCAGGCTCATTTCCTAACACATCACCTTCAGCTAGGTCTTGGTACTTTCTTTTTTCCTTTATATTAGGTCTTTTGCCCACATATTGTTTACCAGCATTAGTAACTTCTGGAAGGTCTATAGTCGCTTGCAAATTAGATTCCTTATCCATAGCTGCAGCTTGGTGTTCGAGATTTCTGTATGGGTTAGTGTAAGGTCTTGGTGAGTATTGCGGTTTATCACCAAATGTACTTTTATCGGCTAGATTGAAGCCAGTACTGGCTCCACATCCACTGATACTTTCTGAGTGTCCATTAGATATGGCATGACCTTTCTCTGTTAACTGCAACTGACCAGGGAAGGGACCCTGATGTGCAGGATAAAAGTCTATAGGATTCAATTGAAAATAATTGGCAGGAGAGGAAAAAAAGCTATTTGAGTGATAGTTTGTTACCACATCAGGTTGGTTACCTATAGGACCAAAAAAATCACCGGCACAATATCCTTTGTTGTTTAAAAACCGCGACCAACTTTGACCATCATAAAAGTTCATTTTTCCATTATGCCCAATCTGTCGTTTATGATTTGAAGTTGCAGAAGACACTCTGCTGTTTGGCTGAGACTGGGATTTCCGTGTTTCATGCTCTCTCTTCGCTGTATTGCGTTTTGCAGTCAACACATAGTCACCAGAGAATGGTCTCTTTCTTGAGGCCTTTTCTGTGTCATTTCTAGGTACCTCAGGAGGGAGGTTAACTTTTGTATTCGCATACTTGAAGTCCCTCGCATTTCCTTGGCTTCCTTTACTACCCCTGCTCGATGCAGACCCTAGTCTACTACTGCCCATTACATCTTTCTGCCCCGAATTTCTTCCAGCACCTGCACTGGCTCTAGCTTGTGCAAATATTTCATTCACCAAGGGACCTAACTCCTGCAGATTGGTGACCTCCCCTGTTTCTTGGCAGTTCTCTTCAGCATGAATGACCTGATTACCTCCCATTTCAATTTTGTCCTCGTCTTCCTGGTAAAAACTGGTTTCCGTCATTTCAAGTTTCACCTCCCGACGACGGCCTCTTCTAAAGCTACCACTTGGAGAGGGATTAGCTCCTTTGAAATTGGCAGTGTTGGATGTTGAATTGTCCCCCTTTACTTGTTCATAATTTGACTTTATATTGGTATCCGTTTTCATGTTTTCTGAAGAAGGCAGTTCGCATTTGGCAGTGAAAATAGAAAAATCTGGCAGCTTAGGTTGGGCTTGAGGTAGCTCAATTTCTGAAATGCTATTTGACTCAGAAATATTTGATTGCATGTGTCCGTTGCTCTGAACATCTTGGTGATTTTTATTAGGGCCAAAAGGAAAACCATTTAGCCCAGAACCCATACTTATATCAGAAGAATCACTCTTACGTCTTCTTCTGTTCATAAAATTTTTCATTTGATAGGAATTCATTTTCAGCACATTATTTGATATTGGCTCAAAAATTGGCTGAACCCGCGAATTAAATTTTTTCCGCCTATCACCTTTTCTTTTTCTCCTCTTACGACGCTCCTCCTCCCGAATTTCTCTTTCAATATCACTTAGTTTCTGGCTCATACTTGACTCATACGACCTGCGATGGGATGCCTTGGATGACCCTTTTCGTGAACCTTGTGACATTCCATCTGAAACAAAATTAGATACACTACACATGTATTTACAAGCTGAACATAATTGACCAAATCAAAAAGCGACTGACAAAAAAAGCACTGAATTTGCCAAATATTGTTATTTATTTAGAGGATAATTATAGCACATGGTTGCATATCTGGTTTAACTACTTTGAATCTGTGGACAATAACTTAAGACAAACAATAAATGATTAAAATCCTTCGCAAACAACCTTAGAAAAAATGATAAAATTCTTGGCAAACAACCTAAGACAGTGAAAAAAAAACATTTAATCCTTTGCCCACAACCTTAGAAAGTGAAAAAAATGATTATATCTTATGACAACAGACTTAAACAAGAGGGCCTGAAAGGCCACAAGATGCTCACCTGAGATACAAACGGACTGACCTGCTCTGTGCCTCCTCAAGTTATCATTAGAACAGATTTTCTGACCAAGTTTCATGCAGAGTGAACTATAAATGTAACTTTTAGAGTGATAACAAGGTTTTACTATAGCCATATTAGGATAAATTCCCCGATCCCTAGCGGATATGTTTTTCAACAGACAGGAACTATTTTTTAGCTGATCCAAGATAGCCTTAAAACAAATGATATGATCAGGTGTTATGAAGATTGAACAAAAAAATGTTCCTTTTAGAGTGTTAACAAGTTTTTACTAAAGTCATCTATGGAAAAATGACCTGACCCCTGGTGGCAATGTGTTTTAACCAAACAGAACTATTTTCAAACACGTTCAAGATATTGTCGGGACAAATCTTCTGACCAAGTTTCATTAAGATCAGACAATAAATATGGCCTCTAGTGTTAAAAAAAGGTTTTACTAAAGTAATATATAGCCATATACGTAAAATGTCTGCCCCATTGAGGCCATGTTTTTCAAGAAACTGGAACCATTTTCGAACTCGTCCAAGATATCATTGGGACAAATCTTCTGACCAAGTTTAATGATGATCGGAAATAAATGTGATCTTTAGAGTGTAAGCAAGGTTTTACTATAGCCATATAAGTAAAAAGGTCCCGCCCCCTGGCGGTCATGTTTTTCTAGCAACGGTAATCATTTTTGAACTCGTCCAAGATATCGTTGAGGCGAATCTTCTGACCAAATTACATGAAGACTGGAAATAAATGTGGCCTCTATAGTGTTCGCAAGGCAAATGTTGTTGCCTCACAATGCACAACAAATGACGCATGACGGACAAAAAAACGATCAAAAGAGCTCACCATGAACACATTGTGCTCAGGTGAGCTTAAAAAAAATTATAACCTTAGACACTAAAATTTCTTTTTTAACCTTAGCCAACAACCATAGAAAATGCAAAAATGATTAAAGCCTTGCCCAACAAAGTTAGACAATGACAAAACGATTAAATCCTTGGACATACAACCTCAGACAATTAGAAAATGAGAAAATGTTTAAGCAAGATGTCATTTTTAACCCCAATAGGCGGTGTCTTGGGCCAAAATTCACCAAATCCTTTCTTAGACTTAAGAATAAGTAATAGACTTAGATTCATCAAAGTTTTAAGATACATAGGTTACCAATGATGCTCATGTCAGTTACAAATTTGTCTTTGAAAAAAAATCATATAATACTATTACTGGAGGTAAATTCCAAGTTAGACTGAAAATGCAAAGTATTGTATTACATATAGGAATTTTATTTTTCGATAGACTAAGTCTTAAATTTGCAATGTGAATACAGGTCCTGGTCTAATAAAATTTCTTAGTTCCATCTAAAACCAATGTGACATGCATCCGGGGTTACATTTCTACATTAGATACGATACTTTTGCGCTCAACCCTATGCATTCTGAATGAACAATATCTTTTAATGTAAGTCATCCACTTCTAGCATTTTAAATTACAAACAAGGGCTGTTTGTAAAACATGCATGCCCCCCATATGGGCTCTAAGTTGTAGTGACAGCCATTTTGTAAATATGTTTTTTGTCACTGTGACCTTGACCTTTGACCTAGTGACCTGAAAATCAATAGGGGTCATGATCAATGTACCTATGAAGTTTCATGATCCTAGCCATAAGCTTTCCTGAGTTATCATTAGGAAACCATTTTACTATTTCGGGTCACTGTGACCTTGACCTTTGACCTAGTGACCTGAAAATCAATAGGGGTCATCTGCCGGTCATGATCAATGTACCTATCAAGTTTCATGATCCTAGGCATAAGCGTTCTTGAGTTATCATCCGGAAACCATTTTACTATTTCGGGTCACCGTGACCTTGACCTTTGACCCAGTGACCTGAAAATCAATAGGGGTCATCTGCTAGTCATGATCAATCTACCTATCATTTCGTGATCCTAGGCATAAGGGTTCTTGAATTATCATCCGGAAACCATTTTACTATTTCGGGTCACCGTTAACTTGACCTTTGACCTAGTGACCTGAAAATCAATAGGGGTCATCTGCTAGTCATGATCAATCTACCTATGAAGTTTCATGATCCTAGGCATAAGCGTTCTTGAATTATCATCCGGAAACCATTTTACTATTTCGGGTCACAGTGACCTTGACCTCTGACCTAGTGACCTCAAAATCAATAGGGGTCATCTGCTAGTCATGATCAATGTACCTATGAAGTTTCATGATCCTAGGCCTAAGCGTTCTTGAGTTATCGTCTGACAACCACCTGGTGGACAGACCGACCGACAGACCGACCGACATGAGCAAAGCAATATACACCCTCTTCTTCGAAGGGGGGCATAAAAAATTAATTTGCATTCAAGCAAATCTTTAAAATATAAAATCAAAAACATGGTTGTATTTATTACCCTTAGGGCTAACCAAAAAGGTGCTATACAAAATGCTTCCAACCAGTCTCTTTTGGACAACTGCATGAGGGTCAATAGTGAATATTATAAAAAAAAATAATGGATGTGTTTATAACCCGTCAGAGGGCTGACAAGGAAGTTCCTACGAGGATATTCTTAAATTTTAAACAATCAGGGTGTGTGTGTAAACCTTCAGAGGGCTGACAAGTAAGTTCCCACAAGAAAAGTTACCAACCTGAGTCGGATGTGGCCCTGCGTGAGCGATGATGGTGCATATTCTTGACGTCCCTCGTTCTGCGGCCATGTTTCGGTATGGATACCGTATAGCCTGATGACATGGAATGGGAGCTGGCACTGCTGCGGTCAAACCTCAGTCCTGCAAGAAATAAGATCCAATAATAATATGTCCCAAAAGTTCTGTTTGTAAAACAATATTATAAAGGTCCTTGAAGTTTAAATCCATCTTGAAACATAATTCGGTACATATTGGTACAGATTCGATGACGATTTATGGTCACAATTAGTGGAAACTTTTAACAAGAGCACCGCATAACGGTTGCCAACGCTTGGCTGCAGGTGCAGTTTTGTGAAAGTAAAATGAAAATAAATGAAAGCTTGTATGAATTTTTTTTTAGAGGTCACAGTGACCTTGACCTTTGACCAAGTGACCCCAAAATGGGTGTGGCATGAAGAACTCATCAAGGTGCATCTACATATGAAGTTTCAAAGTTGTAGGTGGAAGCACTTTAATTTTAGAGCCAATGTAAAGGTTTAAGCACGACGCGGACGGTGGATGTCGGACGGCGGACGACGAACTGGCTATGACAATACCTCGGGTTTTCTCCGAAAACAGCCAAGCTAAAAAGGCTGATATTTTTATTAGTCAAGAGAAACAACTCAACAATTCCCAAGGCATTTTTGCTGATTATCAAACTTGGTATAGATATTATGCCTACGTGAATAGTCAGCAAGGTTTAGTGAAGATCACATTAAAACAGTTAGAATGAAAGTTGCCAACAGGCACTGACCGTTAAAATATCCAAATGTTAGTTAACTTACCAACAGGATCATTGGGATCAGTCCCGTAATTGATCGACAGGCGCTCATTCTGTCTCTGCTTCTGTCGCTTGGAGCGTCTTGCTACAATCCTGTGTTTCCTCGTCGTCTGAGGCTCATTGACTGGTTTGTTGCACAGTCTGCATAATAAAATTATGTTTTATTACATCATTACTATGAATGCCTGATGTCTATACAAGTGAATAACTAAAGCTGTTTGTTACAGAAATTCAGATTAAACAATTAATTAACAGAATGTATACATAATCCTTGCCTGATGATAATACTATCGCATATTTCAATATGGTACATGTACATGTTGTCTTAAAACCAATCATCAGTACAAAACTTTAATACAATCAAAATAACACAAGTTTCTGGCTTTGAACTGCCGTATAGAACCAAAATAAAGTCATAGAAGCTTTAACCATAATATAATCTTGTGTGATAGGTACAGTAAGCAGTATGTATTCTGTAGGGCAAGGATAGTGCAACATAATGCAAATTTGATAACTTTTATTACACTTATTAATATCAAAATAGAGGGATAAAAAATAAATACCAACAAGAGATGTGTTCATCAGAAACACAATGCCCCCTATTGCGCCGCATTGAATTTTTTTTTTAACCTTTGACCTTGAAGGATGACCTTGACCTTGAACTTCCACCACTCAAATGTGCAGCTTCATGAGAACGCCGCTTTGAATTTTATTTTGTTACTGTTGACCGTGAAGGATGACCTTGACCTTGAAGGATGACCTTGACCTTGAACTTCCACCACTCAAAATGTGCAGCTTCATGATAACGCCGCTTTGATTTGATTTTTTTTACCTTTGACCTTGAAGGATGACCTTGACCTTGAAGGATGACCTTGACCTTGAACTTCAACCACTCAAAATGCGCAGCTTCATGAGAAAGCCACTTTGAAATTATTAATTTTTACCTAGGACCTTGAAGGATGACCTTGACCTTGAAGGATGACCTTGACCTTGAACTTCAACCACTCAATGTGCAGCTTCATGAGAACGCCGCTTTGAATTTATTTTATTTTTTTACCTTTGACCTTGAAGGATGACCTTGACCTTGAACTTCCAACACTCAAAATATGGAGCTTCATGAGATACACATGCATGCCAAATATCAAATTGCTATCTTCAATATTGAAAAAGTTATGGCCAATGTTAAAGTTTTCGGACAGACAGACGCCATATATTTGACATTTGACCTTGGAGGATGACCTTTACCTTCACCTTTCACCACTCAAAATGTTCAGCTCCAGGAGATACACATGCATGCCGAATATCAAGTTGCTATCTTCAATAGTGGAAAAGTTATGGCCAATGTTAAAGTTTTTTCCGACGGACGGACAGACTGACATACACACATACACACATACGGACATACTGACTGACATACATTCCAACTGCTATATTCCACCCTACCGGGGGCATAAAAACAGACAGCACAGGTTGGAATACATTTATGTTATGATACAGTTTTTGATTATGTAAAAGTTTATAGCACACACCTTAATGATTACTTTATTACAGTATGTCTATAAATATCCCTTCATTTATATATATATTTTGATGTTTTGTGATTGGACTGGGCCCTGTACCGTCTAAACGCTCTCCTCCAGACGTCAACAGAAGTCCTTGTCCACGACCAAGAGCTGAACAGCATACTGGCGCCAAAAAATGCACCAAAATTAAATATGGCTGCCACTATGCTTGGCTTAGTCTTCATAACACAGGAGCTTTCAGCTGCACCATCCATGATCTGGATCACTGAGACGTTTGCTTTGCAACTGTCAGCATAAAAAGTGTACTTAATAAAATTTCACACTTTTTATATGAGCATTTTGCCATTTTAAGAAGTATTCCAATCATATCATGGCAGTCAATAAACCCACTATACTTTTCAGGTTGGGCTGGAATGTTTTTATACATTCACAGAATTATATATAAACACACATTGTTATCACATCACTAGAAACTGTGACACTACACATAACAGACTTTCATTTTCAATCATATCTACACATTATCACATTATAAATTTGTACCTTGATTTCAAACAGAAGGTATTGTTCATAAATGTTTTTCACAACTGATTTGTAAAATAACTTACATGGTAAGAAATTAAACTGGAGGATTTCACAACTTGGACTCGAAACTCTTCAATCATAAATGCTTAAAACAGCACAGCCAATAGAAATGCTTAGGGAAAATGCAGAGAAAAATATCAATCAGCTGTGTTAAAATGTAAACATATCTTTAGCTCACCACCATTAACCTTATATGTGTTTACTCAAATAGCATAAGTTACATTCAAGAAATATGTCTCAGATTCATACATATTTGATAATGAAAAAGCAAACAAAAAACAACAACAGTATGTGAGCAGGATAATTTTTTCTATTTGACACCATCCCAGTACATCTAATGCCTTCACCATAATGCATTCATGAATGATTGCCAACTTCAAATTCAGGTTGTACTTGTCTTCAGTTATATTTTTATCACTTTGCTTGCAATATTCGTCCGACACTAATTTTCATGAACTTTTTGGGTCTTCCGCTCAACCAAATACTTAACAAACAATTATGTCCAAAATATTGCTTCAGACAATACATAAAAATGCAGGAATTTTAGATCAAAGGAATATGCCAAATTTCATGAATCCACATATGTCATTTCAACAAAATTAAATGTATCAACAGTACTACATGTATTTTATTTCCCCATATAAGCAGCTCACAAAGTGGTCCAAATTAAACTCACAGCATATTAAATATAGATCACCCTTAAACTGCAAATGTATTTGTCTAATCAAGTAAGAATCTAAATCAATCATGCCTTACCATGGATTAAAAACCAATTAACCATTCTTTGTCATTCTGATATCGGGATTTTTAAAACCCTCTGCGAATACACAGCAAATTCAGGCTTGGCGAAATTGCCGGTCCGCCGGTCCTGACCGGCAGATTTCAATTTGGTCCGGCAGGTTTAACAAGAATGTCGGTCCTGGTGACCGGCAAAATGTGAAATGATTGCAAACAAATCTTTTTTTTTCAAGTTGAAAATTCGAAGAGCTAATCGCTTACTACATCATGAAAATGAAATCGCTCGTTGTTTTGATGTTTGCTGTAGGTTTGTTACGTACAATTAGCAAATCCAACTTGTTACACAACACCTACTTTAAACTCGTTTGCAAAATCGCCAACTGCGTTCTAACAAAAAAGATCTTGATAGCTTTTACATATTTTTCGAGTAGGATAAGGACAATAAAATATGGTATCGTGATCAACACAGCCATATGCATACGCCATTTTTCATAAGTGTAAAGAGTAAAGTGCATTATGGGGCAGAGCTTTCATTGGACGAGCGAATTTAAATTTAGATTGAATGCAATACGATACATGTACAAAGAAATGTTTTTATTGCATCATATGCAGTGCCATGTAAAAAAACGTGCTTCCCGGGGACTTTCTGATACTGGTCAAAAATGAAAATGAATCTCTGTTAACAATTACACTGCGTTAGCATGTAAATAAATCGTCTTTTTTATTTAATTAATTACTAGTAAACGTTCTGAAAAATGAAATGCCTTAATCATTAAATGTCAGGTAACGTGTTTTGTACTGTGCGCAGTATATTTTAACAGCCGCTCCAAACTGCAATCATATTAAAGTAAGAATGTTTAAATCGTTTCGAATAACTTAAATTTGATAATTATTAGGCTTGCACATACGTTATTGAAATTATCGCACCGAACCGTTCTAATAGGGAATACATGTAATAAAAACTGACACGCGAATTTTTCACAACATGATTGACATTACACAACCGATTAACACCAATTAGCTGCCAGTGTAACCTCTAAGCGATTAAAATCAATTTAACGGCCGGTTGAATAAAGAGATCAAGATGTGATCGCTGCCATTTTTGAATTTTCTAGTTAAGTTGTTGTTGCTTTACGGTCCGGCTAAATTTTCTCCGGACCGGCACATTTTCTGAAATGCCTGTCCGGATGACCGGCAGATTTTTTCTAATTTCGCCATGCCTGCAAATTTATTAAAAAGTTAAGTAGCTAAAATGCTAAAAATATTTAATTTTCTACAAAAAAATCAACATGAAAATGCTTGGTAAATGTATCCCTGTCCAAAATTTTCACAAATCTTTAAGGACTTCTACAGATTATATCCTTAATAGTACATTGTAGGCCAATTATAAAAGAGAAATGTGTCTTGAAACTGTAACCGTGGTTAATTTAAACAATTTTTGAGCCCTTAATTAACTGGCTCCTATAGGAGATTTTCATCCTAAGAACTCACAAATAATGCTTATTGTGCAATAAACAATGATAAACTATATGATATTTTTTTGAATAAACAAAACATACTATGTGTACTGCAGTAGACTGTCATCCCAGGTCTGAGTGTTCACAAACTTGTACACGTGCACACTCAATGTCAAAACCACCAGTATGAATGTCAGTGCAACAAAAATGCCTATCAAAGAAAAAAAAGGAACAAAATATTAGTAAATCCTAGCATATAGCCAAAATAAGGTGAGGTGAAATGCAGTGGAAGGTGATGGCATGAATTTCATTAAGGTTTAGGTGAATTTCAATGCAGGTTTATGTGCACTTTAATGCAGGTTTGTGTGAAATGTTGGTAAATTTATGTATTATAATTCAGATTTACATAAAAGTGTTGTAAAATTATAAGTATTTCAATGCAGGTTTATGTACATTTTAATGCATGTTTATAAGAAAGGTTGGTAAACGTATGTGTATTTTGTATGAAGGTTTATGTGAATTTCATGCAGGTTTATGTTAATTTAAATGTTTAGCGATTTGAATTTCAAATAATTATATAAGGTGATGTGAATTACAATGCAAGGTGATGTAAAACTCAATGTGAGGTGATATAAATCTCAAGCTGTGTTGAATATCATAGCAAGGCAATTTGAATATCTATGTAAGATGATGTGAAATTCAATGAAAGGTGATTTGAATTTCAATGTAAGGTGTTGTAAATTTCAATGAAAGATGATGTGAATTTTAATGAAAGGTGATTGAAATTCAATGTAAGGAGATGTAAATTTCAATCAGACCTGTTTACCCTACAGATTGCTTCTCAGTAGTAGGGAGAGCATCTCTCAGTAGTTTTGGGCTGTTGTCAGTAGTTTTAAACTTTTCAATCATTTTGAGCATTAAAACACCATGACTGGGTCACATATCAGTTTAACGGTATATAAAGCATTAGATGAATTTACTTGCTAATCATTTAATCTCTTAAGTGATTTTTTTTGCTTTTATTTGTTACAGCCTGTGCCATTTGGATTGGGAAAATTAGCGTGATAAACCATAACATTGGATAAAATAGCGCGATAAACCATGAAATTGGGAAGCATTAAGCATTATAAATATGATTGTAAGTAACAGAATTCAAATTGTTTTTAAGTGCATATTTGACAGCATTTTTATCTTATAAAGTGCTGCATTAACGTCTTTTTACAATGAATACAATATTTAATTAATATTCATCCACATGCATATTAAACTTGCAATAATCTATAGATTCTTAAATACACCATTTGATCATAAGCTCTTTAAGAGTAGCTATTAATTTAATTCAGTATTTTTTAAAATTAAATATCATAAGGGGAAAACATAAACAAATATTGACAAACACCGTTTAGTGTTCTTGTTGTGTGAATGATGTATTAAATGGAGTTAAAATAATATATGTTATTTGTTTACCTTTCAATATCTTGCACTTGACAACCTCAGTTCAATGCTATTTCATTAAACTATACAGCGTAACAAACATAATAAAGCAGAATAAATGAGAATATGCATATGAATCTGTGTATACTCCACTAACATATATATCAAATTGACCGTTCTAAGGCGGTGACGTACCCAAGCTTTATTCTTATTTGTGTTTATGTTGTTTTGTATTGTGCTGTAGTGTGCTGTTTTGTACTGTTTGGGCATTCGGTCACTTGCCTTAAATAAAGGACCTACTAATTGTTTAAAATAATAATTCGATACTACTCCAGCAGCTGGAGTTTTACTTCTTCATATTGTCTCTTTCCATTTTCAAACGATACTCATCTTATTATAATAAATGCTTTAACTTTGTGAATGACTAAACTCCAATTTTCCAACTCTCGTTTCGTGACGCACATTCACTGAGCAGATTTCTGATAAATATTTATTGTTGTTTTTTATCTCACGTAGTATTTTGCGTTAATTAACACACGCATAACATTATTCCCTAATGACCATATGTATCCGCATATGTATCCGTTGTTAATTTGAATGGTATTTATTATTTCGCCTTTAATCGCAATTTCTCGTCTGCTTGCCGCCATCTTGAACGTGTGCAAAAACAGGCGTGCTCAATCCTGATACATCGACTATCGTCGGTATTCTCCGCAATAGAGAGATGTGTATACTCTGTATAATGGATAGCAACGTTAAATCGTACATGTATATATTCGGCTAAATTTGCGAACCAATACGTAAGTCAGTTGTCGTTCGGTGACGACTCGACAAGCTCGATCAGCACTCGTTCCCCGGGAGGCTTGAATTTTAACGTTTCTTACTACCCAATGATTAAGATTGATAAATTACCCTCAAAGACCGAAAATAAGCAAAAGTACGATTAAAAACTGAAAATTTGACCATTTTGATCGATGGATCCGCAGTTTTTCAATACAAATCCGTAGTGCGTAAAATCCGTAGTGCGTAGTTTATCCAAATAATCCGTAGTAACTACGGCGAATCCGTAGAAGTAAACAGGTCTGT
This sequence comes from Dreissena polymorpha, assembly GCF_020536995.1. NCBI lineage: Eukaryota > Metazoa > Mollusca > Bivalvia > Myida > Dreissenidae > Dreissena > Dreissena polymorpha. Next base: position 20,306,343 of record NC_068364.1, on the reverse strand, counting down.
TCAATGTAAGGTCATGTGAATTTCAATGTAAGATCACGTGATTTTCCATGTAAGGGAAGGTGAATTTCAATGAAAGGTGATGTGAATTTCAATGGAAGATGACGTGAATTTCAATGTTAGGACATGTGAATTTCAATGTAAGGCCATGTGAATTTCAATGTTAGGCCATGTGAAATTCAATGTAAGGCCATGTGAATTTCAATGTAAGGTCATGTGAATTTCAATGTAAGGACATGTGAATTTCAATGTAAGGACATGTGAATTTCAATGTAAGGACATGTGAATTTTAATGGAAGGTCATGTGAATTTCAATGTAAGGACATGTAAATTTCAATGTAAGGCCATGTGAATTTCAATGTAAGGCCATGTGAATTTCAATGTAAGGTCATGTGAATTTCAATGAAAGGTCATGTGAATTTCAATGTAATGAAATGTGAACTTCAATGTAAGGTGATGTAAATTTCAATGTAAGGTGTTGTGAATTTCAATGTAATGTGATATGATTTTCATACAGTAATGCGCATTTCATGTAGGGTGATGTGAATTTAATTTCCAAAAAATCTGACCTTCAAACTTTTCCTTTTTGACAGGAGTTCATGAATAAATCAATTCACAATCATTATCTGAATCGTTCAATCTGATTTATAGGTAAATACAAATAAATTGTGAACTGTTATTCTAAACATGCAGGAAATGCCTAACAAATTTACATTCTGTGTTTTTTGTAATTGTAAACAGACATTCAATTGAACCAAAAGACATATTTTTAGATCTCAGGACTGCAAACATTTGTTAATTTCTATTCCAGACAAAGGTGACCTACCTAATCGAATAATTGTATCATGTATTTTTGAAGTAGCTTTTTGACCAACAAAGGGTGGAGATTCTTTCTTAAACTCTATTAACGTCTTGAGTCCTGAAATAAAAGAATGGTGAGCTGTGATACAATCTGTCTTTATGCTGTGCAGTTATAGGTTAGCTGAAACAAATTAAGTACAAGAATTTCCATTTTAAATAGATTTGTGTATATATATATATATATATATATATATATATATATATATATATATATATATATATATATATATATATATATATATATATATATATATATATATATATATATATACATAAAGAAAGAAAAGGATCAAGACAATTACATTTTACATGATAGAGAGATGTCTCCTTTCCATAGTCAAAGACTTGACATGTGACCTAGTTTATGACCCCACCTGATACAGATCAAAACAAGTTTTTTTAAGGTAGCGCACCTCTAATGGGCACATATCCAAATATAATCTAATTAATTATTTTCTTAATCAGCATCATTTCACTGAACTACATGCAAATTTGTAGGTAGGCTTTCCATGCTTTTTAAAAAAATATACTGATTTTTTCAAAACCACCCCCACGCTCGGCTTTTGTCCAGTTTATTTTCACCCCTGGGGTATATAAAAGTTCCATAATTCATTCAAATTTCCAAATATGGGCATGCAGTTGGTGTGTACAGATGCTGTAAAGGTGTTTAAAGTTTAAACAAGATGAAATAAGTATTCTTTTACAGACATTTATTTTTTACAAATTTTTATCTATGGAAGAGCGCCATGAAATGTAAGTGATTTCAGCCAAGTAAAAATTGGGTCGGTTAAAAACAAAGTGTCATAAAATTCAAAATAGTATCATTTAAGTCATATTTTAAACTTAGTTTTTATAGAAACACTATATACAGCAAAAATACCAAGAACTAGACAGATTTACCGTTTACTTTTTGAAATAAAAATAAAAATGCAACATGCATGGTTCGTATTTTCAACAGTAAATCACCCAATTTCGCCATAACGTTGTTTTAATTTTAATAATTGAAAAATGTGCATAAAAATTGCAACATATTTAACAATAAATATAGCTTATATGCCATATTAAATCAAATTACGTTAGAAAATAAATAAAACGCGTCGCAAAAAAGTATACGTCGTCGGCAGGATTCGAACCTGCGCGGGAATATCCCAAAAGATTTCTAGTCTATCGCCTTAACCACTAGGCTACGGCACCTAATAGTAGGCTCTTCAACCTTCGAAGAAATCGCGGGAAATCATTAGAGGTGCACTACCTTAAGATAGTTTTTTTGGAAGCACATGACCTTGATTTCAACATAGCTTAGATAAGTATAAGTATAAACTCCTGACAAAGTTTAATCAAGATTTAGTTATAAATCTGGCATCTAGAGTGGTTACAAGGTTTCCTATTGTTTTACCTAATGACCTAGTTTTCAAACGCATATATATATATATATATATATATATATATATATATATATATTTGTTTATTTATTTATTTATATATGAACCTATTTTCAAACTTATCATATTTATTGGTAGGATACACATTCTGACCAAGTTTCACCAAGATTGAATCATAAATTTATCCATGTTACATGGATTCAAACTTAGTTTAGATATTGTTAAAATAAACAACTGATCAAGTTTCATCAATATTGAGTGATAGTTGTGGCAACACGTTGGACGACCCCAGACATACATGTAGGACATAAACTGACAAGATCCCACTTTCCACAGGAGTAAGCTAAAAACTGAAAAAGGGATCTTTTATTTCATTCAATACAAATAAACAAGCCAAAGTCGCTAACCTGAGATACGAAATAACTGACCTGTTCTGTAGAGCCCATGATGTCATGTTCTGATGCACTTTCAAGAAGAGTGAACAATAAATGTAACTTTTAGACTTCTATTAAGTTTTTACTATAGCCATATAAGGATAATTTCCCCGCCCCCATGCGGCTACGTTTTTCAACAGACCCAAACCATGATCAAACACATCCAAGATATCATTTAAACAAATATTCTGACCAAGTTTCATGATGATTGGACAATAAATATTACTTTCAGAGTGTTAACAAGCTTTTACTATAGCCATATAAGAAAAAATGCCCCGCCCCCTGGTGGCAATGATTTTTTTAACCAACCGGAACCAATTTTGAACTCGTCCAATATATTATCAAGAAGATTCATGGAAATAGGACAATAAATGTGGCCTCTAAAGTGTTAACAAGGTTTTACTATAGCCGTATATAGCCATATAAGGAAAAATGCCCCGCCCTCTGGTACCCATGTTTTTCATCCAACCAGAACCATTTTCGAACTCATCCAAGATATCATTGAGACGAATCTTTTGACCAAGTTTCATAAAGATCGGACAATAAATGTGGCATCAAGAGTGTTAACAAGGTTTTACTATAGCCATATAAGGAAAAATGCCCGCCCCCTGGTGGCCATGTTTTTCAAGCAACCGGAATCATTTTCGAAGGCATCCAAGATTTTATGGGGACAAATCTTCTGACCTAATTTCATAAAGATCAGACAATAAATGTGACCTCTTGAGTGTTAACAAGGTTTAACTATAGCCATATAAGAAACAAGAGCTGTGTTTGTGAAACACAATGCCACCCTACTGCGCTGCTTTGAAACCACATATTTGACCTTTGACTTTGACTATAGCCATATAAGAAACAAGAGCTGTGTTTGTGAAACACAATGCCCTCTACTGCGCCGCTTTGAAGCATATTGTGCTCTGGTGAGCTAAACACCGCAAGTTGTTTTACAATTTTTACAACAGACAACAACACTCACCTCTAATGGAGTAAACAGCTCCCACAATTAGGGCTATCAGTATTGGAACCAGAACGTAGCCAAATCTAACCCAGACATTGTTGGAACCCGGGTAGCAAACCCCACTCAGAGAGTCAGCATCAATCTGAAAGGACATTCAATGCAAGACTAGTAAAACTTTTTGTATGTTTATTTTTCTTTTAAATAATAAGCAATTCATATTAAAATTGGATAATTGTAGTATGGTGATGTATAAGGGACACTTGCTACATTGTATATCTGCTAGCTGTTACATCAACACATACTCTTACCCAAACATGTCGGAACAGATGGAAAAAAATTATAGGGCAAGGCCTGAAGGACCAAGGTTGTAAAAATACTGGTAACATTATTGAGTTAAAGATGTGTCACGCAAACATGTACCTACTGCATTTTCCATGTCTCACAAAAAAAAAGATTGGTTCAAATGTTTGTTAGTCATAAATCTGACATGCCCAATTTGAAAGTATCCATAACTTTCATTTGTAGGTCAAGGTTTACAAAAATTGTACATTTATTTGGTATTACAAGTACTATGATTATCACTTGGTAATATTTCATGAAAGTTTATACTGAGTTTCAAGTATTTAGCTAAGCTTAATGTATATTGGTGGTGTTGCAGGATCATGATTCTAGTTTTCATTTTTCATGAAACCATAGCATGAGTCACCATAGCAACAACAGGTTTTGTCTGAAAAATAATCTGAAATAAAGTTCATATTTCCAATACGGCTCTTAATCCACATGCAATGTTTCATCAACCTACAATGTACTTTTTAAGTTATCCCAGAATCCAGATTTTAGTTTTCAATTATTTCTGTAACCATAGCAACCACAATTTTAGTCTGACGAAAAAACACAAATACTGTGCATTTTGTCAATATGGCCCTCTATCAACAAACCGAATTTCATCAACCTAGCTGAAGTACATTTTGAGTTACTGCAGCATCCAGATTAATTCAGACAAACAGACAATCTGACAGATGAAAAGACCAGCAGTTAACCTATCTTTACAATAGTAGGGGACTTTAAATAAGAACAGGATTCAGTTTTATATGGACAAGTTGAAAGCTGGGCCAGTCTGATGAATATTGGCAGACATATATTAAATTTTAAGTAATTTTCACATATTTTGTTTTCTGACCAGTCAAGAAAGGCAACACCCTGTGGTTTCCCTATAGATCTTTTCCTAAGTAACTTAGTATATATACAATGTATAATACAATCTTAACAGAGCATGAAGGTTGTTTTAGTCACTTCCATTGAAGGAAACAAGATTTAGGTATTTACCAACCCAGTAAAGTCAAGATTTTCTAAGTACAGTTTACAACATATGGCAGGATTGAACCCTTTCCCACTCAGAGGCAATGTGATAATGGCTATTTGCAAACAGCAGTAACTCGCAGTCTGTTCAGGTTTTAAGCTGTTTGCTGCTCATCAGTATCTAAGGGTTTGAAATGAATGAAAATATGTATCTAAGTGGTAAAGAGTTCATTCAGCACAATACATATCTGTTCTATATTTATTTTCTTTACCAAATTAAAATTGTTTACAGTAATATTGTCAATTAAAATAAAATGTACATGTACTGTTCCTTTAAAAACTCTTTTTTTAACCTAAATTTGAAGAGTTGAAATGTATGATGGAAATTTGAAAAACCAACAAACTATTTCATTTGAACTCGAAAAAAAAAACATAACTAATATACCCCCAAGAATGTGAAAATTTAACACAATCTACATCTACACTTCATGTTGATTTTAAATTTAAAATCAATTGTTTGTGAAATGTGAAAGCAGTTTGCTCCACAAACTTTTGCGGTCAGTCTGACAAACTGACCATACCATATATACCCTATTTAACTGCATTTGCAGAGGTGTAATATATAAATTGAAGACACTCACCACGGACGTTGACAAGCATATAATGGTGAGAACAAGTGGGAGGCACCAGCTGATGATGTGGAAATAAGCTGTCTTCTTGGTCAGGTCATTCCTTGCCGTACCTAGGGCCTTACAAGACAAGACATAACCTATTAGTAACCTATTGCCATTAACATATTGCCTTAATATACAGATTGAGGGTAGCATAGCAAGCATTAAGCTGTAACATTCTGCATTTAAGGAGAGTAATATTGCAAATTAAAATGCTCACATCTATAGGGCATATTGAGCGCAACATAGCACACCTAAATAAATAGCTTAGAACATAGTGAATTTAGTATAGCACTCATTAAACTGTAAGATTAAGTAAGTAAGTTTATTGTAAACAAAGGCCTCCTGCCCATAAAACATAATGTATACATAATATATATATATATACAGATAAAACAGAGAGTTGTCCCTACGTATATATGTACAGTTGTACAATATCATTTGACTGGAGAAAAAAAAACAACGAACAAACATACTTAAACGACAAGTATTACGTTCCATATGAAAAACGTATTAACTGGTTAACATAGAAGGCTATGTTTTTTTATAACAAACTCATTTTCATTTCTTAACAAATCAAAGAAATTCGAAATAGTTTGCCTACCATGATACCAATTATACAAATATCTTTGCCTGATTTTAGCATATTTAAAACATTAAAAAGATACATGATATTCATTTTCTATTTTTACAGATTCATTTTCTACTTGAAAATGTGCATATATTCTAAGATGTCTTGGTATTCCTAATTGTCTACCTAACTCTATTTGAAACCTATGGCTCGAACAACGAAATTTCGCTAATGCTTGCCTACAATGAAATGGCATTGCAATGTCTAAATATTATTCCGTGTTTAATAAACTTTTAAATTGCTTGTAAGTATGGCATCTAGAAGAATCATTTATGTTTTCGTGCCAGGATTGAGTTGCACAATCAGTCAGACGTTGTTAAAAAGGAGCATGAATAAATCAATATCACAAACATCCTGTGAGAGCCAAATAAAGCCGAACCCATATTTAAAAAGAAGATAGCATATAGTGACCATATGACCATATGTTGGGTTCTTAGAAAACTGGGCATAATGCATGTGCGTTAAGTGTCGTCCCAGATTAGCCTGTGCAGTTCACACAGGCTAATCACAGATGACACTTTCAACCTATATTGGATTTTTGCTGAGAAGAGACTTCATTTAAACGAAAAAGGTCATAAGAGCGAAAAGTGTCGTCCCTGATCAGCCTGTGCGGATTGCACAGGCTAATATGTGACTACACTTTACGCACATGCATTATGCCCAGTTTTCTCAGAAAAGGGCATATATAGTGGACCATTAACAAGTTTTGATTGCCATTTATTATGTATAAAAGAGGTGGCAAGTTCCCACAAGAGCTTGTGAATAGATTTTTATACAATATTCTGAACCAATGAACAAATTTAAAATATTACAATCTTGTGTGGACTTAATAATCAATGTTTAGAACCATGATTTAATTTATTTAACAGAAGGATTGCATATTCTTTTTCAGAGATCAGCAATTGATTATCCTGTGCAAAAACTTTACTCACATTTATTAAGCCCAGTTTTCCCAAACCGAGGTTTATATGGGTATATACTGTGCCAACAGAGCCAGTCAGAACATAGACAGACTAAGACGTTTGGCACTAAATTTAATACCAATTTGGAAAATGTTTTGGAAAATGTTACGGTAACTTGTCGGTGCTTAGTTGGGTATATAATGTACCAATGGTAGCCATGGTTACCTTGAATTTGATGTCCCAGCTGATGGCCAGCATGACATACCAGGTGGCCGCAGCCATGGTGAAGTAGTACACAAACAGGAACACGATTGTACAGGAGGCTGTCTCACCAGAACTACAGGCACAAATAGGCAAAACATCCATAAGGAAAACAATGCATATTGTACATAAGGCAATCCTGGTTTCATTTGGATAATTTTAAACCTGTTATTCTGTAATATTTCAAATGGTAAGTTTTTTTCCCAAAATCGAGTCCTTAAATTTCCAAATGAAACTTTTGGAAGTGTAGAAATAGAGCTTGAGTATTGAAATAAAGTGTTTGAAGTTGTAAAATCCATTTAAGTGATATATCCATGTTTTGTATTTTATGTTTTGTCATTTTAACAATTACAAAGTTATAAATAAAGCAACTTTTTCAAAATTTAAAATCAATGGATTCTAAAATTCTAAATTTCACAGGAATTTGTCTGTTACCCAGAATGGTGAGATAAAGACCCGTCATCTCATCAATCTATTCGAGTACATGCTTTACAATTAACTTGTTAGATAGTGAACAAGCCTAAACAAATTAATGCTCATAAACCAGAGATGTGTTCGTCAGAAACACAATGCCCCCTATACTGGGCCGCTTTGAAAAAAATATTGACCTTTGACCTTGAAGGATGACCTTGACCTTGAACTTCCACCACAAAAATGTGCAGCTTCATGAGATACACATACATGCCAAATATCAAGTTACTATCTTCAATATTGCAAAAGTTATGACCAACGTTAAAGTGTTTTTTGGGACAGACGGATGGACAGACTGACATACTGACGGACAGTTCAACTGCTATATGCCACACTACCAGGGGCATAAAAAGTTTGTCTCACCCAACCTTAAGTAAATCAAGCATTTCACAAACACACAAAGTTTAAACTAAGAAAATAAGGAACAATCATACAAAATTTTGTCTCACCCGACATCAACAAAACAAGCATTTATATCTTTTCACTATCCAAACTTTCTCAAAGGGTTTAAACAATTATTTTCAGAATCAACGGGGTTCACAGGGGTTTACACACAGGCTGGACAGAATGTAAACACACAGTTAAGAACTTTATTTTTGCACATATCTCAAGTTATTGCAAAATATTTGCAAAAATCTATAACACATACAAGACAGTTTTTCTTGCAGTTTATGCTGGTATCTTAAGATTTAAGAATAAATCCTTGAATACGTCTGAAATCTGTGCCAAAACTTCACGTTGTGTGCAGCATAACTATGTACATGAATGCGTTAGACATTGAATGTTTGACCAAGAACACAGGCTTATTAACACTTTGTATGCTGGGAAATTTGTAGTCTGCTAAAATGTTGTCTGTTGAATTACTAAAATAAGCATTTTCTTAGATTTTTTTCAAAGAATACTATCAGAATAGCAACAGTTTGGATCCTGATGAGACGCCACGTTCTGTGGCGTCTCATCTGGATCCAAACTGTTTGCAAAGGCCTTTAAAATTCGGTTCCAGCGCTGAAAGGGTTAAATAAAGTAACTCTGATGTACTTCACATTGCCATATGCAGCTTAAAAAACTGTCTTTTATGCACTTGTTGAAATTCTTACGAATTTATTTTTTTTAAGTTATTTGAAGAAAAGCACCACACACATGTGTATACATCCATTAAAGGGATCTTTTCAAGGTTTGGTAAATTGACAAAATTGAAAAAAGTTCTTTCAGATTCGCAAATTTTCGTTTTAGTTATGATATTTGTGAGGAAACAGTATGACCGAACATTTACCATAGTCCAATATAGCCATTATATGTATCTTTTGACGATATGAAAACCTAAAAATTATAAAGCGTTGCAACGCGAAACGATTGAATAATTTGGAGAGTTCTGTTGTTGTCTTTTAAATTTACAAAACTATGAAGATTGGTTATATAAGGTATAAAATACTTAAACTGTGTATACATGTCGGAATAGCCCAAAGGGCTAATGCGTTTTTACTTCAGACTAACTACAGGACTCCGGGGGTCACTGGTTCGAGCCCTGGTACCGGCTACTTTTTTTCCCTTTTTTTAATTTTATTCTTGATTTTTTACTGGAGCTTTTAAGATCCAATGTTTACATTTATCAATATAAAGCATTTAATGACAAACTTCAAAATATGCCAAAATCTGTGAAAAGGCCCCTTTAACATTCAATTGTGAACCCCACAAAGTCACATGAACCTGCACCCTGTTTAATGAATTGCTTCTTTTTTATTTGTTTGGCAGTTTTCAGTCATGAAGCGTGATGAAATGTTAAAATGCTACTTTTCTCAATCTGACTGGTAGCAGTACCAAGATAGTCAGGAAAATCACTGCTGATAAACAAAGAATCTGAGACATGTCGTAGATCAGAATTTTAAATAAAGGTCGTCTCTGCATCTTCACAACAAATTTTTAAGTACTAATCTGAAACATGAAAAATACCTTAAGACATCTTATACTTTTGCTAACTTCACACAATGAAAAATGCTGACACGCTATAGACTTTAATATTAAAACCAGAATTATAACTGCATAATACAATTACTCAAATTCAATTTAAACAAGGGCTGTTTGTAAAACATGCATGCCCCCCATATGGGCTCTCAGTTGTAGTGACAGCCATTTTGTAAATATGTTTTTTGTCACTGCGACCTTGACCTTTGACTTAGTGACCTGAAAATCAATAGGGGTCATCTGCCAGTCATGATCAATGTACCTATGAAGTTTCATGATCCTAGGCATAAGCGTTCTTGAGTTATCATCCGGAAACCATTTTACTATTTCGGGTCACCGTGACCTTGACCTTTGACCTAGTGACTTGAAAATCAATAGGGGTCATCTGCCAGTCATGATCAAACTACCAATCAAGTTTTATGATCCTAGGCATAAGCGTAATTGAGTTATCATCCGGAAACCATTTTACTATTTCGGGTCACAGTGACCTTGACCTTTGACCTTGTGACCTGAAAATCAATAGAGGTCATCTGCGAGTCATGATCAATGTACCTATCAAGTTTCATGATCCTAGGCATAAGCGTTCTTGAGTTATCATCCGGAAACCATTTTAATATTTCGGGTCACCATGACCTTGACCTTTGACCTAGTGATCTGAAAATCAATAGGGGTCATCTGCTAGTCATGATCAATCTACCTATGAAGTTTCATGATCCTAGGCATAAGCGTTCTTGAGTTATCATCTGGAAATCATTTTACTATTTCGGGTCACCGTGACCTTGACCTTTGACCTAGTGACCTGAAAATCAATAGGGGTCATTTGCGAAACATGATCAATCTACCTATGAAGTTTCATGATCCTAGGCATAAGCGTTCGTGAATTATCATCCGGAAACCATTTTACTATTTCGGGTCACACTGACCTTGACCTTTGACCTAGTGACCTCAAAATCAATAGGGGTCATCTGTGAGTCATGATCAATGTACCTATGAAGTTTCATGATCCTAGGCCTAAGCGTTCTTGAGTTATCGTCCGGAAACCACCTGGTGGACGGACCGACAGACCGACCGACCGACATGTGCAAAGCAATATACCCCCTCTTCTTCGAAGGGGGGCATAATAAATTCCTTTATTGGAAGCCATGACATTTACATCCCATGCATGGCTACTGAAATCAAGAATTAGCTACTAACATTTCTGATATTTTAGTTTTAATAAAGATGTTTTTCACTAACTCTGAGATAACTGTCCAATTATCATGCAAATTGCCCACTTTTTCAGATTTCTTAGCCCAAACCAAGAAATGGATTAAGAGTCCTTCATCATTCATTGACAGAATGAGAACTATATATATATATATATATATATATATATGACATTTTGCTCCTCTTGATCTCTTATTACTGTAGAACCATTTGTTTACGTTGGCATTACAATTTTTGGATTCATGAAATCTGATATTTTCATTTTATCTTAAATTCGTGGATTTGTTTTATAATGTATGATATAAGACTTGGGATTTGAACTTTTGTTGGACATTCGATTTCGTGGTTGCGAAGACCCACCAAAATGCACCAAAATTAGTGTCTGACCAATGATAATGGATTTACAGTAACATTCAAGCTTATGAATGACCCTGTCCTTGATATTTCTGTAATTACTTTAAAGAATTAAGGCAAAAGTACAAAAAATTTGTGTAATGCATGTACTCAGAGACAGCGATTAACTGTTTGCCTGGGGTGAGCAGAGTGAAGCCCGGGCAAGTCAATTTAAACAAGAGGGCCAAGATGGCCCTAGTTCACTCACCTGAGAGGAGCCGGTTCATTCAATCTTTACCTAATGTCAAACTTGACCGATATATTGACCAGAAAAACATCCTGGTCAAGTTTCATCATTATTGAACCAAAACTCTGGCGTAGGGAGTGTTTTTGTTTTTGTAAGATTTGAAAAAAAAGACCTATATTTTGGGTTGACCCCCCTTACCAAACATCAAACTTTGCTTACAAGGATTTTGTGTAATATAATGAAAATTTGGACAATCTAAGGGCAATAATTATGGCATTAATTATGTGATTTTCCTCATCATCAAACTTGACTGAGATCTTTCAGCAACTTTAATAAAGAATGCTTGAGAAATGTGAATGCTAGAGTGTTTACAAACCAAATGTGGACGGACGGACAGCGGACAAAGACCAATCCTAAAACCTCACCTGAGCAATCAGGTGAGCTAAAAAGTGTGTTTCACCGATCTGAGCCATTTTCCAACTTGTCCAAGAAATCAATAAAACCAATGTATTGACTAAGTTTCACAATGATTAGGCAAAATATGTGACTTCTAGTGTTTGATCACAAGGTTTCTCTATATATAGTCACATAAGAAAAACTGCCTTACCCCCCTGGCAGCCATGTTTATTGACCCATCGGGACCATTTGCAAACTCATCTGAGATATATATAAAAACCAATCTTTTCACAACGTTTCATGATGATTGGGCAAAAAATGTGACTTCTAGAGTGTTCAGAAGCTTTTTTTACTATATAAATATAAGAAAACTGCCCCCCCCCCACCGGCAGCCATGTTATTCAACTGACCGGAACCATTTTCCAACTCAACTCTCGTATCAAGGAAACAAATGTTCTGACCAAATTTCATGAAAATTGGGCAAAAAATCTGACTTCTAAAGTGTTCACATGTTTTCACTATATACATATAGAGAAAAATGCCCCGCCCACTGGCAGCCATGTTTTTTCACTGATGTGGACCATTTTCGAACTCGTACGACATATCAATAAAACCAATGTTTTGACCAACTTTCATGATGATTGGGCAAAAATTGTGACTTCTAGAGTGTTTACAAGGTTTCTCTATAGCCAAATAAGGAAAACTGCCCCGCCCACTGGCCGTCTTGTTTTTCAATGGACCGGAACCACTGTTGAACTCAACCAACATATCATTTAGACAAACATTTTGACAAAGTTACATGAAGATTGGGCATTAAATATGACTTCTACAGTGTTTACAAGTTTTTTCTTTTTTTTTGACCTAGTGACCTAGTTATTGACCCGGCACGACCCAGTTTCAAATTAAACCGAGATATCATTGGGACAAATCGTCTGACCAAGTTTCTTGAAGATCCGACAATAAATGTGGCCTCTAGAGTGTTTACGAACAAATGCGGACGGACGAAGGACGGACAGATGGATGTACAACGGACAAAGACCAGTCACAAAAGCTCACCTGAGCAATCAGGTGAGCTAAAAATTGGTGGTCTTGCCTGGCAACTATCTATTAATAAACCTTTCAACATTTTTCTGCAGTTTTTTTGTTTTTTTAAAGGCATGAAAATTCAGGCTTGTACAATGGCATAATGCATAGAGTCATGTCAGCATTGTTTATATCATGGTGTGATTTTGTTTTGTGAAAGTAAGAAGTAGATACTGATGATGCATACTTGGTTTTGGGCTCCTAACTCTAACACCGGGCCAACAAAGATAATTGCCTGTTTTGTCAACCTACTTTGAAAAAAAAATGTTTCTATCCAGTACTTCATCTTCCAGTTGCCAAATTAGCCAATGGCTACAATTTGACTCATTTAGCTAAATAAATGTATAGTTGGCTACAAGAGTTTCATCATAAAAACCCATAAAAAAGACAAAATGTCAAGAGTTTTGCCATTGTGAAGCAAATTTAGCTAAACAAAATGTTGCGCCAGGGTAAGTCTAGCTATTTCTGCATTTATCAACATATCCTCAACTTACCCAATCAGCGGCTCTCCTTTCCGGACAGTACCATCCATTCGACACACCACGTCCTTTCCAACGATGTAACGCACGAGCCAGCCAATGGTTGCTAGGCAGAAGCAGCCGTTAATGTAGAAGAGAATCACTTCTGGGTATTTGCGCCCCACTTTCCAGTTCAGAACAAACGTCAGCTAAAATAGCCACGAGAAAATACACTTCTTTTGTTTCTATAGCAATATAAACTGTTTTGATTGTCCAGTACTCATATGTTGTTAGATGAATGATAAAATGTTTAGCCTTATTTTGTTCATCATTAATTTAGCAGTTTTGATGGTTCTACTAGTTTTATTAAGTTCCAGAATTTCTTTCGCATATTTTTTTTCTATTCATTGCCACTATCAAATTCATATTTATAGCTTAAATAAGGAGTTGCTCATCGATTTTGGCAAATTTAAAAGTACATCATTCAAGTCTGTGTATGTGTCAGAAAATAGTCAGTTCCCCAATCTGTTTAAAGGTCCCTTTCAATTTCTAATTACGATTAAAAACAAGAATTGTGAGAAATGCATAGAGTTCGACCAGCTAGCTCAGTCGGTAGAGCACAGCTGGATTACAAATCCAGGGTCCACGGGTTTGAACCCCAGCATGGCCTCATCACTTTTGTGGTGAATGGTGATTTAAATCCTTTCTACAGCCATTGTCCCACTACCTCTGAATCAAGTAGGGCAATTGTTTGTTACTGGCATATAAAAGAATATGTGCCCTTAGTACTGGAAAACCAACTGGTCACCTTGCTGTGACTGAAATCCCTTAAAACAAGCAAATTCGTTGAATTGATATTCCCAGCCAAAAAAATTGTGATAGATGGACGGACTGACAGATAGATAGACAGACGGACAACGCCAATTCTAAAAACAGAGTAAACCCCCCCCCCCAAAAAAAAACAACAGTAAAACCCTACTAAACAAACAATAACAAATGAACAGAAATGCATAGATTACCATACAAATATGTCAACTATATAGCTATAAGGGAACTATTAATTAGCAACAAATCTTGGTTACTACAAGCATCAAATAAATATCTGTATAAAACAGCATGCATAATTAGTGCAGAAAAGCTTACAATAAAATAGGGTTGAACATAAAAGGTTTTATGTAAAGCAACACACATGTAGCACAACAACTGGAAGTACATGTACAGTTTGAACACTCACAAACGATCAGGCTCTGCTATATGAGATAACTGAAAACAATAATGACCATCACTTGTTTTATAGATAAAAAATATCAAACCCATCAACATGCCCAATACTTTCACTTTATTCACCTCAATTGGTAATATCAACAAAACAAGGGGACAAAAGGCCCTAAGGCGCTCACCTGAGATCCCACGGAACTTAACTGTTTTGAGCAAGTAGTGTTCGCAATGTTTTACAATAAAAAAGACAGCCATGTTTTTTAACAAATAAGAAACATTTTTTAACTCAGTCCAGATAAAATTACAATATTGTTTTAAAATATTGTTAGCAAGTATTATGAGTGCATTTCAAATAACATTACTATTCTAAAGTATTTAAAGGGACTTTACAGTTCACAGTTACATCTACATGTAGGTAAAGTGAGTATTTTGCAAATAATTGTCAATCATTGAAAAATGAATCTATATTTTATGTCTGAACAAGCTTACTAACCCTCCTGACTTATAAAATCCTAGAAATATTGGTTCATTAATGGATAATCATCATTAAAAATCGGTTAAATTATGTAATTTGAAAATACAGTGAGTACTTAGAAAGTGTTGTTGAGTACTTAGATAGCGTTTATGCCTCACTTTTAAAAACTTATGGCTGCAGGTCGCAGTGGTAGCGCATTACCGTTTGCTTCCACAGGTTCCAGATTCCAATCCTGGGTAAAGAAATGCTTTTCTATCAACTTTTTATCTTACTCAGACGAGCTTATTGGTGATGGAAATTATTGTTTCCATACATCTGATATGGAGTGATCTAGTAATTTGAAAAGATTGAAAGACAAATCAAGAAACAGGGTTTACACTATCAGACTTTTATCCAGGCTTTGGCTAAGGAACAGGGGGCATATACCCACAGTTGGCAATGGGTTCATTTTGTTTTTCCTAATTTAATGTGTCCTGAATTAATTACCAGAGCTAAAGCGAGCACACTGAGATAATAATACTACATGAAATCGGAAATTCCGGTACATGGGTGTTCCTGATTTGGAAATTCAGGCACAGCATTGCAACTCTGCTTAACCCTTTCAGTGCGGGAAACGAATTTTGAAGGCCTTTGCAAACAGTTTGGATCCAGATGAGACGCCACAGAACATGGCGTCTCATCAGGATCCAAACTGTTTGCTATTCTGATAGTATTCTTTGAAAAAAATCAAAGAAAATGCTAATTTTAGAAATTAAGCAGACAGCATTTTAGCAGAAGACAAATTTCCCAGCATGCAACTCTGCTTAAAGCCCTGGGGAAAAGCTTGCCTTTCAGCATAACGTTTATGAAGAAAGTGGTAACTATTTAGTTGTAGTATTTCAATTCATGTTTTAAGATTAGGTGGTTTGGGTCCATTCAGATGTTGAATTCTTACTATATAATGCTTCTGTTCACAGGCCTCATATTAGAAAAGAAATCCTGAGCATTTGAGAAATAATTTTTAAATGAAAGTTTTGTTAAACCCTTAAAAAAAAGGGTTAAACCACTTAGATACGAATATTGACACATTTGTAGTCCCTCTGAAAGTTAAATTTAATTAAAGTCCTTTCTTACTAAATTCAAGCTTAAAGGCTTCATTTCCAATCCTTAGTTACTAATGAGCAGCAAACAGCATAAATCTTGAACAAACTGTGAGTTACTTGCAGTCTGTTCTGATTTTATGCTGGTTGCAAAAGCCATTTTCACTTATTATTGGGGAAAGGGTAAAGGTCTGTTCTTTTTCTTCTTTTTCAGGTGCGAATACTTCTTAAATGCTTTCTCCATTCTGTTCTTCCATGGCTGGCATACATGAAAGTCCCCAAAAACAAATTTTGAGTTTAATTAGACCCACAATTATGCTTATATGTAAACCCTGATTGTAAACAGCAACAGTGACACGGAACCCTTCACCAGAATAAAACCAAGAACAGATAACTCAAATTCCATATTCCTTTCATCAACAAAAAAGTTGTTGTTTTAAAATGAAACAAAAACCCTGTTCCTTTGAAGTCAGTTAGCACAGAAAACCAACAGGTTAGACATACATGGGTGAATATGTATACATAACTTACCTTGCAGGCAGCTGTTTAATAACAAAGCAAGCAAAAAAGGCAGGTTAGTATGCGAATATCTATATTAAACACATCTATTCACAAAATAAACAAACATTTTCAAGCAATATTATGATAAGTATTTATTAGTTTGCTTCAAATTGTTACTGTTTTACATGACATGGGAAACCAAACTCAAGGTATGGCTTAGTATGGCAGAACTTCAAGCCCTCTTAAATAATGAGCATGGTGTACAAGGATGATCTGGTAATATGGGTCATTTACATATTGTCAAAACCATTCCAGTAAAATAAATCTAGCGAAAAAAACACACACTTTTATTATCTCTTATCAAATCGAAATCTGAAATGAAAGTTGAGAAAATTTTACATTTTCAGGTAGAAATATTTCAAATTGACATTTATTTATTTTTAACTGTAGGTTGTCGCCATGGCATGGTTGATATAGTTTTCTCTTAGAGACCAAGAGGTCACAGGTTGGATCATCACTGTGGCAGCATTCTTTAGATCTTACCCAAAGACACCAAGTACTACACATGTAGTTCTACCTAGGAAAAGGATCAGACAGCGTTTTAAGGCTTTCAGTGCTGGAACCGAATTTTGAAGGCCTTTGCAAACAGTTTGGATCCAGATGAGACGCCACAGAACGTGGCGTCTCAACGGGATCCAGACTGTTTAATTTTCTGATAGTATTCTTTGAAAAAATAATCGAAGAAAATGCTAATTTTAAAAATTCAGCAGAAGACATTTTAGCAGACAACAAATTTCCCAGCAATCAAAGGGTTAATAAACTTTAGACTGGCTGCAGTTGAGCTAAAATAAAAAGGTTATAATAAGAATTTTATGATAGCCACTAATTATATGCCTTTATTTCATTTTTTTCTCTGACAACCAAAGGCTGCTTAAAGCTTGGACAAATATTGGAAGGGATTGTCATCCACAAACTTGTGTTGAATCAGCAAGGCTTATGTAATCTTCACCAAATTTTTGTAATGGCAGGATAGTATGTTAGTACAGTTTTTAGAAGCACTGTTAAATGTTTGTATACAACTACAAGTTAAGCATGCAAAATTGTTAGTATTTTTTAAATAATAAATGACATCCGTTTCTCTTAGTAAAATATCAAAATTACCAACCACCTTTATTAATACTATACTACACTGTATTCTAGAAATTGATAAAGCAAACAGTGTATACATGTATGGTTGTACCTACAATTGCCATTGTTTTTCAAAACATGCCAATCATACATATGTATTTCAAAACATGCCAATCATTTTTCTGAAATTGAACTCTTCAATTTTTTCTGTCCCAAATATTTTTCTTTACTTCTAACATAATTCCACGGACCTTTAGAGAATATCCCTTAAGCTTTAGAATTTAATGAAAACTTACACAAGTAAAGTACATTTTATTAAAATAGTCTCTTGCTGGATCAATGAAAACTAAAACATATTTTCAATGCTTTAATACTAGTCACAAATCCAAAAAATTTATCGCAATTTTTTTAACATGAAACATTATAATATCACTTGAACTTTGCAGCTATGGCTCCAGACCATTCCCAACCTACCAGTGTAAAAATGGAGCAGAGAAGGCACACAGCTGCCATGATAGCGATCAGAATGTAGGTAACCAGGTGTTCTGATGTGGTGTAGAGGGCGCTCTCACATTGCTGACCACACCCCTTGATCTTGTCATACCATATGGCCTCATTGTCAGTCTTTGTGAGGGGACCACTGCATTCACCTTCCGTATCGAATGTTGTGGTCTCATAGAAGGTTTGCTGGAACAAACGTGGGAACAAGTTAAAGGCATTGATTACATTAACATTTTATTAAATTAACATTCACTATGATCAAAAAAGCCCATAAGCTCTTTACTAGTACATTTTGCCAGGATTTGCAGCTTGATACAGCAGGCTGTCAAGCTTATGAAAAGATCTAAAGCCAAATAGAAGGGTGCTAAGCCCTCAGCCCTGCTCCTTTTTACCCCCCACCCCAACCCCTGGCCATGCTGCATCTTCTAGACTAATTGACATACAAAGAGTGAAACTCTTCTGCGTTAATGATTAAAACTATCTCAAAAGCATTCACAAAACATTTGCAAAACTTATTATTGACTTCAAATTTAATTAACAAGATAAATAACTTATGGTGAAAAGTTAAATTTACCCCACAACTTTCTGCATAGAACCATTGATCACAGTCTAAAAACCACGGCCACTTTCCATTGTATCTCTTTACCACTTCGCACGGGGTTTTCACCCGTTCACACAACTCTTTGTTTGGCCGCTCAACCTCTTGTTTGTCATTTTCGCATTTCGGCAGGTAGACTGAGCACAGAAAGGGTTGAATAAGCTTCCAGCACTCAGGAACCAGTCTCAAATGTTCCCAGTACTTCAGCTGCTCCTGTATTACCGACTGGTTGTATGTGCTGTTGGTAAACACTTGGGAAGTATAGTTGAATGTCACCTCAGCTGTCATGCAAACTGGCGTCTCAACAACCACGCACACTGATGTTGCATTACCATGGTAACATGGTATGGATGCCACTAAAGCAATTAAATGGAGCAGACAAACAATGGGTGCCACAAAGGATATACCAGCTGACTCAGTCATCTTGCATCATCCATGGGGTGTGAGGCATTTCACCTAAAATAAACCAATCACTATTGGAAAAACAATACTTTTGGAAACATAATCAGGATTACTAAAAAATTAAATGACTTTACTGAAGTCTAAATCAAAACATATCTACAATTTGTAATGTAGTTCCACTTTGAAGTAAATGTCACAGGAAAGAAGCTTAAATAACCCCAGGACTGGTGAAAACAGCCTCCAATTACAATACATCATTCTCAAAATTTATCGTAGTGCGCGACAATAAAAAAACAAGAGCACCACATAACGGGTGCCACGCTCAGCTACAGGTGCAGTTTTGAATAAATGAAAGCTTGTCAGATTTTTTTTTTTAAAGGTCACAGTGACCTTGACCTTTGACCTAGTGAGCCAAATATGAGTGTAACTTGTAGACCTCATCAAGGTGCATCTACATATGAAGTTTCAAAGTTGTAGGTGGAAGCAATTTGATTTTAGAGCCAATGTTCAAAACCTTAACAAAATGTTAAGGTTTTAGCACGACGCGGACGGCGGACGACACAACAGGCTGGCTATGACAATACCTCAGGTTTTCTCCGAAAATGCCGAGCTAATACATATAAAAAGATTTGATGTGTGAGAAAGCCAACTTATTTATCCATTTCAGTTTTTTAAGAGTTTAGGAAATTTAATAAGTATTAATTTGATCAGACAAATTACATATACTGTTCCTTCTCTATAAAATAATGAAACATTCTTCACATAATATTATATTTAAAAACGAGATGTCATAATGATGATATTAATGGACAAGTTTAAACAGTCAAACTAATTTAAAGAGCACTAGTTGAAAAAGGTAAAAAAAAAGAAACTTTTTAATATGCTGTCCCTTGAATATATGTACACAATTCTTGATAGGTGTTTGGACCAGCGTTTTTCCTCTATATAAAGCTGGTACCATAAAACGGAACCATTCCCAATGAGACCATTTTTCTCAATACTTAAATAACAAATTCCCAATTTACAAAAAAAATTCCAATTCACAAAAAAATCAGCGACGAGTTCCATACGCACATGTTAATCCCTTTTGTCAAAACATTGCAGTCTACACAATAGGTCAATATACATGTACCTGCTAAGCGTGTTTTCACAACAACCAACACTTTATCCAATTTTGTCTGGAAATTCTGTTTACTCAGTACTGTCTACAGTATACTAACTGATTCAATAATGAATAATCTAAAAACCGTAACGATAAAGTATGTTTGATTAAAATCAATTTTGAGGAAATTCTTATTCAAAATCATTTGCCATATAATTAAGTTAAAATGAGCAACAAAAGTTTTAACAAAAATTCAAATATTTTAATGGTCTCTACGCTACTTAGTTTTTATACAAAAATCCAATACACCCACGCTTTCCATGTGGTAACATGACATTTTACGTAAGAAGCATATGTTTCGCAAGCTTTTTATCAGAACAAAGAATGAACAGTATACACAAAATATACATGGCTTGTGCACTGTTTATTTGAAGCGAGAATTTGATAACATGGCATTAACATTAAAATTAACAAGAGATGTGTTTGTCAGAAACACAATGCCCCCTGCATTACTGCATTGAAATAATTTTATAAATAATAATTTAATAATATTATGCCCCCACTTTGAAATAATTTTTTTTTGGACCTTTGACCTTGAAGGATGACCTTGACCTTGAACTTCTACTACTCAAAATGTGCAGTTTCATGAGATACACATGCACGCCAAATATCAAGTTGCTATCTTCAATGTTGCAAAAGTTATGGCCATAGTTAAAGTTTTTTTCTGATGGACGGACAGACTGACATACTGACTGACTGACGGACAGTTCAACTGCTATATGCCGCCCTACCAGAGGCATAAAAAGCGTGTTTCGGACTACAAATTTAATTATGGTCACAAGAGAATGCATCAAAACCTATACAGTTTTAGGTATTTAAATAAAGTATAATTGTTAAATGGCTTAACTTGTCGAAATAAATGATTTGACAATTTCCACGAGGATAACACCGAGTTGCCATCATCAGTCTACTAAGTAACTAGCCCCAATTTTTGTGTGGAGGAGTACACCATAAGGATGAGTGTGGTAGGTATAGCAATGCCACAAAACAACTGAAATTGATAGTGACACTGGGTTATTCACGCATAGCTGATCCACAATCGTTCCCATCTTCATTGCCATGGAGCCATACTCTTTTACTAAGCGTTCAGTAGTATTACTTTGTAACCAATTTCAGTGTAAATGAACACAGCCAGACGAATTACCAGTTCTGATTATCAATCGCACTTGTATACAATTATGACTTTTAAAATTGGGGAGTATGTATCAAATGTTGAGTCCAGTGCATGGTTGTCAGATGTTGTTTATAGCTAAGTTTCATCGACACTCAAGTTTTTACAAGTTAAGTTTTCAGCATAATAATAAATTTCCTAATCTGGATGAAAACGCCGCTAATTTTCCCAATTTGGCCGGTACCCAGGGTTTTTCACCCTGATATTTTTTTTGGCCCCTTCCCAATTGAAAATAAGGTCTTTTTTTTTACGTAGGACATATTGGGCATCTCCCAAATTGAAAGCAATGAGCTCTCATATGATTTTATTAAGAATGCACCACAATGTGCCTTTTAATACGTCTGCACAATGAAAAAGACCCTGTTTAAAAAACTTTCAAAAACAAGGCCTTCCCAAAATGAGCAGTTATCGCGCATGAAATTCCCAATTTGAAAGACTAGGGCCTTTTCCTAATTTCCTGATGAAAAGTCCTGGTACCGGCACCATTCCAAAAGTAGTGATGAAAAATGCTAGTTTGGACAAGAGAGTTTTGTGGAGAATGCGGACACTTGTTTTTTCAGTTTCACTTGTCAATGAAAAAAATAGAGAATTATCATATTTCCACATCCCTGGCTGGTGTAAAATTCTTTATCTTATTCAGTATTGGTTTTATTTTTGTGGAACACCATATATACTGCTGACATAAGTTGCAATAATTCAGCTCTCAGCTTTATAACCCAAAGGGTTGCTGAGAGTTGCAATGAGCCGCCTTTTGACCAAAGGTGCAAAATTTATTCACCACTACAAGGGTTAAGGAACAAGGATACTGCAAAAACTTTTACATTTACCTGTCTAAAACACAAACTCATGCAAATGGTACCATTAAAGATACAGGGCTCGACAATTTTGTTTTCAGCAACTTGCCCTGCAGGGCAAGTAGCTAAGAATGTTCACTTGCCCTGCTGAAATACGTACTTGCCCTGCAATTTATTGAAACAAGAGGGCCTGAAAGCCCAAAAGTCGCTCACCTAGATAACAAGATATTATTAAGACAAATCTTCTGACCAAGTTTCACGAAGATCGGAAAATAAATATGGCCTCTAGAGTGTTAACAAGGTTTTACTATAGCCATATAAGGAAAAATGCCCAGCCCCCTGGCAGCCATGTTTTTCAAACAACCGGCATTAATTTTGAACTTGTCCAAGATATTATCTGGATGAATCTTCTGACCAAGTTTCACGAAGATCGGACAGTAAATGTGGCCTCTAGAGTGTTAACAAGATTATATTATAGCCACATAAGGAAAATTGCCCCGCCCCTTGGAAGCCATGTTTTTCAAGCAAACCAGGGGTTTTTATCTGATTTTGGGGAAAGGGCCTGGCCTTTTTTTAGGGGAAAAAAATCGCGCAAAATGCCGTATTTTGGGGGAAAAAATCACGCAATACGCCGGATTTTGGGGAAAATAAGGAAAGTCTTAAATAATCAATTCAACATATTTTGCTGTTTTTAAAACAAAATCAAGGCAACACTCAAAGAAGGAAAAAAAGCCCTGCAAACATAATTATTTTCCAACTTATCCAAGATACATGTATCATTGAGACCAATCTTCTGACCAAATTTCACGAAGACTGGACAATAAATGAGGCCTCTAGAGTGTTAACAAGGTTTTACTATAGTCATATAAGGCAAAATGCTCCGCCCCCTGGTGGCCATGTTTTTAAAGCAACCAAAACCATTTTCGAACTCATCCAAGATATCAGTGGGAAAAATCTTCTGACCAAGTTTCATGATGATCGGAAAATAAATGTGACCTCTAGAGTGTTAACACGGTTTTACTATAGCCATATAAGGAAAAATGCCCCGCCCCTTGGCAGCCATGTTTTTCAATCAAACGTAACCATTTTGGAACACATCCGAAATATCAAAAAGACAAATCTTCTGACCAAATTTCATGAAGATTGGACAATAAATAAGGCCTCTAGAGTGTTAACAAGGTTTTTCAACCAACTGGAATCCTTTTTAAAAAACGTCCCAAGATATTATTGGGATGTAACAAGATTTTACTATAGCCATATCAGAGCTCCAGATAAGGGTCGTATTTTCATAATTACGAATTATTTTCAAGTCCGTTACGTATTTATTTTAAAATCTTGTCGTACATGTATCATTAAGAATTACAAAATCAAGTAACGAATATTATTTTTACATCGGTTCGTATCGATTTTTATTGAGTTCTTTTCGCGTATTAAAGATCTTTGCGGTGCTTATATAGAATGGTTATCGGGTTTGTTTAACAAAGCGCATTTTTTTCCAATAAAAGCGGCGTATACAGTCTATCAGAGAGAGCGTCCTAAAAAACTGCAAAGCGTCCAAAAACACGCTTTTAACATATTGTACGCAAAGTGAGCCGAAGTTAAATGTTTAGAAAGACATTATAGAAAAGTTCTTATACGATGCTGTATGTTCAGTTGCCGACACAGTCGGAAAAGCTAAACAAAAACGCGACACGACGGGTCCAAACTTAAACACAAAAAAAAACATTGAGCGAGTGGAAGGGACAAGTCCCGTGGCTAATCGTTGAAAAGATTGAAGGGGAGACCCGTTTTAAATGTGAAATATGTAAAAATTCATCTAAGGCATGCAATCTAAACACAGTTTGGGCATATGAAGGTATTGGAAAAATAAAATTGTATAATACTGAAAAGACACTGTTGAACTCGTATAAATAAAGTTGCTAGTATGTTTATTTTGATTTTTTTGCATGAAAATTACCATTATTATTTATTTTTAGGTCATTTAGAAAAAATAAGAATTATTTTCCAAAACTTAGTAGTTACGTTAAGAATAAAATTTCAGAGCTAAGAATTCTTTTTGAAAATCTGGTAGTAATTTAAGAATTTCACAAAACCTTATCTGGAGCTCTGCATATATAGCCATATAAGGAAAAATGGCCCGCTCCTTGGCAGCCATGTTTTTCAATCAAAGGTTACCATTTTTGAACTCATCCAAGATATTATTGGGACAAATCTTCTGAGCAAGTTTCATGAAGATCGGAAAATAAATGTGGTCTCTAGAGTGTTAACAAGGTTTTACTATAGCCATATAAGCAAAAATGCCCCGCCCCCTGACGGCCATGTTTTTCAACCAACCAGCATCATTTTTGAACTCATCCAAGATATTATTGGGATGAATCTTCTGACCACGTTTCATGAAGATCAGACAATAAATTTGGCTCTAGAGTGTTACAAGATTTAACTATAGCCATATATAGCCATGTAAGGAAAAATGCCCTGCCCCTTGGCAGCCATGTTTTTCAAGCAAACGTAACCATTTTCGAACTCATTCAAGATATGATTGAGACCAATCTTCTGACCAAATTTCATGAAGATTGGACAATAAATGTGCCCTCTAGAGAGTTAACAAGGCAAATGTTGACGCCGCACAACGCACAACGGACAAAAGGCGAGCACAAAAGCTCACCATGAGCTTAAGGTAGCGCACCTCTAATGATTTCCCGCGATTTCTTCGAAGGTTGAAGAGCCTACTATTAGGTGCCGTAGCCTAGTGGTTAAGGCGATAGACTAGAAATCTTTTGGGATATTCCCGCGCAGGTTCGAATCCTGCCAACGATGTATACTTTTTTGCGACGCATTTTATTTATTTTCTAACGTAATTTGATTTAATATGGCATATAAGCTATATTTATTGTTAAATATGTTGCAATTTTTATGAACATTCTTCAATTATTAAAATTAAAACAACGTTATGGCGAAATTGAGTGATTTACTGTTGAAAATACGAACCATGCATGTTGCATTTTTATTTTTATTTCAAAAAGTAAACGGTAAATCTGTCTATTTCTTGGTATTTTTGCTGTATATAGTGTTTCTATAAAAACTAAGTTTAAAATATGACTTAAATGATACTATTTTGAATTTTATGACACTTTGTTTTTAACAGACCCAATTTTTACTTGGCTGAAATCACTTACATTTCATGGCGCTCTTCCATAGATAAAAATTTGTAAAAAATAAATGTCTGTAAAAGAATACTTATTTCATCTTGTTTAAACTTTAAACACCTTTACAGCATCTGTACACACCAACTGCATGCCCATATTTGGAAATTTGAATGAATTATGGAACTTTTATATACCCCAGGGGTGAAAATAAACTGGACAAAAGTCGAGCGTGGGGGTGGTTTTGAAAAAATCGGTATATTTTTTTAAAAAGCATGGAAAGCCTACCTACAAATTTGCATGTAGTTCAGTGAAATGATGCTGATTAAGAAAATAATTACTTAGATTATATTTGGATATGTGCCCATTAGAGGTGTGCTACCTTAAAATGCAATAAATCAGTAACAAATATGTTTTATTGTGATTTTCTAATGGTAAATATCTGAAAAATATTTTCGATTAAAGTGCTCAAGAAATTCAAGAAACATAAACATTTGCCATTTTTCTAAAGTATCAAATAAATTTTTGCATTTTTGACTATTTAAAGATGTGATGAAATAACTCCAATCGGGCAGGTTTTTTCCACTGAAAACGCATAAATCGCCTGACATGATTTTCCATGGTTTTATACAATACAAAATACACCCACACTTTCCATGCGACGTTCTACATGTCTGCATAATTTTCGCGCGCTTTTTATTGAGACAAAGGATAAAGCACTGTTTATTTTACGCTATAATTTGTTAATGTCACTTATTTTAGCGCAGAGCGCAATAATCAACACCCCGTTAATTTTTAATCGCCGATTAAACGTTGTTTTGTTTGGTAAAGACATGCTAAAAGTTGAAATTTTAATCTTTTCGGCCAGAAATGCCACTTGCCCTGCAGGAAGAGCGCTGCCAGAATATTCACTTGTCCGAAGCCGATTTCTAATTGTAATTACAAGCGGGTGCAGAGATCGGGATAAAGGTGCTCGGTGCGTTCTTTCTCATTAAAACAAAAGTGTGCATCATTTCCGTAATTCGATGCGCACCATTGGGCAATGCGATGCCCGTTGCATAAATCTTATATTAGATAAACTACTCTTACACAAATTATTTGTTTGCTCTTACCAGACTTATGAGATCTTTCATGAAAAAAAAATCAAAGTAGATCGATTCCCGCGTTGTCACGGAAATATTTGTTTAAGTTGTTGTTGTCATGAAAACTCGTTGATTTACAAAGCAAAACGTCTTATTTGAACTGACGCGAATTAATTTAATCATATTTTTCAACTTCGCTTTTGCTTTATTTTTATAATTTAATCCAAAGTTTAATGTTAGCAAGTGTTGGTTTTTTACTGGAATTGTAAACAAAGAGTCAGTAAGTCTTCCGTAAATTTGCACTCTGTGTGAATTGAAAGTTTGACATCATCAAAGGAAAGCCCTTCCTGACTGTAGCAATAAAGCAACAAATTTCTCGCCGACATAATCGGTTTCCTTTGTCTAGCATTCAACATGCCCAATCAACCGTGTGTTTGTTCCTCCAAGGCAATCCGCCCAATTAAATAATAGCACGTGCATAGCTGATCCGCCTTCGAAACTTTTGCAGAGAACGGAGGATTAGTTAAATGGTTAACTGAGCAAGTGTTTTACGCAAGTTGAGTTCCGATTTGCCGAAATTACTCTGCCCTAATCATTGAAACGACGAATACATTTATCAATGATTTTCAGAGATATACCGATTAGTTCCGATTTACAAACTTTCTGTATAGTTCCTTACTATGGCGGACGCCAGTGTTTACAAAATTCCAAAACACATATATTGTAAATAATGGCAGTCTTTTATTGGATTATTTATACTACTTTTTCAAATTGCAAGGCAATACTTTGTTATCTATATCGGCTTTGTTTAATATAATTAACATGTTAAACAATATAGTTGCGTCATAGACTCGCAAATAAATTTGATGGAGTCGCAATTTTACTGACGCTGATTTACCTATAATTTTTACCCGAAATAAATCTTGAGAAGCGCCAATTCATTTTTGCCCATTCAAGTTTATAAGTGCCCATTGTTGTTTTCATCTATGGGGCAGTAATCCCATCAGAGAAATAAATATCCCGATATCTGGGGTGTGTGGATTTGCCGAGCCAAGAGCAAGAAATAATGGCTTTTTATTTACTTAACTTTGTTTTTCTTTTGTATGTTCCAGTGTTCTCAATAACTTTGAGCCAACAGGCCCAAATGTGAAACCAATAGGCCTTCTAGGGAGGTCCAGGAGTCATGCTCCCCCTGAAAATTTAAAATTGAGCACTTGATTTTTTTCCTGCATTTTGGGCCATTTTATGGCTATTTTAGTGATCAACTAGGCACTTAAATTTGAGCATTTATGTGTGCATTCAGGGGTTTTTTACCTTATATAATAGACGCCGAATATTGGCGTCTTCCCCCACCAAACTTGGCTGGTTTTTTCCCCTTTCAGAACCAAAAATTCCCCCTTAATATATATATTTATTTTTTTTAATAGAAAGATGTGTCTCATGATTATAATATCTCAATTCTATTTCAATTTAATCTTGCAAAACGTAATAAATTATGAAAAAAACAATAAATATAGTGCAAATATGTACAAATGTTTTGTAATAATGAGAGAGTATGTAAACGAATCCCCCAAAAAGGGGAACGCCTGCGAAAAGGCCCCTTCCCCCACAACCCAAAAAAAACCCTGGCATTTTATGAATTTTAGCTTTTTTAACTTACAAAAGA
The DNA here is from genome assembly GCF_020536995.1 of Dreissena polymorpha. NCBI lineage: Eukaryota > Metazoa > Mollusca > Bivalvia > Myida > Dreissenidae > Dreissena > Dreissena polymorpha. Next base: position 20,277,874 of record NC_068364.1, on the reverse strand, counting down.
TTAATGGATAAAGCTCTTTAGTACTTTTGTAAAATTTTAACTCAACATGTGATGACCAGAACGTCAAAATATTTAACTGCTTTTTAACCGATTCCAATTTTGTGCCTTTTCATTGTTGTTGTTGTAATGCGTTAAGGGAGATAATGAAGCGACGTCTTTGCTTAATAGCAAATAAGAGTCAAATTACCGAAAAGACACGCAAATTTCGAAAAGTAAATTTCCCATTTTCCAAATCTGAGTGATTTTCAACTGGCAAAAATCTGATTTCAAAGGGCCGATTTGGCCGGCGGCTGGCTCTCATTGAGAACCCTGATGCTCTATCCACCATATTAGATTTCTTTCGAAAAAAAAGAAATGTTGCTTGACTTAAAGAGTCGCTATTGGTTAGGTTGCAGGACACGAATCTTTTGCACATCGTTATTTGTGATGTAATACTATCATCATCATGTAAGTCAAGTCAATAACGCTTTTCGAATATTTACACTGTTCAAATTTAAACATAAAATGTCAACAAGAATAGTGTTGAAACATTTTTTAAAGGTGCATGCATAGGATAACGTTAGTTGCAATAATACAACTCCCAGATATATTGACCCTCTGAGCTGTACGTATGTACTCATAAAAGCTCAGAGCATTCAAGAAGAACTAGTTGTAGTTCCAGGGTAAGAAAATTAAGGAACAAAACAAATTAACTTAATACACAATCAAATGGATGGAACAACTTACATCCCTTTGATCATGCCTGTATAACGATATTGCTTATTGCACAGTCAAGCAGGAGCTTTACAGCAGCTATTTGAATCACCTGGTTATCGTAAATAATCCAAACAATATAATAAAGCCAATTTGGGGAAAATGACTCATCAAAATGTGCAACCATACTGTAATATAGGGTTACAATCTACCATTAATAATTTTCAAAAAACGATTGTTATTGTGTATTGCAATTATCGTACATCTTTATCAGTTATTCAATTTCAAACGACAATTACTCATAATCGAACTTTATTTTCAGAAAATGTTAGGTGTTTTTCCATCCTTGATGCACTAGAACTGTTCTTTTGTGTAGTAGGGTCAATTTCTTATCTCCCATTTTACATAACATACATTTACGTCTTTGTGGGAATTTCGTCCTCTCGCCAGTGTTCGTTCACCCATGAAAGCTCGTGCAATTGTGGTCATGTCCAATCGTTATTTAGAATTGATCCTATACCAGATTTTCATTGGTCATTCAAATGTACCTGTTGATTTCATTATGGAATTACTGACCACGCTTGCATTTGCCAAGACCGTCTAGCGGACGCAAGTCCATAGTCGTTGTTTTATTCCAACCTGGTGAGTTAAACAGTTTTCATTTATTGAACATTGTGTATTGTTGCATTATGAAATGTGTGTGGATTAGTTTAATTAATGTGAAGTTCGTTTAATTCATATTTCGTAGTATCGTTTGTTTTGTTATGTTTGTAAACTATTTTCATTGTTTTGTGTAGGTCTTTTCCGTCATGGCTATATTGGTCAGCGTCAATAAATACAATTAAACCTCCGCGGCTTTGATTGAATGATGTGCCCCAAATCCCACTCCCACTACATTTTTAATGTGCAGCAATGCATTATTAAGATCATTATTGCTTAACGTACGCAATCACTGCGGATGGAAAAGCATTAAAGGTTCATGGAGATTACAGTTTCGCAGTTGACAATTTATTGCTAAATTATAACGCTTTATTAACCTGGTTGGAGGGCATGGGATGCACTAGGAGAATAATTATCTTGTTTGCATTGGTTTCCAACTGTATTCTCATCCCGAATTGATAACAAAGAAGTGATCATAAGAATACCCCGGGCATTTCACTTTTGCTAATATCAATTAATCGGTAACAGTGAGGATGGCTAATTCAACAGAAATACAAAAGCTCATTCGGACATTCGCTCACTCGTCTACAATTTAGGGGAGAGCAAAACCATTCCCACAATATATGTATCCCGGAAAAAGCAACTTTGTTGGAAAACCCACTAAATTGCTGGTACAAATAAACATGACCCATTTAGAATCCTTTCAAAATCACACACCGTATCAACCGTTATAATTTAAAGTAAGCTATCATTGGCGTCGCACTGAAGTGCGGCGACTCGTATGTAATACTTTTTTTTTTCGCTTATGGGAGAAGTTATTTTACGGATCAACGTATATATTTTGTTGTCAGCATATCTTGCATAGTGGTGATCGATTTTTTGTGTAAATAATTGTAAATAAGTACTGCATTTGTGCCTATTACATTTACTACAACATTTATTGCCAATAATGCAAAGCTAATTCTTTTAATTAATAACTGATCACAGGGACTGGGCAATAATAAAAGATCACAGGGACTTGACAAAAAACGCGAACCGGTGAAACTTTCTGGCTTTGTATAAAAACAAAACATAATCAAAATATATTTATTTTGTGGTTTTTCTAACAATAGCGCAGACTTTTACTGTTCGTGTTTTGGTTAACGCGTATTTTCTTCAATTTTACAAGACGACAGCGATTACACGGTTTATTGCTTTATTGATAACCGTTACACTACAGTCATTTATTAATATCTTAGTTAAAAGGTAATTTTTCAAGCGGTTCCGTAGTGTAGTGGTTACACGCACGCTTCACATGTGAGAGGCCAAAGGTTCGAGCCCCAGTAGAATCTATGTTAACTTTTTGTTTTGCTGTAGACATTTTAGTTTAAATAAATGTGCTGTTTTATTGTAACCATATTTTGTCTTTATTATGCCCATAAAATATATGTGTGAGAGGGTGGATGGGGGGGGGGCGTCGTAAACACATTAAAACTTTTACAGTGTTGTCATATCAATGAGTACTTAACCCCTATCGTAAATGAGCAACGTAAGAATAAGTTCAGAATCATCTCCCCTAAAAATATAAAATTACGCTTACAAGATGAAGCAGATTTTTTAAGCCTACACAGATCTGTTCCATTGATGAAAACTGCACACGGATGCCAGTAAAAAAGGAAACCAATGTAAATAAAATGAACTATGAAATATTTGGGGGTTACAACACAAAATCATAGATAATGGCTATTTGGGGGTTATAACACAACATCATAGATAATGGTTATTTGGGAGTTATAACACAAAATCATAGATAATGGTTATACCATTATCTTTTTCTATTTTGTTTAAAATAATCGGCCTATATATTAATATTTACCGTAGAAAAAAATCGTTCCATGTAACTTCATTGAGTGCCTTTTACACTGAAATTCCCGACGCCCTTTGATGCTGTGCATCAATACTTATCTTGTTGGTTAATTTAATGGACCAGCGTTGTTTGTACGGGTTGATTAGTGGGGTTTTCTAAACTCGTGCTTTTCAGGGATAGATATATTTTAACATCCTCGACATAAGTGCTGTCGCAATTTTACCTGATAGAAACTCGCCCACCTGGTTTCTGACACAGACACGAGCTCACCCGGGCATTAGATCTTATGTCAACAGGTCGCTTGGATGTCACGTTTTATTAGATATAGTCGACAAACCACTTTTAATAATTTCATAGACAAAAATTAATGCCGGTCGTAAAAAGTGCACCCTACGGGATACCGTATTTTCTGGCCATAATGGACGGACAAGTAAATATTATATGGTATTGTTGCATATCACGAAAGCCTGTTTTCCGAGGTGCTTGTATTTACGGTAGGCAAAGTTTACTTCCTTAAAAGTTTCGAGAATGTACCTGGTGGATTGTAATTATTTTACTTCCTTAAAAGTTTCGAGAATGTACCTGGTGGATTGTAATTATCGGAAGAGGACAGATTCGTGTCTAAAATGATACTAGTCTTTCAAAATTCGATGTGCCATTGTAAAGGACACATTTATGGGTTTATATTGATACAACTCAGAATGTTATCTTTGCAAACCCATTATAGCGTGTAACTATATTACCTTTAAAAATCAACAGAGCAAAACGTATTAATGAAGAGCTTTTTTGTGACCACCTTGTGAACGCAGTTCGTCGTCATAGGGTAATCGGTAAATACAAATCAAGAACAATTATACTTTCTTAGAACGAAAAAATAATTCCCATCAATGAATGTTAAGGTTATCTTAAAATGGCACATGTAATCAATTTGTCAAGAACTATTATCATAATTATACTATTGTTTTCTTCCGCTTATTTCACCATTGAGTGTTAAATTCTGACGTTGTTTTGGATTGGCATCGGGTTTAAATGATTTTTGTGATGGGGTACACGTTGTATTTAACGTTTGTTATTGAGGTCAAGTCTTTCGGATTTGGTCATTTTGAATTTCGTAAACGAGATCAGAGACACAACACGTTAAATACACGTATTTGTACTTGCAAGAATGTGGACACTCGCATTATTAGATGACGTGTGTATAGCATGTTTTGTCATAATCATTACTAACACTTTAAGCGTTTAATCATATTGGTCTTAATAAGAGGAAATAATTAAAACCCATGTGCTTGGCATACCAATATAAATATTCGCGAAGGTTTTGTCTATATATAAATGCAAAATGTTAAACGGAAGGTATTATTTTGGATGGCAAGATATTTTATGACTCGATGCCGGAAGAAACATTTTATTGAACGCACTTCTTGGTTTGTTCAGAAGGATTTTACGTCGATTCGTAAGAATTTCAGTCACATTAAGGCAGTTATGAAACATAATCACAATTGCCCTTGATGCACATACTAATAGCTAATACTTGTTCTAGTCACTGACAACTGCCCTTCTTGACTCAGAAGTAGGACAATGATAGACGTACATAATATACCATCCTCATATACGATTAGTGGCGCTCGATTAGTCATTGTCCGCTCGGGTACCACTTAAATGTACCCCGGATACTCTTAAGTATACTTAAATGTACCCCTGCTACGGAAAATATACTATCACGTACCCGGCCAATTTAGACTGTACCCACGTATTATTCACGCCCGAAATCCGGTGTTGTAAAACGCGCTCCGGAATACGAATCAAAATTCTCTGTAAAAAAAACTTCTTCAACATGCTTTTTGAGCAGAAGTTTCGATAACATAGGGGCTATTTTACAAATATTGACATAAATATGAACATAATTAATTTAAAAAAAAACTGACCGACAACAACCAATTTAGCATTATAATTATCGGGTACGTGTTAATATATTTACCGTACCCGGGGTACATTTAAGTATACTAAAGAGTACCCCGACTGCATTTAAGTAGTACCCGAACCGACAATGACCAATCGAGCATTAGTGGCGGAAACAGGAATGGGACCCGTGAGCCACTAATCTGTAATCCAGCACTCTACAAGCAGAGCTAGTCATTCCGTTCACATTTACACAAGGCTTTGAATATTTCAATTATGTATAAACATGTGTATAGAATGATTATAAAGTAATACTGATTCTCAAACTAGACACCCGTATTTAGCGTCGACACGAAGACGTCAATTTCAAATTGAATTATAAATGTTCGCGACATTAATCAAAATTCGAATTTCCATAACAATGTATAGTAAAACAATATTCGCATTTTCTGACCGTGCTTAACAATAACAGAATGTTTATGCAAAGTCGTCTTTCACAGATATCAGGTGTCCAGAAATTTCCATTAAGTATCGTTTATTATATGATGATAGGAAGCAAACTCCTCGCAGTGTTTACCTTCCCGTTCGAATTAACATGCATAAGCAGAGTTTCATTCAAATTTATAAACTTTCACAGTTACCAAGTACATTAATTATATAGTGTCGCCTGATAGATAAACATTTTTAGCAGCACAAAATAGCATTAAAAAGTTTGAAATTTATTTACAATATAAGGTTGGTTTGCCGACAAAATTCGCTTTAGTTAAAACAAGAAATATCTTTAAAAAAGATATACGGCGTTGATTGTAGTTGGAGTTTATGAAAGGTAAAGAGTTCAATGAATGAGATCAAGAATAGCGAATGTCTTTTTCTGTGCAGTTCTTAGCTGCATCACACGCAGTACGGGATGTTACGCGGTGTTTTTGCGGCTAATTTTACATTATAACATATTGCTGGTCATAAACATATAGATACAAAACAGAAAACCAAAAGAATAATGGAAGTGAAATTAAAACATATGAGTCAACCGGCCACACGCGAAGTATCCGTACATATTTTAAATATTTATACGCGCGTTCTTCGAACAAACCTCTTTAGTGGTTTGTCGGGCATTGCTATTTGATAGGAGTATTAACAGTATCGAGAATCATCGCGCTCATGCTTAATACATTAGTCAATATGATGGAATAATTCTTGTTAAATTAATTAAAAATAATATTTATTATGGTATTGTTGAACACACATTAAGAATCTATTGTTGACATACCATAATTATATCGCTGGATATCTTCATTTAACATCTTTCTGTTCTAAAGAAAATTCCAGTTCACCTATTTCACGCTATAGCGTCTTTATTATATAAAGCAGCGATGACCTGTATATAAACTCTGACATTCACAAACACTAACCGCGAACTGACGATGGTGTAGAATCCACGCACAAATTGTATTGATGTGAAGAGTTGAGTGTAAAACTGTTCTATCTATCATGCCTTTTCATAAGAGATAAAATTGTTTCATGCTGAACACGCAGTAAAACAGTGTTAGAAAGACGCGGCCATGTTTCCAATGTTCTGGTGGTATTCTCAAATCAGCCAATGAACTAAATGAAGTGTATTCATTCGTGGGTAGCCGCGGACATTTTTATGAATGTAACCTACAGGTCACGTAAGGTCATAAGTGACGTTAAACAGCTATGCCGAAAAATCATTCCAAAACGCAATTATTTCGCCTTCGCTACTGCTCATAGGGTAATCGATAAACGCTTTTTGTTGCAAGAGCGGCAAACCCTAAAAATACCACACGTTGCGTCAGAATCGTAGAACAGGGCCAATGCTTTTGCCTTCCGTCTGTGATTTGTTTCTCATTCGTCACATGAGCAGCTATATTCAGAGGGGGTAATCACGTGATAGTCAAGATGGCGATGGCCATGCCGACACAGTTATATTTCGCCGTTTTTTACCCTTTATTGCTTTTGCGTAATTTTTAAAAGACGCTCACTTTCCAGCCTTATCAGTTAACATGTGATTAGCGTGTATTTCGCATTAAAATTCGCTTTATATCTCGACTTTACTCCCCGCACATTTTCTTAGCGGAGCTTTAATTAGGTCATCCCGCTAAGAAATTTCCCAGCGAGTAAAGTCGAGATAAAGAGCGAATATCAACGCGAAATAAACGCTAGTTACTTTCTTGCTGATATGGCTGGAGAGATAGCGGCGTTTAAACGATAAATACATGTAATAAAGGGTATAAAGCGGCGAAAAATACCTGCGTCGGCATGAACGTTGCCAATTTGACTATTACGTGATTACCTCCTCTGATATTGCACTCTAAACCTTCTCTGGAACCATTTGAAGGCACAGACACAATAACTCGACTTGCGTGAATATTTTTTGTCAGTACGTTACAAAGCGGTAGTCCATCCACAATGTCGTCATACACGCATACGAAATATTCCAGCTCAATGAGTTTTGGGTTAATCATTTCCAGTACGAGCGTCTTCCTCGTAGTCCAGATAAATGTCGTATTTGAATCGGGAAAATTCCAAAGAATATTCTAGGGTCGCGCATCCGTTTGATGTTTTATCTTTGCTATGCCTAACGTAGTACCAATATCGAATCTTTCATATTAACAAATAGATAAGTGACGCAACAATGGTATAAATGACGGAAAATACGATTATGACCAAAGCAATAATCCGTGAGGTGTTCGAATATAAATTAATTTGTCTCATTGTGGTCACTTTTAAAGCCTTAATAATAAATCATGCGTTTTTTATATTTCAAACCGGTGACTGCATTATTCAAAAGTATGTTGTTGTTAATTAATAATTGAATTAACCAATCTTAGATTTATATTTTTATTAGTGAATAAAAGCACTTGGTAGAATTATTTAAATGCACTTTAAAACAACAGTTTTGACCGTATGTACTATTTGAGCGAAATTTAGAATACTCAAAATTGGTTTAATAAATGCTCAGTATTCAATTTTATACAGACTTAATTTTTAAAAAGGAACAAATAACGACGTCATCATTTCAATTTTTACGTTTTTATTGGACAGAGCTTGTCTGTGTGACAAATAATCTGTTTTTGTTAGGGTATCTTTAAACGTACATAATACATGTAATAGTACACTGTTTATGGACACTGCTTCACACCTATGAAAAGACAACCAATTCGGCATATTATTCAATGTGTAAAGTAGCCATCTTTAGGAGTAAGGTATTGGCATAGTATTCAATGTGTAAAGTAGCCCTTTTTTGGTGTATGATATTGGCATATTATTCAATGTATAAAGTAGCCCTCTTTTGGAGTATGATATTGGCATATTGTTTAATCTGTAAAGTAGCCCTCTTTTGGAGTAAGATATTGGCATATTATTTAATCTGTAAAGTAGCACTTGTTTGGAGTAAGATATTGGCATATTATTCAATCTATAAAGTAGCACTTGTTTGGAGTAAGATATTGGCATATGTTCATATATTCGTTAAAACTTTAATATCAATATAACATGAAATTACTAGGGTAATGTAAAATAGTGCTATGCTACAGCACTGTATATGTCTGCAGCTTAATTTGAAAACCTGCGCATACTACACACATAAAAAAGGAGCCGGTCACTGGTAAAAACCGAGCGTAATGCATGTGCGTAAAGTATTGTTCCAGATTACCTTGTGCAGTCCGCGCATGATTATCAGGGTAGACATGTTCTGCTTAAAATAGTGTTTTTGTTTTTTTCTTTCAATAAAAAATTTCATGTAAACTAAAAGTTTCGTGTTTGATAAGCCGGTGCGGACTACACAAGGTATTCTGCGAAGAAACTTTTCACGAATACCTTTTAAATTTCATTACCACCACATTGCAGAGTTTTTCGACATATATTCACATTCAAGTGTATTGTGTTTATGCCACCCCGCCTTTCTATTTTCTATTACCGTTTTACAATTAAATTATACAGTGTTAAAAACGTACACTTTCAAAGAAAAACATGCTATATGTTCGCGTTGGTTGCAAGCAACTAGTAGTATTATATTTACGATTGCCAATTTATACATAGTCACAACATATAATCCATATATAGGATGAAACAACACTATTTCACTGGTTACAGTGTCACATAAATATGGAATATGTATAGATTGTTAAATAAAAAAAAAAGATTTCAGTGACACTATTTCAAAATAAAAAAATATTTTAGGCAACCATTGTCTGAAAATAACTATGATATAATTAATTAAAATAACAACATGAATGCTTTAAATTATTTTCTAGGAGAAAATCTGTTGCGCAGTATAGCCCATTAAAATGCCTTCAATTTTGATATCCGTTATATTTTCAACGTTTCAACGTATAAAACGAGCGTAAATTTTACTGTTACGCTACATTTGATAACTACAATAAACGTTTAATGATGTCTGCATTAACTGCGGAACAAAATTTACACAAAAATTAAAAAAAGATAACCAAACAGCTCCACGTCGTTAAGCTCATAAACGATCCCAAACATCCACGTCAAACCAGTGATTGTCGACAGCTTAACGAATATTTTTAGATTATTTCTCTCGCAAGATTTATTCTCGCCCACTTCAGGGAGACTCATAATTTTCACGATCACGGACATGTACATGACCACATTAACGACCATCACTACAGAAATTGGTGTAGCAACAAAGAACAGTATACTCCGAGGATTGGTGAGGTAACACGGACGACCACCATAGCCAAGTGTGTTCTCCGTTAGCATTGATACTAATACTTGAGAAGCAGTCAGAAAAATTGCCGAACATTCCGTGACAATCATGTATCTTAAGTGTGTTCGGTATAAATATTGGGCATTCTTGTTATAGCTTGTTAGACTGGATAATGTTCGCATCATGTGGAACGTGCATATGAACATCCAACAGAATCCGGAGAGCAAAGTGAAATGCAAAAAAAGCCCGAGTGTTTGACAGAGCCATTCGATATTAACAATTACAAAATTGTAAGCAAACAGCAACGAACTGGACAGGAGTAACCGTGCCGATAATGACATTATATTTAAGCCAGGTAGTATTCGAAGATTTGGTAGGATCAAATAAACACTAAGAATGACTATCAGCGAGGCTATTGATATTGATAAGCATATTAAAGAGATATAGCCATATACCGTACCGTTTTCGAAGGACTTGATGGCACTTTAGTAAAATATTTCGAGAGTTTTTTTACGTAATCTTCTCATCAAACTGATATATTACCACTCACCATGCGGATATACGAGTCAAATGTAACAACATTCTTACCAATGGTTACCTTAGTATTAGTCAGTAATGATTCACCTGGAACGGGCGTATGCTCAGATACATCGCGCGCGGCAAGTGTTATACGTGAGCAAATTGGTAAAGGTGTAACACTGATAGTGCTATAACAAACAAGTCCGTGTCTTGGCTTCAACGGCAATATGGCATTTCCACCTGATGCATCATTAAGAGAGTATTTGAACGCCTCTTGATGTCGGGAGCTATTCAGTCGTTTTTCGATCTCCGTTAATGTATATGCTGGCAAATCTTGATTGATGCTTAGCGCGAACCATCTCGAATCAAAAGATATGGATTCCATTTTATAATGTCCAATGAAATGATTTTCAAATACACTTGCACAATCTTGAATTAATGCCGTCACATTGCGGACGTTAGTAACATAGAAATAAATGTCCAAGAGAAAGGCTTCAATATTTTCATTAAAATTGCCATCTGAAAGAATATCATATACAGATGTCATAACCGCTTTTTTTAACTTAATGAATGCTCGACTTCCACAGAAATTAATACTGTGTTCAGAAAAGAGCGCTTGAGCTCGAATCAAATCTGACACAGTCTTTTCCGCTAAGAAGGTAAGTTCATCTGACACCATTCTTGTTGTTTTGGTTGGAACCATTTGAAGTTGTACATTTAATGTATGGACATACTCAGGCTGCGTGATTGTGTCATTTATAACGGGAGTACATCAACTGAAATCCGTCTTTGACACAACATAACCGTTTGCTCACGACAGCTGGCGACAAATATTCTGAAAATAATTGCTTATTTTTCAATATTTATGAAAGTGTACGGGAAATTGAATCCATATCGAAAAACAAAATACAATCTAGATATTTATTTATTGTATTACTCAAACAATAATGAAACGTCAGCATGCCATGTTCAAACCTTCAAATAATAATAATAATAATAATAATAGTAATAATAATAATAATACTAATAATATAATGATGATGATGATGATGATGATTATTATTATTATTATTATTATTATTATTATTATTATTATTATTATTATTATTATTATTATTATTATTATTATTATTATTATTATTATTATACTAATATCAGTGGCATTTTATGTAGTATTAAATATAATGTAGTATTTATTTATAAATTTATTTATTTATTTATTTAGTTATTGAATTTATAAATGTTTTACTTCCTTCAACAACTAATATTTTAAGTAGGGATGGCATCGAATTCTTATATCGGTATTCGAATATTCGCAAATCCATTCAATCGAATATTCGAATATTCGCATAAAACGGCTGGCTGGATATAACTTCTTTTATTCAGTTTCGTATCCAGTTGGGATATTGAATATAAATTGACACAGAAATACAATTGAATATACAATTGTTGTGTTGAGAAATAGAAAGAAAATGTAGCGTAATTGTAAAAACAAACTTTGATAAAGCCTATTGAAGCGAAATAAATCAGAAAAGAGTGAAACTTGTTCTGTGTTAACTTCCATTGCTTTGTAAGTGATATCTGTATGCTGAATACGATGCTGTTTGTTAACGTTGCTATCAAATAATTGTATCTCTGTCGGCTAATACTATGACCGATACTGTTATCGTGTTATATCATTTTATTTTTATTTGAAATGCTAAAGTAACGATTACGTGTACATTTTTATAAAAAAAAAACATATCATAAGGCATGCAAAGTACGCGAACAAATATAAGGAAAAACATCATGTCTTATAACTTTATTTTGCTTTATAACGTACTTTAATGCCAGAATGACACACTTTTGTCCTTTTTCGCGCTGAACGATTGATGCACTTTCTTTACATAATCAACAAGCACAATACTAACACAAAGTCGTATTTTTCCAAACAAGAATAATGTCATATGTCGTTGCCTAGCCGCCCGATGCCGGTTAGAAAACAAGAAGCCCGAGGTAGGTTACGTAAAGCGCGCCTCGATGTAGCATTCTAACACAGCACGTGCCAAATTTCATATAAACAGAGAAGAAAATCGTCAATGGGTTATTCTGGAATAATTATGGGCGGAGCTTATACACTGAAAGCACGCGCTGTAACTAAACAAAACATGCCGATACATTTTCCACCAGCGTAATAATCCGGTATTTCATGAATGCAAGTCGGAGATCTGATCGACAGATCAGCTGAAATATAAATTGAATAATTCACTCATTTTAATAGCTGTTCATACTGTGATCACTTAAACTTAAAGAAACTAAATTATTATTCGCCAGTCAAATGAAGCCGTTAATTGGCACCCTATTGACAAACAACAGTTCGGGGACTTTCTTAGAGTGTGTATATTGCATTGCGCAATCAACGCTGATACGGGCCGCGTTATCAGTTTGACCAGGTATGTGCATTAACGTACTAATACACATACCTGGTTTGACACGGAGAACATCATATCAGACATGTTAATCCCAAGTGATTTCAGTAGCCAATTAGTAAGCGGCTCGCAGGTCATTACAAACTAAGGCAGTTACGCTTGAAAAAAATGCGAATATGCGAATATCAATTATGTTATTCGAATACTGACCATTCAATCGAATATTCGAATATTCGAATAATTTTGCCATCCCTAATTTTAAGTATTGAACTTGCTTGCATATGTTAAATCAATAAATTAGCCGTTTTCTTAAACCAAACATTGTTCATCTAGGGATTTATAAATGTTTATACCGTATAAGGATCAAGCACGGCGTCAGAACCACATGAGTCGTCCAATAACGACTTATCGGCTATGTATTCTGTGTGCAAACCTTCCTTTCTTTTAAAGTCAAGGACAACCGTGAATGGTAAGAACGGGGGTGCTGTTGAAACATTTATCTCAAACTCACAAGTTTCCTTCACTTCAGACTCGATATGTCCGTTGCACATAAAGCAGTGTACGTTTTTGTATTTTTTGTACTTGTCATTAAAAAGCGACGTATATGAACGACACGCCATTTCGGTGAAACGGTCGTAGTCTCGCCATTTCCCAGTCATGTTGCATTTGTTAATTATCATCTCGCAAGTTTCGGGATATAATTTCGTGTTGTATGGACTTTGGAAAAAGACGTTGCAATAAGGCCGAGCGGATAAAAAACCCGGAATGTAATTTGGACTCTCCAAAATATCATCTACGCGTGTTTCACAATTTAACATCGGTAGCCACGTTAACAGACGACTCACATCAGCGTAGTTGCATATTGCACAGTACATGTTTTTGAATGTCACAGTGTTGTTTTGAAACAAAGTCAAGGGCATTAACATAGCAAACGAATCATCAAAGTTAAATTCATGATAGTCCTTTTCGCATTTCTTTCGCGTTTCTTGTTCGTCGCTAAAATCCATAGAACAGTGGGATACCATCTTATACGGTGCTTTATAGTTGTGGCTCACAAGTGTATACGGACGAAACTGGGGGTAAATACACTCAATTGGATCGTGCTTTATACGAAATAATTCCGGCTCCGAGAAAGATGATACTAGATAATCGGAACAACATTCGTTTCCACACTCTTGTTTACACCTACATGTTCTGCAGCAATGAATCTCATACCTGTTGAAAGTCCGATTATTGGAGGCATCAGCTGTACGGTAACACTGGTCTGTGAACGGACATAGTCGACCAAAGTCCTCCACTAGAGTCTCAACAAAACTATCATTTTCACCGGGATATCTGCCGTTTGAAAATATTGACTCAGCAAAGACATGTGAGTACAGAAGAATGAAAACACTGCCCAGAAGTATAAAATAAAATTCCTTGTTTGCGAACTCCATTTTCGTCCTATCTTCGGGTCATGATGAGGCGTTGAACTGACGGTCCAACACAACATGCGCATATATTTATGAACATGACTATCAGCAACTAAACGCGTCATTTACGAAAGTATATACTAAATTTGATCTACGATTCTGCCCCCACCCCCCACGTGTGTCGTTAACGGAACATTAGAGAATTTTCAATCATCCTTTCAGTTTAACGCCGTGGAACATTAGTGAAATTTTCAATCAACCTTTCAGTTCAACGCGGTTTCTGATCGCAATCATTACTTTTACCGATTGAAAATGCATTTGTTTGTGTTAATGCAAAATTATGTGCAGGCGTGTAAGTGGGCTATCAATCAACTAAACGGTCCTTGGCGACTAGATGTAAAGCCGTGGTCACAGACAGAAAACAATATGTAATTATCTATGAATTAATTATATTCCAACAGGGATACGAAAACGTGCTCACTAATCGTATGGTCAATAACATTGATATCGGTTAGTGATCCGCTTTTAATCACTTGGTTACGTTATCGACATGTGATCCCGGAGCCCGTCATATTAAATATTTTATGACATATTTGAATCACGATACAATGCTCCCAGAGGCATAAAGTGCTTTTGATCCAAAATCAGGATAAATATAGTTCTGTAGTTGTTTGATTTTCTATGGAATCTTTCACAGATCATTCACTTCAGGAACACGTAGAAAATACACGTTAAATATAGTGAAGCTTCTGGAAAAAAAACGATAATGAAGATTGAAATATCTTATATCAGACAAGTCAGAGATCACTATTACTGAAAATTAAATATTGTGTAATTGTACAGACGTGTGCTTATCTATTATATTCATTGTGAAAGGAGCATACAGGTCAGTTAATCCGCTGACTTTGTTCTGTATAAATAGCGAATATTAGTTGAGTTTTGGATTAAGATCAAGTTTATTATGCGAGGCTTAGAACCATGGTAGCGCGAGGCTTGCCGAGCATGATAAACGTGATCTTTATCAAAAACTCACATTATATTATATTTATCCTATTATTTCCTCCCTTTTTCCATTTATAATTATCAGCTATAGCATGTTTTGACGATTTAGTTCTTCCGTAGTTAAAAAACAGATTCTCCAATTTTTGAAAATAAACATCTTAAAATACCGAAAGCATAGAGCTCAAGTTTATACGATCGTTGTTATACTTACAATAATTTTCATTTGGTAATTGAATAAAACAATCGATGGTATAAAATTGTTTAGATAGACATAAAGCAGAAGCGAATTCAGAATTTTCGGTTAAGGGGCGGTGTAAACGTTGATAGCTTGCAATCACAGTTGTTAGTATCCTTTGTATAATGTAATGCCGGTTAACATTTTAAATGTTTACAAATTGATTTTGTTAGCTATAAGAATACAACGTTGCTGCGATTATCCACTAACTTTTTAAACGCACGAGAAGAGGCATCTTCATATCTATAAAGCACTTTCAAATGACAAGAAATAAAACCATGGACAACGGATCAATTTGTAACATTTAACAAGGTATCATCTTGCCTAAATATTGATTATTCCTTTTTCATACAATTTGATGTCCCTGTTGACAAACAATATCAATAAACAATTACAATATAATATTGTTTTGTCGACAAAATTTACTTTAGTTTTAAAATCCCCCCAAAACGCAGTCGTTTCTGTTTCGCTACTGTTAATAGGAAAATCGATAAAGGTATTTTGTTGCAAGAGCTGTAAAGCCTCAGGAAGACCTCGCGTTGAGTCGGAATCGTAGAGCATGGTCTATGTTATGGACTTCCATCTGTGGGTAGTTTTCTTAATTCGTCATATGAGCAACTGTATTCCACTATAAATTTTTTCTGGAACCATTTCAATGCACAAACACAATAACTTAACTTGCATGAATATATATTGTTAGCACGTTACAAAGCGGTAGTCCATTCAGAATGTCGTCATGCACAAATACGAAATATCTTCCAGCTCAATGAGTTTTGGTTTAATCGTGTCCAGTACGAATTCACGAGCGTCTTCCTCGTTGTCCAGATAAATGTCATATTTGAATCGGGAAAATTCCAAAGAATCTTCTTGGGTCGAGTATCCGTTTGATGTTTTATCTTTGCTGTGCCTAATGTAGTACCACCATTGAATCTTCCATCTCAACCGATGGATAAGTGACGCAACGAAAATATTAATGACGAAAAATAAGATTATAACCAAAGCAATAATCCATGATGTGTACGAATTTAAAGAAATGTATCTTATTATGATCATTGTTAATGCTTTTAAGTATTAATAATAAACAATACGTTTTTTATAGTTCAAACCGTAGGCTGCATAATTCAAAAGTATGTTGTTGTCAATTAATGCTTGAATAAACCAATCTTGGGTTTATATATATATAAAATGTTTTAGTGAATAAAAGCACTTGGGTAAATTATCGAATTTGTTAACTGTAAATATAGACACACAACAGACAGAGGTGGCTATAAACGTCTTCTTGTTAATTGGTTAAATCCGACAAATAGAAACATACGATTTCGCGTTCGACTTGACACCCGATCATGTCTTTATTTTCAAATGCACTTAAAAACAACAGTTTTGGCCGTATGAACTATTTGAGAGAAATAAAGAATAATAAAAAATTGGTTTAATATATGCTCAATATACAATTTTATACAGACTTTATTTGTAAAAAGGAACAAATAACGGCGTCATCATCATTTCAATTTTCACACCGACTTTTTTATTGGAGAGAGCTAGTCTGTGTGACAAATAGTCTGTTTTTTGTGATGGTATCTTCAAACGTACATACTATACGTAATAGTTCACTGTTTATAGCACAGGAGCGAAGCCCATAGTGCTATTATAATTATATATATATCCAGCAGTATTTCGATACCAGCCCTCAAAAATTGACCCATTTCCAATATCGTGTTTGGTCGGACACAAGTGAGTCCACATAGAGATTTTCCACGTCGATCACTTTAAAGAGCTAAAACTCAATAACCAAGTCATTAAATGGTAGATAAACAGCACCTGTATGCACATTAAATATTTTTCAATCGGTTACAATACCTATTGTTAAAGTATGGTTAACATCATTTTATCACATGCCATACCCTGTTTTCCATGTTATATAACCATTACATTTTTTTTATTACACATGTGTAATACAACATTTTTAAGCGTTTTCATTGGCTAAGATTTCATTTATTGACCAATCGCATTTTGTTATTGTGCTGAAATGACAATGCAACGTCAAATGACGTCACGAAATGTAAACAACATTCGGGATTTATCATTATGTTAGCGAAAATATTTATTTAATTTGCTCATTTAAAAGCATGTGATAATAAAGATCTGACACTCGTTGTCATATCATACCATATTTTATTAAACTCGTCCAGGAAATTCGTTAGAAATCTCGCCAAAGGATTGCTTACTAACAAAATTCCTGAACTCGTTTAATAAAATATGGTATGGTATGACAACTCGTGCCATATCCTATATTTATCGCGTCTTTCGATCCGTGAGTACAACATCTAAACAGAAAATTTTATTTTGACTCTTCGAAACCCTTTGTTGACGACAGAGTAAACAAAATACGATTGGTCGGTTTTCATCAATTTCTCACTCACCTTTTTACGGAGATCTTCGGGAAATTCCGCCCAACCAATAAAAAGATCCGTAGCAAATGTATGCTTATTGTATGACGTCAGAGGATTCCCGTACTTCCTTTCAAAAAATAATGATCTTGGTTGTTTATTTACAAATCGGAGTGAAAAACACTTTTGCTGGTTTGTGAATGACTATAAAATGTATTGTTACCGATTCATTGATGTTTATTTAACGGGAAATAACCGTTTAAATGACGAACAGTCATGTAATCTTTGTATTTCTGCTGTTTGAAACGATCGGAAATTGAAGCTATATTGGACATACTTGTGTCCGACCAAAAAAAATTCCGTGAGTGTCAACTTCTGAGGGCTGGTATCGAAATACTGCTGGATCAATGGTACTGATGTTAATTTTTTTTTATAAATTATTTTATTATATACCTGCTTTATGTTCCCAAAAAATACAAGTTGTATCAATCGGTAAAATACAACTGCACAGAAATAATTCCCGTATTATGCTACTTGCTAGTTTTCCAATGCCGTATTATCATACTAGCCAGACTAGTTTTAATGACGTCACTTTGAATGCGGAAAATTATAAGAGATTTCTTGGTTAATTATGAACGCTTAAACTCATTTTTTAACTTAAAGGGATCTTTTCACGCTTTGGTAAATTGACAAAATTGAAAAAAGTTGTTTCAGATCCGCAAATTTTCGTTTTAGTTTTGATATTTGTGAGGAAACAGTAATACTGAACATTTACCATGCTCTAATATAGCCATTATATGCATCTTTTGACGATTTTAAAACCTAAAAATTATAAAGCGTTGCAACGCGAAACGATTGAATAATTTGGAGAGTTCTGTTTTTGTCGTTAAATTTTGTGAAACTACGAAGATTGCTTATATAAGGTATAAAATACGTCAAGAATGTGTACTCGGCGGAATAGCTCAGTAGGCTAAAGCGTTTTTACTTCTGGACTCTGGCAGGACTCCAGTGGTCACTGGTTCGAAACCTGCTCCGGGCAATGTTCTTTTCCTTTTTTTAATTTTATTCTTGATTTTTTACTGGTGCTTTTACGATCCAATGTTTACATTTATCAATATAAAGCATTTAATGAATAAGTTAAAAAATGCCAAAATCTGTGAAAAGGCCCCTTTAATGATTGAACGTTTTTTATAATAAAAGGAATATTACGCAAGTCAATTGTTACAAGTGTTTGTATCAGTCTCGTGGCGTGCGCTATTTCGTATCACACTCGAGGTTCCGCCTCTCGTGAGATACGTCATGACACAAGCAACTCGACTGATACAAACACATGGAACAATTGACTAGCGTAATATTCCGTATTTATGAGCTTTCGAAAACAACCGGAGTGTAGTTGATTCGTTAAAAATTGTTCGAGTTACATGGTTTACAGTAAAGATGGTGTAGTTTAACGGCAAATGAAGTTGCACTCCTTGTTTCTATTATATCATATATATATTTATCCCTCCTGTGGTTTATAGACACTGCTTCACACTTTTGAAAAGACAACCAACTCTTCTGATTGAGAGTCTCAAAGTAAGATATAGTAGCCCTCTTTTGGAGTATGATACTGGCATATTATTCAATGTGTAAATTAGCCGTCTTTTGGAGTATTGTATGTGCATATTATCCAATTTGTAAAGTAGCCCTCTTTTGGAGTAATATATTGACATATTATTTAATCTTTAAACAATCCTTCTTTTAGAGTAAGATATTGGCATAGTATTCGATGTGTAAAGTAGCCCTCTTTTGGAGTAAGATATTGGTATATTATTTTATATTTAAAGTAGCCCTCTTTTGGAGTAAGATATTGGCACATTATGTTATATTTTAAGTATGTTGGAGTAAGATATTGGCATATCATTCAGTATTTAAAGTAGCCCTCTTTTGGCCCTCTTTTGGATTAAGATATTGGCATATTATTCAATGTGTAAAGATGCCCTGTTTTGGTGTAAGATATTAGCATATTATTCAATGTATAAAGTAGCCCTCTTTTGGAGTATGATATCGGCACATTATTTAATATGTAAAGTAACCCTCTTTTGGAGAAAGATATTGATATAATATTCAATGTGTAAAGTAGCCCTCTTTTGGAGTAAGATATTGGCATATTATTTAATCTGTAAAGTAACCCTCATTTGGAGAAAGATATCGGCATAATATTCAATGGGTTGAAAAGCCCTCTTTTTGAGTAAGATATTTGCATATTATTTAAAATGTAAAAAGTAGCCCTCTTTTGGAGTGAGATTTTGGCATATTATTCAATGTGCAAAAGTAACCCTCTTTTGGAGTAAGATATCGGCATATTATTAAATGTGTAAAGTAGCCCTAGTAAGATATTGGCATATTATTCAATGTGTAAAGTTGCCCTTGTTAGGAACAACACGGAGGCAATTTTCATTAGGCAGTGGGAATGTTAATTTATCTTTATCATTAATAAAACCAAATGTATTGCTTTATTTCAGGTAATTTTATTTCAGACCAATTTTACAAAAGAAAAAGCAACTGGCAACATCATTTATATAAATGACAACACAATAACAAATCTTATCATGGTATATATGGTTTTAAATAATATTTATTATCGTTTTACATCTGCGAAACTCAATACATATTATTTTAAAACAAGCTCAACAGTACAGTTTTTCCCGTAATTTTTGCTTAAACGTACCGCAGTTTGAGTCGAAAATCGTCTGCTAACTAACAAAGGTGACTTGTTCACAGAGTTTCATATTTTTAAAAAATGTCATTAAATTACATTGCTAACAAAACTGTAATCTTTGGGTGTTTAATAAATAAAATAAATGGGAAAAAGATAAAAGTTAAAAGATTTACCTGCGCTGAGGTTAGAATCCGAGACCCAAAGAAGTAATAGCTTACGCGCTATTGCTGCACCACGAGGACATTTACGAAATAAATAAGCTTTTGAATTAACATCTCCGACTTCCCGAGTAATTGAACATGTGATGATTTTTGTACGAAATCAACCGATAATCAACGTAATTTGGCTGAAGCAGTGTATGCTTTACAGATGTTTTTAATTGTTTGTCAATGACGTCTAATTTTTATTTGATGGTCAGCGATGTTGCGCGTAATTTCGTTAAAACTTTAATATCAATATAACATGAAATTACTAGGCTAATGCAAAATAGTGCTATGCTACAGCACTGTAGATGTATGCAGCTAAATTTGAAAACATGTGTATACTACACACATAGAGAGCCGGTAATGGTGTTTTTCCTGTCAATGTAAACATTCATGAATACTGAAAGTTTCGTGATTGATAAGCCGATGCGGACTACTCAAGGTATTCGGCGAAGAAACGTTCCACGAATACCTTTCAAATTTCATTTCACGCCACATTGCCGAGTTTGTCGACATATATATTCACACTCAAGTGTATTGTATATGCCACCCCGCCTTTTTATTTTCTATTACCGTTTTACAATTAAAATATACAGTTAAAACGCACACATTCAAATACATACATGCTATATGTTCGCATATTGGTTGCAAAAAATTAGTAGTATTACATTTACGATTGCCAATATACACATCTTCACAACATATAATCCATATATAGGATCAAACAACACTATTTTACTGGTTACAGTGTCACATAAATATGGAATATGTATACATTATTAAATTAAAACGATTTCAGTGACACTATTTGACAATAAAACAATATCAAACATTTTTTAGGCAACCATTGTCTGAAAATAAAAATGATATAAATAATTAAAATAACAACATGAAAGCTTAAAATAATTTTCTAATAGAAAATCTTTAACGCAGTGTAGCCCATTAAAATGCATTCAATGTTGATACCCGTTATATTTTCAACGTTTCAACGTATAATATGAGCGTATACTTTTCTGTAACTTTACTTTGGATAGCTACAATTAAATTATAATGACGTCTCCATTCACTGCGGAGCAAATTTTAACACCAAGATTAAAAAAAATAATGTCAGCTAGGTTCAATACAAAAACAAGACGAATCAATAAATATACTCAAACAAACTCACAACAATTATGTTTTTACTATTTTCATTTCTGTCTACAGCAAATAAAGTAGGAAACCACAGTTAAGTATCGTGTTTAAAGGGCGTTGCTTTTAATCAAAACTCTGTCTTATAACAACTATATGTGTTGTGAAGCATTGTTTATGTACGTAACGCAACTTGTTGACTGCATGTGCACGAAATCCTCAGTTATCTCCGTAGCGGAACTAGTTGACTTCATGTGCTCGAAAGCCTCGGTAATCTCCGTGGCGGAACGAATTGACTGCATGTGTTCGGAAGCCTCGGGCATCTTCGTAGCGGAACGAGTTGACTTCTGTGTAGACAAGCCTCTAGACGCAGAGTTATTCTTTTTGCAGAGCAAGCCGGCAACACGTATGTTGATTACGAATGAAAACATAATCAAAACGCCTTGACTGGCGTTGAACAGTATGAAAAGTAAACTAAACAGCTCCACGTCGGTAAGCTCATAAACGATCCCAAATATCCAAGTCAAACCAGTAATTGTCGACAGCTTCACGAATATTTTTAGATTATTTTTCTCGCGAGAATTGTTCTCGCCCATTTCAGGGAGACGCATAATTTTCACGATCACGGAAATGTACATGACCAAATTAACGACCATCACTATAGAAATTGGTATAGCAACAAAGAACAGTATACTCCGAGGATTGGTGAGGTAACAAGGACGACCACCATATCCAAGTGTATTCTCCGTTAGCATTGATACTAATACTTGAGAAGCAGTCAGAACAATTGCCGAACATTCCGCGACAGCCATGTATCTTAAGTGTGTTCTGTATGAACTTTGGGCATTCTTGTTAAAGCTTTTCAGACTGGTTAATGTTCGCATCATGTGGAATGTGCATATGAACATCCAACAGAATCCAGAGAGCAAAGTGAAATGCAGTAAAAACCCGAGTGTTTGACAGAGCCATTCGATATCAACAATTACAAAATTGTTAGCAAACAACAACGAACTGGATATTAGTAACCGTGTCGATAGTGACATTATATTTAAGCCAGGTAGTGTTCGAAGGTTTTTAAGTATCAAATACACACTAAGCATGACTATCAGCGAGGCTATTGATATTGTTAAGCATATTAAAGAGATATAGCCATATACCGTACTAGTTTTCGAAGGACTTGATGACATTTTAGTAAAATATTTCGAGAGTTTTTCCCGGTAATCTTCCCAGCAAACTGATATATTACCATCCAACATGCGGATATACGAGTCAAAAGTAACAACATTTTTATCAATGGTGACCTTAGAATAAGTAAGTAATGTTTCGCCTGAAACGGGTGTAAGCTCAGATACATCGTCCGCGGTAATTGTTATACGTGAACAAAGTTGTAAAGGTGTTAACATTAAATTGCTATAGCAATCATATCCGTATCTTGGATTCAATGGCAATATGGCATTTCCACTCGATGCATCATTAAGCGAGTATTTGAACGCCTCTTGAAGTTGGACGCTATTCAGTCTGTTTTCAATCTCTGTTAATGTAGATGTTGCCAGATCTTGATTGATGCTTAGCGCGAACCATCTCGGATCAAAGGATATGAATTCCATTTTATAATGTCCAATTAAATGATTTTTAAATACACTGGCACAATCCTGAATTAATGCCGTCACATTGTGGACGTTAGTTACATAGAAATAAATGTCCACGAGAAATGCTTCAATATTTTCATTAAATTTGCCATCTAAAAGAATATCTCCTACCGATGAAATAACCGGTTTTTTCAACTTAATGAATGATTGACTTCCACAGAACGTAATACTGTGTTCAGAAAAGAGGGCTTGGGCTCGAATCAAGTCCGACACAGCCGTTTCCGCTAAGAAGGTAAGTTCATCTGACACCATTCTAGTTGTTTTGGTTGGAACCATTTGAAGTTGTACATTTAATGTATGGACATACTCAGGGTGCGTGATCGTGTCTTTTATAACGGGAGTACATCGACTTAAATCCGTTTTTGACACAACATAACCGTTTGCGCACGACAGCTGGCGACAAACGTTCTGAAAATAAGTGCTTTATCATTCAACATTTATCCATGCATATTTATTAACATGTACAAGTAAATGAATCCCTATCGGCAAACACAATACCAACTAGGTATTTATGTATTGTATTACTCAAATAATAATGTAACGTTAGCGACCCATGTTCAAGCCTTCAAATAATAAATAATAATAATAATAATTATTATTATTATTATTATTATTATTATTATTATGAGTATATGTATTATTATTATTATTATAACTATTATTATTATTATTATTATTATTATTATTATTACTACTATTATTATTATTATTATTATTATTATTATTATTATTATTTTATGTAGCATTGAATATGTCCACAATTTTAGTATAATATTACGTTGCCCATTTGTGTATTCTTCCTTAACTAAAAATATACATCATGTCAAATGAAGAAAGAATATTTAAAAGTTTGATTACTGGTTGTACCCCGTGTTTTACCATACGGCGGTAAGGTTACCCTCAGACACATTTCATGTGCAAGCTATTCCTATTATTGTACCCGGATTACCGGTACAAACACATTTACTTATGCCTGTAATTGACAAATACACTAATTAGTGTTATTTATTTATTTATTGATCAATTCATTCCTATATGCATTCTAACAATAATTTCTTCAATCATTTATCCATCTATTCAATGGTACGTTCGTTCTTACATTTGTTCGTTCGTTCGTTTGCTCGGTCGTTCGTTCGTCGTCCGTTCGTTCGTCCTTTTTGTCCGTTTTCTCGTTTGTTCACCCATTTATTTATGTATTTATGTATTTATTTATATTATTTTATCTATTTTTTTATTAATTATGTTATTAATTTATTTATTTATAAATGTTCTATAACCAGTATTAAACTTGATTGCATATATTAAATCAATAAACAAGCCATTTTCTTAAAGCACACATAATTCATGTAGTGATTAATAAATGTAAATAATGTATTCATCCATTCTTAAGCCATTCATTTATAAATGTATGGATTCATTTATTTATTTATTTATTTATTTATTTATCCATATATGTATTTTTCTATTTATGTATTTATGAATTTATAAATGTTTTACTTCCTTTCAACTACTAACATTAAACGTATTATACTTGCTTGCATATATTAAATCAATACATTTACCATTTTCCTAGACATTATTCATCTAGTGATTTATAAAGGTTTATAATGTATACCGTATAAGCATCAAGCACGGCGCCAGTACCACATGAGTCGTCCAATAACGACTTATCGGCTATGTATTCTGTGTTCTCATTTTCCTTACTTTTAAAGTCAAGAACAACCGTGAATGGTATTGGTAAGGGTGGACATCTTTTACCAATCTCACATGGTGGTAAGGGTGGACCTATTTCATCAATCTCACATGTTTCCTCCACTTCAGACTCGATATGTCCGTTGCACATAAAGCAGTGTACGTTTTTGTATTGGTCCTTAAACAGCGACGTGTATGAAAGGCACGCCATTTCGGTGAAACGGTCGTAGTCGCGCCATTTCCCAGTCATGTTGCATTTGTTAATTATCATCTTGCAAGTTTCGGGATATAATTTCGTTTTGTGTGGACTTTTGAAAACGACGTTGCAATAAGGCTGGGCTTTTAGAAAACCCGGGATGTCATTTGGACTCTCCAAAATATCATCTACACGTCTTTCACAATTTAAAATAGGTAGCCACATTAACAGACGACTTAAATCAGCGTAGTTGCATATCGCACAGTACATGTTTTTGAATGTCACAGTGTTTTTTTGAAACAAAGTCATGGGCATTAACATATCAAACGAATCATCAAAGTTAAATTCATGATAGTCCTTTTCGCATTTCTTTCGCGTTTCTTGTTCGTCGATAAAATCCATAGAACAGTGGGATACCATTTTATACGGCGTTTTATAGTTGTTGCTTCCACGTGTATACGGACGAAACTGGGGGTAAATACACTCGATTGGATCGTGCTTCATACGAAATAATTCCGGCTCCGAGAAGGATGCTACTAGATAATCGGGACAACACTCGTTTCCACACTCTTGTTCACACCTACATGTTCTGCAGCAAGGGATCTCGTTCCAGTGGAAAGTCCGATTAGTAGAGGCATTAGCTGTACGGTAACACTGGTCTGTGAACGGACATAGACGACCAAAGTCCTCCACTAGAGTCGTAATCAAACTATTATTTTCATCGGGATATCTGCCGTTTGAAAATGTCGACTCAGCAAAGACATGTGAGCACAGTAGCATGAAACCACTGCCTAGAAGTATACAGTTTAAATCCTTTCTTGCGAGCTCCATGTTCGTCCTATCTTCGGGTCATGATGAGGCGTTGATCTGACGGTCCATCACAACATGCGCATATATTTATAAAAATGACTATCAGCAACTAAACGCGTCATTTATGAAAGTGTAAACTAAATTTGAACTACGAGTCTGTCCTCCCAAGTGTGTCGTTTAACGGAATATTAGTGAATTTTCAATCAACCTTTCAGTTCAACGTGGTTTCTGATCGCAATCATTACTTTTACCAATTGGACATCCATTTGTTTGTCTAAATGCGGAATTATGTGTTGACACGCATGGTGGCTATCAACAAACTAAACGGTCCTTGGCGACTAGACGCAAAGCCGTGGGCACATACAGAGAACAATATGTAATTATCTATTTATTAATTATATTCCAATAGGGATGCGTGATCATGATTAGTTCTAGTATGGTCAATAAAATTGATATCGATTGTGAGGGTACAGGACAATAGCCGCTTTTAATTACAATATCAAGCTTTGGTTCCTGAGACTGTCATATTAGATATTGTATGGCTAATTTGTGTATCGATACATTTTCCCAGAGGCATAAAATGCTTTGAACCAACACTAGGATACATTTAGTTCTGTAGTTGTATGATTTTCCATGGAAATTTTCCCAGATCATTCACATCATGAAAACGTTGATAAAACATATTGTGAAGCTTCTAAAAAAAAGAACATTTAAACCATCTTTAGTCAAACAAGGCTGAGATTCCTATAACTGTAAACATATATTTTATTATATTTGTAGTGAAGTGTGCTTAATTTATTTCAGTGCGTATACCAGAACAAAGAGATTAGTGTTATTATTTTATTAATTCTTATGTTACAAGTTGTTGTTGTTATTGTTTTTGCTGTTGTTTTTTATTTTATCACGGTACCTGGGATAGACGCCGGATTTCGATTGCGTTGAAAGCCAGGCCGAGATTATCTCGAGAAAGACTTGTGAGAAAGATTTGTGAATACCCGCTGAATACAAAAACTCGTCACAGTGATATTCCCCATAAAACCGCAGTTTGGTAGACTACTGTGAGCAGCATGCAAACACCACTTTGTGCTTTGTTGCTTTCTTGTTTCATCATACTTTCCAACTATATACATACATGTTTGGTTACTATGCATAGAAGTTATTCAAATTACTTTATAAATCGTTATACCATGGCCAACAGATATATTACATATGGAGCTGATTATTTTCGTGGTATCGAATGTTGCATGTAGCCTGTGATGTTATAAGTAGACCACGCCAACGCAGTCGCAAATCGCATCACTTTGGATTATAGGCTTTTGTAAACAGACTTAAACATTCTTCGTACTTTTGGTTTTAACTATTTACAAATATGGTTACTATGTTGTGTTTTCATTTCGTCTAGAAGATAAATTTGTTGGTGTTAAAACCAGGTGTATTATGTACCGATATACATTTATAGAGAACGAGAACAATCCGTTTGCAGCACGCACACTCTTTCTTAAAAACTAGTTCACGTTCCATCTTTATAAAGTCTTGCAAACGTATCACTTTCATTTCGTGCATTTGACTGCATTGGCCTGTGCACACGTTCATCTATACAGAAATGCACACAAAAGCAGTTTGGTAATACTTCACGTTATTAAGCTTCGCAAAAAAACAAAAAGCATACTAGCATTATTATATTTCCTATTTATTATATATGTATTACCAAAACTGCGACTAGCTTGTTAAAAACCAGTTGAAACCCGACTTAGGCGGTGAATTAAGTTTTATAAGTTGTTTGTGTGTGTTGCGTGTTTTTGTGCAGTGTTTATTACGACGTTCATGTCCCTCCTCCAGCACAATTGTGTACGAAGGCATCGTGGCCGGAAGTAATGCTGGTCATCACGGAAGTGGCGCCAATTACATCTGCCTGCCCAGCGAGACTTTGTGGGGAACGTATGGCGATACGGTTTTAAGCATGGCACTTATTTACGGTGTAGAATACGTAACGAGCGATTCCCCTGTGTTTTAACATCTTCACTATCACGAGGTCCCGTGCGTCATATGTCACGTTGCCACCAGCAACATTCTCATGGTCCCCGGAAGGAACGCCTGCTACCCTGGGTGGACGCAGGAGTACGCCGGATACCTGATGGCGGAAACTTACGGCGGCGCGTCGAACAAGGATTTCATTTGTGTTGACGGCGAGGTTGAGATGACCAATTGCAATAGCGCATTAGGGGAAGGCGGCGCGAATCTTTATCACGTAGAAAACGCTTGTGATTCGTTGAAATGTCCGCCGTACATCAGTGGGTGTGAGCTAACATGCGCTGTGTGCTCTCACAGAAGATAGACACCATCACAATCTCTTGTCCGATATCTGCAATTTGATGACGCAGTAGGAGCGAGAACTGTTTGGAGATTGCTGAATATCACGCTGGTCTTTACTCCTTTAACGTGTGTTGTTTCTTTTTCAGACGAAGAAAATGCATAGAACGTTTTAGCATAAGTTAATAATTCTGCATGAACATTTTAAAATCTTTGTAACGTTATTGACAACGTATGTGTCTGTTTTTCTCACACATGGGGGCTCGCTCTCGGCACCGGAAGTGCCGATATTTGTTTTCACGAGAACACTTGCATAAGATATGGTTTAAGAAATGATAACCGATCTCTATCTCTCGAATACGAAACGAGCGAATAATAGGCACATTTTAATGCGTCTGCCTTTGAATTTCACACCAACTACACATGCGTATAGGATTGAATATGAAACATGTTTTGAAGTTTGTAATTAAATTCTTTATATAGATTTACGTTACCATTGGATATATAAAGCTCCAGTAAAAAAAATCAAGAATAAAATTGTAAAAAAAGAAAAAAAAGTAACCCTCAGCAGGGCTCGAACCACTGACCCCTGGAGTCCTGGAGTAAACTATATATATGTTATATCCAATGTTAACATTAATCAATATAAACCATTTAATGACAAACTTCAAAACATGCCAAAATCTGTGAAAAGGCCCCTTCAAGAAGAGGAAAAATCGAAGAAACATGTGCTGGGCACACCAATATAATCATTCACGAGTTATTTGTTTATATATAAATGCAATATGCTGAACGGGAGGTCTTATTTTGGATGGCAAGATATTTTATAACTCGATGCCGAAAGAAACATTTTATTTAACGCACTTCTTTGTTTGTTTAGTTACATATTTCGCCGATTCGTACGTATTTCAGTCAAATACGGCAGTTATTTAACTTTTTTTTTATTCAATATAATACATACAATGTATACATGTATATGATCATACAACACAGTGATTGTACAAAGCAATAAATTCAGACATGTTATACAAGATATGCCAGCACTGTCCCAGCTAAGCTATTAGTTATTGAAACAGGAATGGGACCCGTGATCCAGTTATCTGTAGCCCAGCCCTTTCTTATCTGAGCTATTGGTGATGGAAACAGGAATGGGACCCGTGATAAACTTATCTGTAGTAAAGCGCTGTCCCAGCTGAGTTATTAGTGATGGAAACAGGCATGGGAAACGTGATCCACTTATCTGTAGCCCAGCCCTGTCTTATCTGAGCTATTAGTGATGTAATAAGGAATGGGACCCGTGATACACTAATCTGTAGTCAAGCACTGTACCAGCTGAGCTATTAGTGATGGAAACAGGAATGGGACACGTGATCCACTTATCTGTAGCCCAGCCCTGTCTTATCTGAGCTATTAGTGATGTAATAAGCTTATGTGACACGTGATCCACTTATCTGTGCCCCAGCATTGTCGCAGCTGAGCTAATGTGACACGTGATCCACTTATCTGTACCCCAGCATTGTCCCAGCTGAGCTAATGGGACCAGTGATCCACTTATCTGTAGCCCAGCACTGTCGCAGCTGAGCTAATGTGACACGTGATCCACTTATCTGTACGTCAGCATTGTCGCAGCTGAGCTTATGTGACACGTGATCCACTTATCTGTAGCCCAGCACTGTCCCAGCTGAGCTAATGTAACACGTGATCCACTTATCTGTAGCCCAGCACTGTCGCAGCTGAGCTTATGTGACACGAGATCCACTTATCTGTTGCCCAGCACTGTCGCAGCTGAGCTTATGTGACACGTGATCCACTTATCTGTAGCCCAGCACTGTCCCAGCTGAGTTAATGTGGCACGTGATCCACTTATCTGTACCTCAGCACTGTCGCAGCTGAGCTTATGTGACACGTGATCCACTTACCTGTACCCCAGCACTGTCCCAGCTGAGCTAATGGGACCAGTGATCCACTTATCTGTAGCCCAGCACTGTCCCAGCTGAGCTAATGGGACACGTGATCCACTTATCTGTAGCCCAGCACTGTCGCAGCTGAGCTAATGTGACACGTGATCCACTTATCTGTAGCCCAGCACCGTCGCAGCTGAGCTAATGTGACACGTGATCCACTTATCTGTAGCCCAGCACTGTCGCAGCTGAGCTTATGTGACACGTGATCCACTTATCTGTAGCCCAGCACTGTCCCAGCTGAGCTCATCAGTCCGTTCGCATAAGCACTAGGCTTTTAATATTATAAAATGCATAAACAAATACATTTCAAAGAAAACACGTACATAATTATAATTTTTCGCCTGATAGACAAACATTTTTAAGAAGCTCACAATAGCATTAAAAAGTATTACTTGTATTTACAATATAATATTGTTTTGTCGACAAAATTCACGTTAGTTTTTAATTCCTCCCAAAACGCAGTCGTTTCTCTTTCGCTAACGTTAATTGGGTAATCGATAAAGGCATTTTGTTGCAAGATCTGCAAAGCCCCAGGAAGACCTCGGGTTGAGTCGGAATCGTAGAACATGATCTTTGCTAGGGCCTTTCATCTGTGATTTGTTTCTTCATTCGTTATATGAGCAGCGATATTCCACTATAAGCGGCAGTCCATTCAGAATGTCGTCATGCATAAATACGAAATATTCCAGCTCAATGAGTTTTGGTTTAATCGTTTCCAGTACGAATTCACGAGCATCTTCCTCGTAGTCCATATAAATGTCGTATTTGAATCGTGGAGATTCCAAAGAATCTTGTAGGGTCGAGTATCTGTTTGATGTTTTATCTTTTCTGTGCCTAACGTAGTACCACTATTGAATCTTCCATCTCAACCGATGGATAAGTTACAAAATGATGGTCTTAATGACGAAAAGTAAGATTATAACCAAAGCATAATTCATGATGTGTACGAATTTAAAGAAATGTATCTTATTATGGTCATTTTATATTTCAAACCGTAGGCTGCATTATTCAAAAGTATGTTGTTGTCAATTAATGCTTTAATTAACCTATCTTTGGTATATATATATATATATATATATATATATATATATATATATATATATATATATATATATATATATATATATATTTACATTGGTGAATTAAAGCACATTGCATTATCGAATTGGTTAACTGTAAATATAGACACACAACAGACAGAATTGGCTATAAACGTCTTCTGGTTAATAGGTAAAATCCGACGAGTAGAAACATATGATCTCGCGCTCGACTTGACACCCTATCATATCTTAATTTTGAAATGAACTTTAAAACAACAGTTTTGGTCGTTAGTACTATTTGAGTGAAATTAAGAATAATAAAAAATGGTTAAATTTATGCTCAATATTACATTTTATACAGACTTAATTTTTAAAAAGAAACAAATAACCACGTCATCATTTCAATTTTTACACTGACTTTTTTATTGGACAGAGCTAGTCTGTGTGACAAATAGTCTGTTTTTGAAATGGTATCTTTAAACGTACATAATGTAATACCTAGACGCTTATGTCTAAGTTGTCATGATTGAACAAACGACCGAGTAGAGGTTTAACAAATATATTCAAATCGTAGAATGAGACTTTAGATTTTTAGTTTGAAAGTAAATAACTATGAGTATGATGAAAGTGCGCAGCATCACTGTAACTTGGTTAATTTTGTAAATAACTTTAAAAAAATAATAAGGAGTTTATAGAACTGTTCCCTACTTTTATGGTGACTTCAGGTTAAGCTGATAGGTTTCCGACTTTTAATGACATATATTTTGAGTCAGTGACCGCGATGACGAATCCGTGATGCTGTGCGCTATTTATAGTGAAGATACTTTAGGATTCCGAAACTTAGGCGTCTCGACCAAGGAGCACTTAGGAAGTCTTTAACCAATGAAAGAAGTTTACAAAGAACAATTTTCCTAAATAGCATTTTGGAATCCTAAATTAACAAAGTAAGTCAATAATATGATTTGTTACATTATAAAAAGCAATTCATATTAAAACACATTAAATTAATACATCATATCAGGCAGTAATGCTCTGCATTTAAAGTCTGTTTAACAGTTTAATATTACAATGCAAAAACGAAACTATACGATGCATAGGCTTTCTACGCGTAACAAAATAGTTCCCAAGCATTTGCAACTGGAACAGAACTTTACCAAATACAAGAAACAAGTGCATCATTTGATTAATAATACAAGTGATTACCATTAATTTTGAAGAACAATAATTAGAATAAAAAATTATATTGTGCAATTGAAAATGTAGGTCGTATTCTTACACAGCTCGCTGACAGCGTCATAGTAAACAAACATGGGGCGTATTTTTTGATTGGAATTACGGTGTTGCGATTAACAATGGATTGTTAGCAGGTATTTGAAGTTAATAAAACATGTGTAAGTAAATTTACTTGATAATATCATTCATAACTATTACATATTACAATAATACATGTACTAGTACACTGTTTATAGACACTGCTTCACACTTTGGAAAGACAATCAACTCTTCTGATTTAAAGTCTCAAAGTAAGATATAGGCATATTATTCAATGTGTAAAGTAGCCCTTTTTAGAGTAAGATATTGACATATTATTCAATGTGTAAAGTAGCCCTTTTTTAGAGTAAGATATTGACATATTATTCAATGTGTAAAGTAGCCCTCTTTTGGAGCAAGTATTGGCATATTATTCAATGTATAAAGTAGCCCTCTTTAGGAGTATGATATTGGCTTATTATTCAATGTGTAAAGTAGCCCTCTTTTGGATTATGCTATCGGCATAATATTAAATGTGTGAAGTAGCCGTCTTTTGGAGTATGATATTTGCATATTATTTAATGGGTAAAGTAGCCCTCTTTTGAAGTAAGATATTGACATATTATTTAATCTGTAAAGCCTTCTTTTGAAGTAAGATAGTGGCATATTATTTAATATGTAAAGTAGCCCTCTTTTGGAGTAAGATATTGTAGCGTACTGCCCCGTTTTGTACTACCCCGTATTGACTTAATTAATTAGTCGTAACAAGTTTCAAGCAAAATAACGCCGCCATAAGTTTACAGATTTATTCTGTATAACGTACGTCGATTGTTGGATTACAACAGCGGATATATAAGACTCTGGAATATCTGGTTCGTGGAGCTAAGCAGTTATTTCTACGTATACAGAAAACGTTAATCGACTTAAAAAAATGAGATGAAGAATCTGTATCTCGGAAGAGTCACCACAGGATGTAAACAAACGAAGTCAAAAAATGAGACAATTCATGAAGTTGAACCGATTGAAATTTCAAGCGAAACAATTACAAAAAAGAAAGTAGAAAACCTTATCTGCAAACTGGATCGGCGATTCAAGTTTAACTGTTCTCTTGATCATCCACCGAATAGCACCTCTTTAGTTCTTATGATACAAAACACGACCGTTCTTCGTGAAGGCTCGAACCGGAATGATTCCAAAAGAACGCTGATCTTCCTTGGTCGATTCAGCACCCGGTCGACTCGACCTATGATCGAACGACCAACTAAGGCAAATCGACCCGGGTCGACAAGTTCTAAGAATCCAAGATGGCCGCCGTAGCGAATGTAAACAAAGCTCTGATGAGGACTTACCAAGAGCGATTTTTAGTAAAATGAGATATATGACATAGAGGAAACTAACTATTAAAACTCTGTGGTGAGTTGTAATGGATATACATATTACAAAAAAATGGAAACTGCTTCGCTCCTTACAAGTGTTTAGCAACAATAAAATAATTAAACGTTTATGGAAGCTAAAATTACAGTGAGGGGGGTTTTACTTATAAAATGCATTCTGTATAGACATAATAAATATGCAGTCATGTATTTGTATAAAATTCCCTCACTGGTGATCATCAAAACTCTTGGAATGTTTTTAATACATGTATTAAAAGGTAAGTGTTCATTTACTACATAAATAGTATAATTTAATAACAAATATTAATATTCAGAATATCATTGAACAAAAGGTGGGGCGCATCATTACCCCCTCCTGCAGGAAGGCTAAGCTCCTGCAGCCTTAACAAACAATGAGGTACCAACAATGATATAACTATTAAACTGTTAACAAGAACAAGCAATATATAATAATTGAGATCAATTACTTTTGAGATCACAAAATCACTGTTCACTTTGAAAATGTCACCTTCCACAGTGTATTCATACACTTAAGAATGTCACTCGAGGTTCACACACACAAGATGTCACTTGACGTTAAACACAATATAATTGAATAAAATTAAGCACTCTTATGTATCACAGAAATCTTACACAGTGTATTCATACACTAAAAAATGTCACTTGAGGTTCACACACACAAGAATGTCTCTTGAAGTTAAACACAATATTATTAAATAAAATTAAGCACTCTTTTGTATCACAGAAATCTTAAAACACATTTGTTTTAATTGTCCTGACACTTTGTAATAGTTTGTAAGTTAACTGTTCATGTTGTATAAATTAAATGCCCATATTTATTTTCACAGGTAAAGATCTTCAAGAAGAGTCCACAGGTGGGGGGGGGGGGGAAATACCCGTACCATGCCCCCATAAGCGACCAATGCACAGTACGGACTGACCACCCACGCGGTGATCAGCGAATACCCAGATAGCACCAACTGGTACTACGTGGGCCCGCTTCCCAGCAGGCGCGACGAATACCCACCAAGTGCCCGCGTGGATTACCAGCACTTAGTGGGCCCCTGCAATTCAAGCAGAAGGCGATCATTTCCAAGGCATTGTTACATTTTGCGCGGCCTCATGTTTTCCTTGTCCCGCCTTCGACTATCAATAGCTCTCTCGATGGAAGTTACTCTGCGTTCCAAAAGACGAAGCTCGTCCAGTATCCTTTCGGTGTTCCTGGCGGTGGCTTGACAGGCTTGAGCAGCTGTCTCCGATGCTCTCTGGATAGCTTGCAGTTCGGCATTGGGTTGTCCTTTCTCTGTTTGAGACGCCTTTTCTGACATTGATATTATCTCATAGAGAAGCGGATCCGCCTTGTCCTGTTCTGTAGGAAGAATGTCCACTGGTTCGTCCTGGAGAGGTGTGGCTGCCTGGGCCTTAGGGGATGACTGTGGTGTCTTCAAGGTTTGGACCAGTGCTGTCAAAGGATCTTCATCAAAGCTAGGGGCCGTGTACAGTGCTGGGTTAACAAGAGCAGTTGATTGGTCAGGGAATATTTCCTGGGATTCTACCATTGATCTGGGTAGCACGTACCTCTGATCTGTATACTGCGGACTTAATGGAAGCGACATGGTTGATGGTGAGAAGTCCGCCTTCCTCTTCAACGGCCTCTCATCCAGGAGCCATGGTGGAAGTGCTGGTTCCTCTGGATCCATAAACATGTCATCGTCTTCTTCCCTTATCGGGGTCATATCGTTGGCTGACACAAACCAAGGAACGTTGGACTTGATCAGTATCTGTTTAAGGTCAATGTTCTGATTGCTGCCAACTGCCCTCACATGGCCCGCGTATTTGGTGAGGTGTTTTAGTAAATCATCCCTGGTTTCACACCGGAACTTGCATAGGGTGCAGAAAAAGGGAACTTGCTTTTCTGGTACGTGGTCTCTCAGTATGTGGGCCACCAGTCTCCCCTTTCTGTCCACTTTGCCGCAATGGCTACAACGATATGCGAGACCCCCAATGGATAACCTGTTCATCTGAAAATATAGCATTTTAAAGAAACGTTTAATGTGGAGCGATAAAACTTGTAAACCTGTGGTGACTCCTGTGTATAACTGTTGGTTCTGTTTTGCTTTGTTTAAACTGTAAATGATTTCTTTACCATCTGAATTTGGCGCGAAAAAAACTGTTATAATGTATGTTACAGCGCGGCTCTAATTATTTTTTGTTTTCTGTTTCAGATTATTGGCCAAGACTTTTGCCCATTTAGGTGCGTTCTGGCCCCGGTAGGGTTTCAGCTTGTTGTGATGTGTGTTGCGTATTGGACCATTCTTACCCATCTGGATAGTGAAATTGACTGGGGACCTCATTTCTATCACTGGAAACGGACCATCATAAGCTTTCTCTAACTTTGGGTTTATACCTACCTGCCGGCCTTCATGCAAGAACCAAACTAAGTCGCCCACCTGGTATTGCAGGAAATTCAACTTTACATCGTGTATCTCCTTGCTTCTTTCGGCTGACTTCTGTAATTGTTTCCGGACCAGGTCATGCGTGCGTTGGAGCCTCGCCTTAGTTTCTATTATAAAATCGACTTCTGAAATATCATGGTTTTGTGCGGGGTTCACATGTCCAAATATTACACTGCTAGGTAGTCTCACCTCTCTCCCAATCATCACCATATTTGGTGATAACTTCGTGCTTTCATGTGGTGTCGCTCTGTACGCTCCTGCTAGAGCTTCAAGGTGCAAGTCCCATTCATCTTGTTCGTCTGCTAGGTAACACCTTATCATCCTCAATAATGACCGGTTAAACCTTTCTACCTGTCCATTCCCTCTTGGGTTTCTAGCACTCGTCCTGGTTTTCTTGATTTCTAGCAGTTCACATAACTCCAGTATTAACTTACTTTCAAATGCTGAGCCCTGGTCACTGTGTATCGACAGTGGTGTCCCCCATCTACTTACGATTTTGTCCAGAATGACTTTTCCACATGTCTCAGCTGTCTGGTCTGGTACTGCTACTACTTCTACATATTTAGAAAAAATGTCTGTTAGAACTAAGACATACCTGTTTTTTCTTTCTGTTATGGGAAAGGGACCTGTGAAGTCAAGTGCAAGCACATCCAATGGAGCTCCAACTCTTATGTGTCCCAGTGGAGCTTTTGGCTTTCTTGACGGCTTCTTATCGGCTTCGCAGATATCGCAATGGTGGACATATAGCGTGACGTCACTTTTCAGCGCGTACCAGAAGTAACTTTCCAGGATTCGGTGTTTGGTTCTCTTGATGCCCATGTGTCCAGCAGTTACTGGGTCATGTGCATGTTTCATCACATCTTTACGTAAAGCTTGTGGGACCACTAGCTGTAAACGATCATCACCGTTACCTGTTTTCTGAAACCTTCGATACAACGTACCAGAGTGTATTTCCAAGGTGTCCCATATGATCCAATAGTGCCGGGTTTCTGGACTTTTGTCGAGCATATCATCTTGCTTAGGTTTGACTCCGGCCAACTTCGCTTCAAGGATTGGTCTGATCTGTGCATCTTCCAGCTGTTTCTGACTCATTTCTGCTGTGCTGAAGATAGCTGCCCATGGTTGTCTGCTTTCGGGTACCATTTGATCTCTCGATGTGCCGGCTGTGTTTCCATTACCATTTGAAACGGCTCTTACCGGCTCAATCTTTGTGCCATCTTCCTCATCCTTTACCCTTTCATGAACTGCGCACTTTTGGTCCTCGGTTTGGTCGCTTACCTTTCTGTCCAGAGCCATTGTTTCGGATCGCCTAAGGCATTTCTTGCAAGGTCCACATTTGAGTGGTTCCATCATTTCTACATCTGGACAATTGCAATCTTTGGGATTCGTACATCTGGACAATGCGTCACAATGCCCCATCCTTTTACCTGCCCTGTACTCTATTGTGAAGTCATACCTCGACAATATATCGATCCATCTCGCGATCTTACTGCTCGGCTCTTTCAAACTGAACAACCATACAAGTGCCTGATGGTCGGTTCTTACTACAAAGTGCCTTCCCAATAGGTACTGACGGAAGTACTGTATGAAGTAGACGACTGCTAGGAGTTCTTGTTCTGTAATACAGTAGTTCCGTTCAGCTTTATTGGTTGCCCTGCTGGCGTAGGCTATCACGCGCTCCCGACCTTCCTGCATTTGAGAGAGCACCGCCCCAAGTCCGATCCCGGAGGCGTCCGTGTCGAGGTAAAAGCTGCCTGCTTCATTCAATGTGTAGCCGATCACATCTGGACCAATTAAGGCTTGCTTCAACGCATTGAATGCTTCCTCGCATTCTGTTGTCCAATGAAAGGCACTGTCGACCTTGGTCAAGTTCGTAAGGGGCCTTGCAATCTTGGCAAAGTTTTGTACAAAGCGCCTGTAATATGACCCAGTTGCCACAAACTGCTTTACCTGTTTTGGTGTAGTAGGCCTAGGCCACTCTACTATTTTGGCTATGTTGGAGCTTTCGGGGCGCACCCCCTTGCTGCTAACAATGTGACCCAGGAAGACCACTTCCTCTTGTAGCAGGTTGCATTTATCCGGCTTCAATTTCAGTCCGGCTTCGTTGATGCGTGTCAGTACCTCTTCAAGTCGTTGCATATGTTGCTCCAGGTCAGATGCATAGACCACGATGTCGTCAATGTATACAAGGCATGTTTCCCACTGAAGACCCTGAAGAACCAGCTCGATGACTCTTTGAAAAGTACTGGCCGAATTATTAAGCCCAAATGCCATTCGCGTCATTTCGTATTGTCCAAATTTACATACAAAGGCGCTTTTTGGAATGTCTTCATCCTTCAGCGGTATCTGGAAATACCCAGATGTGAGGTCGAGGCTACTGAAATACTTTGCTCTTGCGACTGCATCAAGACACTCTTGTACTCTGGGCATGGGAAAACCATCCGGCTTGACAAGGGCATTCAGCCGTCTGTAGTCAACACATGGTCTGATTGATCCGTTCTTCTTTCGTACTAGTACGATAGGACTTGCCCAGGGGGAGGTACTTTTTCTTATGACTCCCTTTTTCAGCAGATCTTCAATAGCTTGTTTCTCCTCATTAGCGTATGCTAAAGGTACAGGTCTTGGTCGCTGTTTGATTGGTGCCGCACCCTCAGTATTTATGCTATGTTCAGCTAAGTGGGTCAACCCAAGATCCCACTCATCTTTACTAAAGGTGTCACCGTGTTTAGCCAACAAGATTGCTAGCGCTTTCTTTTCGACGTCAGACTTACCTTCACTAGATTTGCGCAGTAATGACTCTAGATGCGCTGGGACCTGTATTTTTCCATTTGGTTCATCATTAACCCCTTTTACCTCGGCTGACCTTGTAGTGATTCTTCTTACGGCCACCAAGTTGTCACTTTCTGCTTGATGTTTTGCTTTTGTCAGTACTGAGACTATCTTCTCCATCCTCTCTGCTATTCCTATTTCTGCATCCTGTCTTAGGTTTACTTCCGTTGGATAAGGGTTAAGAACTCTTACCTTGCATGTTGGAGCCTCATTGAGGTTCACTAATGTGGTTGCCATTTGCAAAGGGTACCTCTCTTTAGATAGCTGGTTAGGCTCGACTACGTAGTCAGCCTCCGTATCGTCATCATCTGCTTCAAACCTTTCTATATAAACACTTACCACGGCTTCTGCATGGCCTGGTACTGTCATGTTTTCTGCCACCACTACTCTCCTTGCTTTTCCAATCTTCCCTACCTGGAATATTGGTATCTCCATGCCGTCTAACAGAATTCTGTTCTGACTCAAAAAAGAATGTCTGCCGGCCTCCCATTTTGACCTTTCAGAATATCATACCCAAGCAGAGCATCATCCTCGATGTCCGCCACCATGATATCCCTTGTCACTTGTAGAGGTCCAAGGCTAATATCTAACTTTGTTTGACCAACATCTTTCATTGGTGCTCCTCCTGCACCAACCAACCGGTCAGTTTTATAAACTACGGGACATGCATGCGGGTTTATCTGTTTAAACACCCTGGTTGACACTATGGTCCTTGTCGCTCCAGTATCGGCTGTGAATGTAACAGGAAACCCATTCACTGTTCCCTTTACATACACCCCATCCGCTGATGGCCTGGACCTCTGAACCCGAGCACACTCCTTCGTAACTTGCTGTGTTTTGTCATCTTGATTTTGGCCATCGGTACTTTTTACTGGGACCTCCCTCTGGCCACAAGGGCTGGTCCTTGGAAGTTTAAAGGAGCAGACTTGTCATCGCCATCGACCTTTGTTACCTGATCACCATACAAACATTTGTCGGGGCACTCCCTGGCAAAATGACCTTTCTGTTGGCACCGGTAACAAACAACATCTTGCTTTCTGTTAGGCTTTCCCTTTTTCGCAGTGTCATACATACTCTCTAGATCATCCAGTCGCTTCAGGATCTTTGTTAGGATCTCATCTTTAGGTTCATTATATTGCCTAGGCTGCTGATTACTGTACGAAAAGCACTTACCACCTGTATCTCTGGACCACTGCCTTCTTGTTCCACTACTATCAAACTGTGGCTCTGAGAGCTTCTCTGTAGCCCGACGTGTAGGTCTTCTGTAACGCCTTTCATCTTGCTTTCCTCGCATCTGTAGATAAGTTGCTACGTTGAATACCGCTTCATCTACTGTTGTAGGCTCCTTGTGGAATTCAACTTCAAAACGGGCCTCTTCATCTTGTAGCCCGTCGAGGAAGCGGCGTAAAAGATCTTCTTCCCTAGTTCTTCGGTCTCGTTGTGGATGGGCACGATCGTAGAGCATCTTTAATTCTGACGCGTAGGCTTCAACGCTCTCATCATGACGCTGATTTCTTCTTGTAAACCTTGCCTCGAAGATTTTTGTCGTTTCCACCAACTGAAATCTACTTGATAGTTCAGCCTTGAGGTCTCTGTAGTTGTGCAACACCGCGGGTGGTAGAAGAGTGAATGCTACTGTGGCGGCTTGCCCCTCCAATCGCTGTAAGAGATGGTCAAGGCGTTGATCCTCGTCCAACTGGAGTCGATCTGCTATCGTCTCGAAGCGTGTTACCCAGACTCGCCATTCTTCTTTGCCGTCAAACGCAGGGACCTTCATTAGATCTCTTGGTCTCTGCCTGTAAGGTTCACTACATGCAAAATCATCTGATCGATTATAGAAATGTTGCCTACCATGATCGCCCATGTATTGGTAGCCCTGTTGCCTGGGATTAAAATAATAGGAGTTACCATTAAGGTCTGCTGGTGCTGGGTCTGTTGGATTCTTGCTTACAAAGGGTGGGCTGTTGGTATTCAGTCGAGGATCACTGGATGTAGTCTGTGCTTGAACTTGCGGGCCTTTTGCTGTACCTGTTCTTTGTACTTGCTCTATGCGGGCTTCAAGCTGTGTCTGTCCAGCACGGATATCCTTTACTTCTGAAACCAGATCCCTTAAAGCCCCAGTAAGCCCTTCTAATACTGACCTTGTCTCACTGCTTCGCTTAGGTCTCCTCCTTTCGTTCACCCTATCGGATCTGACTTGTGACTCAGACCCGGATTCCGGTTCGGTGTCTGCGTCACTTACCTGTTGTTGTTGGTCAACAGGTCTGTCTTCCTCATCTGAGCGGGAATTTGTATTGTCCCTGTTAATTCTGAAATGAACCTCAGAGTCGCTTGATACATCATTATTTTCTTTGTTTGCAGCCATCATGGACCAATATAATAATATATATACCAACAATACTCTGAAATAATATTTGTCACGAACAAAATGAATATTATGCTTGTTGTTATTTATTTTTTAAGTTGTTATTGTTGTTTGTTTCGCTGAGCAATAACGTCTTTAAAACGTATTGTGTTGACTTTGTATATCCAACGTTACAATAGCTGATTGACAAAGCTGCTATATAAAAGCTTATTCTTGACAGCTGTTGTAATAACTTTCGTCTGAATGTGAGGCTCTCAGTGCTTTGATTTCTATAAACTGCGTGTAGGACTTTCAGGATTTAGATTTTCACTATAAGGGTTCATATCACGGGATGCACATTTAAATAATGGGATCCCACCGCTGCCACCAAAAAGTTGTAGCGTACTGCCCCGTTTTGTACTACCCCCGTATTGACTTAATTAATTAGTCGTAACAAGTTTCAAGCAAAATAACGCCGCCATAAGTTTACAGATTTATTCTGTATAACGTACGTCGATTGTTGGATTACAACAGCGGATATATAAGACTCTGGAATATCTGGTTCGTGGAGCTAAGCAGTTATTTCTACGTATACAGAAAACGTTAATCGACTTAAAAACATGAGATGAAGAATCTGTATCTCGGATGAGTCACCACAGGATGTAAACAAACGAAGTCAAAAAATGAGACAATTCATGAAGTTGAACTGATTGAAATTTCAAGCGAAACAATTACAAAAAAGAAAGTAGAAAACCTTATCTGCAAACTGGATCGGCGATTCAAGTTTAACTGTTCTCTTGATCATCCACCGAATAGCACCTCTTTAGTTCTTATGATACAAAACACGACCGTTCTTCGTGAAGGCTCGAACCGGAATGATTCCAAAAGAACGCTGATCTTCCTTGGTCGATTCAGCACCCGGTCGACCCGACCTATGATCGAACGACCAACTAAGGCAAATCGACCCGGGTCGACAAGTTCTAAGAATCCAAGATGTCCGCCGTAGCGAATGTAAACAAAGCTCTGATGAGGACTTACCAAGAGCGATTTTTAGTAAAATGAGATATATGACAAAGAGGAAACTAACTATTAAAACTCTGTGGTGAGTTGTAATGGATATACATATTACAAAAAAATGGAAACTGCTTCGCTCCTTACAAGTGTTTAGCAACAATAAAATAATTAAACGTTTATGGAAGCTAAAATTACAGTGAGGGGGGTTTTACTTATAAAATGCATTCTGTATAGACATAATAAATATGCAGTCATGTATTTGCATAAAATTCCCTCACTGGTGATCATCAAAACTCTTGGAATGTTAATACATGTATTAAAAGGTAAGTGTTCATTTACTACATAAATAGTATAATTTAATAACAAATATTAATATTCAGAATATCATTGAACAAAAGGTGGGGCGCATCATTACCCCCTCCTGCAGGAAGGCTAAGCTCCTGCAGCCTTAACAAACAATGAGGTACCAACAATGATATAACTATTAAACTGTTAACAATAACAAGCAATATATAATAATTGAGATCAATTACTTTTGAGATCACAAAATCACTGTTCACTTTGAAAATGTCACCTTCCACAGTGTATTCATACACTTAAGAATGTCACTCGAGGTTCACACACACAAGATGTCACTTGACGTTAAACACAATATAATTGAATAAAATTAAGCACTCTTATGTATCACAGAAATCTTACACAGTGTATTCATACACTAAAAAATGTCACTTGAGGTTCACACACACAAGAATGTCTCTTGAAGTTAAACACAATATTATTAAATAAAATTAAGCACTCTTTTGTATCACAGAAATCTTAAAACACATTTGTTTTAATTGTCCTGACACTTTGTAATAGTTTGTAAGTTAACTGTTCATGTTGTATAAATTAAATGCCCATATTTATTTTCACAGGTAAAGAT
This sequence comes from Dreissena polymorpha, assembly GCF_020536995.1. Classification (NCBI taxonomy): domain Eukaryota; kingdom Metazoa; phylum Mollusca; class Bivalvia; order Myida; family Dreissenidae; genus Dreissena; species Dreissena polymorpha. The sequence continues at coordinate 20,234,217 of NC_068364.1, read as the reverse complement.
CTTCAAGAAGAGTCCACAGGTGGGGGGGGGAAATACCCGTACCATGCCCCCATAAGCGACCAATGCACAGTACGGACTGACCACCCACGCGGTGATCAGCGAATACCCAGATAGCACCAACTGGTACTACGTGGGCCCGCTTCCCAGCAGGCGCGACGAATACCCACCAAGTGCCCGCGTGGATTACCAGCACTTAGTGGGCCCCTGCAATTCAAGCAGAAGGCGATCATTTCCAAGGCATTGTTACATTTTGCGCGGCCTCATGTTTTCCTTGTCCCGCCTTCGACTATCAATAGCTCTCTCGATGGAAGTTACTCTGCGTTCCAAACGACGAAGCTCGTCCAGTATCCTTTCGGTGTTCCTGGCGGTGGCTTGACAGGCTTGAGCAGCTGTCTCCGATGCTCTCTGGATAGCTTGCAGTTCGGCATTGGGTTGTCCTTTCTCTGTTTGAGACGCCTTTTCTGACATTGATATTATCTCATAGGGAGCGGATCCGCCCTGTCCTGTTCTGTAGGAAGAATGTCCACTGGTTCGTCCTGGAGAGGTGTGGCTGCCTGGGCCTTAGGGGATGACTGTGGTGTCTTCAAGGTTTGGACCAGTGCTGTCAAAGGATCTTCATCAAAGCTAGGGGCCGTGTACAGTGCTGGGTTAACAAGAGCAGTTGATTGGTCAGGGAATATTTCCTGGGATTCTACCATTGATCTGGGTAGCACGTACCTCTGATCTGTATACTGCGGACTTAATGGAAGCGACATGGTTGATGGTGAGAAGTCCGCCTTCCTCTTCAACGGCCTCACATCCAGGAGCCATGGTGGAAGTGCTGGTTCCTCTGGATCCATAAACATGTCATCGTCTTCTTCCCTTATCGGGGTCATATCGTTGGCTGACACAAACCAAGGAACGTTGGACTTGATCAGTATCTGTTTAAGGTCAATGTTCTGATTGCTGCCAACTGCCCTCACATGGCCCGCGTATTTGGTGAGGTGTTTTAGTAAATCATCCCTGGTTTCACACCGGAACTTGCATAGGGTGCAGAAAAAGGGAACTTGCTTTTCTGGTACGTGGTCTCTCAGTATGTGGGCCACCAGTCTCCCCTTTCTGTCCACTTTGCCGCAATGGCTACAACGATATGCGAGACCCCCATTGGATAACCTGTTCATCTGAAAATATAGCATTTTAAAGAAACGTTTAATGTGGAGCGATAAAACTTGTAAACCTGTGGTGACTCCTGTGTATAACTGTTGGTTCTGTTTTGCTTTGTTTAAACAGTAAATGATTTCTTTACCATCTGAATTTGGCGCGGAAAAAATTGTTATAATGTATGTTACAGCGCGGATCTAAGTATTTTTTGTTTTCTGTTTCAGATTATTGGCCAAGACTTTTGCCCATTTAGGTGCGTTCTGGCCCCGGTAGGGTTTCAGCTTGTTGTGATGTGTGTTGCGTATTGGACCATTCTTACCCATCTGGATAGTGAAATTGACTGGGGACCTCATTTCTATCTCTGGAAACGGACCATCATAAGCTTTCTCTAACTTTGGGTTTATACCTACCTGCCGGCCTTCATGCAAGAACCAAACTAAGTCGCCCACCTGGTATTGCAGGAAATTCAACTTTACATCGTGTATCTCCTTGCTTCTTTCGGCTGACTTCTGTAATTGTTTCCGGACCAGGTCATGCGTGCGTTGGAGCCTCGCCTTAGTTTCTATTATAAAATCGACTTCTGAAATATCATGGTTCTGTGCGGGGTTCACATGTCCAAATATTACACTGCTAGGTAGTCTCACCTCTCTCCCAATCATCACCATATTTGGTGATAACTTCGTGCTTTCATGTGGTGTCGCTCTGTACGCTCCTGCTAGAGCTTCAAGGTGCAAGTCCCATTCATCTTGTTCGTCTGCTAGGTAACACCTTATCATCCTCAATAATGACCGGTTAAACCTTTCTACCTGTCCATTCCCTCTTGGGTTTCTAGCACTCGTCCTGGTTTTCTTGATTTCTAGCAGTTCACATAACTCCAGTATTAACTTACTTTCAAATGCTGAGCCCTGGTCACTGTGTATCGACAGTGGTGTCCCCCATCTACTAACGATTTTGTCCAGAATGACTTTTCCACATGTCTCAGCTGTCTGGTCTGGTACTGCTACTACTTCTACATATTTAGAAAAAATGTCTGTTAGAACTAAGACATACCTGTTTTTTCTTTCTGTTATGGGAAAGGGACCTGTGAAGTCAAGTGCAAGCACATCCAATGGAGCTCCAACTCTTATGTGTCCCAGTGGAGCTTTTGGCTTTCTTGACGGCTTCTTATCGGCTTCGCAGATATCGCAATGGTGGACATATAGCGTGACGTCACTTTTCAGCGCGTACCAGAAGTAACTTTCCAGGATTCGGTGTTTGGTTCTCTTGATGCCCATGTGTCCAGCAGTTACTGGGTCATGTGCCTGTTTCATCACATCTTTACGTAAAGCTTGTGGGACCACTAGCTGTAAACGATCATCACCGTTACCTGTTTTCTGAAACCTTCGATACAACGTACCAGAGTGTATTTCCAAGGTGTCCCATATGATCCAATAGTGCCGGGTTTCTGGACTTTTGTCGAGCATATCATCTTGCTTAGGTTTGACTCCGGCCAACTTCGCTTCAAGGATTGGTCTGATCTGTGCATCTTCCTTCTGTTTCTGACTCATTTCTGCTGTGCTGAAGATAGCTGCCCATGGTTGTCTGCTTTCGGGTACCATTTGATCTCTCGATGTGCCGGGTGTGTTTCCATTACCATTTGAAACGGCTCTTACCGGCTCAATCTTTGTGCCATCTTCCTCATCCTTTACCCTTTCATGAACTGCGCACTTTTGGTCCTCGGTTTGGTCGCTTACCTTTCTGTCCAGAGCCATTGTTTCGGATCGCCTAAGGCATTTCTTGCAAGGTCCACATTTGAGTGGTTCCATCATGTCTACATCTGGACAATTGCAATCTTTGGGATTCGTACATCTGGACAATGCGTCACAATGCCCCATCCTTTTACCTGCCCTGTACTCTATTGTGAAGTCATACCTCGACAATATATCGATCCATCTCGCGATCTTACTGCTCGGCTCTTTCAAACTGAACAACCATACAAGTGTCTGATGGTCGGTTCTTACTACAAAGTGCCTTCCCAATAGGTACTGACGGAAGTACTGTATGAAGTAGACGACTGCTAGGAGTTCTTGTTCTGTAATACAGTAGTTCCGTTCAGCTTTATTGGTTGCCCTGCTGGCGTAGGCTATCACGCGCTCCCGACCTTCCTGCATTTGAGAGAGCACCGCCCCAAGTCCGATCCCGGAGGCGTCCGTGTCGAGGTAAAAGCTGCCTGCTTCATTCAATGGGTAGCCGATCACATCTGGACCAATTAAGGCTTGCTTCAACGCATTGAATGCTTCCTCGCATTCTGTTGTCCAATGAAAGGCACTGTCGACCTTGGTCAAGTTCGTAAGGGGCCTTGCAATCTTGGCAAAGTTTTGTACAAAGCGCCTGTAATATGACCCAGTTGCCACAAACTGCTTTACCTGTTTTGGTGTAGTAGGCCTAGGCCACTCTACTATTTTGGCTATGTTGGAGCCTTCGGGGCGCACCCCCTTGCTGCTAACAATGTGACCCAGGAAGACCACTTCCTCTTGTAGCAGGTTGCATTTATCCGGCTTCAATTTCAGTCCGGCTTCGTTGATGCGTGTCAGTACCTCTTCAAGTCGTTGCATATGTTGCTCCAGGTCAGATGCATAGACCACGATGTCGTCAATGTATACAAGGCATGTTTCCCACTGAAGACCCTGAAGAACCAGCTCGATGACTCTTTGAAAAGTACTGGCCGAATTATTAAGCCCAAATGCCATTCGCGTCATTTCGTATTGTCCAAATTTACATACAAAGGCGCTTTTTGGAATGTCTTCATCCTTCAGCGGTATCTGGAAATACCCAGATGTGAGGTCGAGGCTACTGAAATACTTTGCTCTTGCGACTGCATCAAGACACTCTTGTACTCTGGGCATGGGAAAACCATCCGGCTTGACAAGGGCATTCAGCCGTCTGTAGTCAACACATGGTCTGATTGATCCGTTCTTCTTTCGTACTAGTACGATAGGACTTGCCCAGGGGGGGGGGGTACTTTTTCTTATGACTCCCTTTTTCAGCAGATCTTCAATAGCTTGTTTCTCCTCATTAGCGTATGCTAAAGGTACAGGTCTTGGTCGCTGTTTGATTGGTGCCGCACCCTCAGTATTTATGCTATGTTCAGCTAAGTGGGTCAACCCAAGATCCCACTCATCTTTACTAAAGGTGTCACCGTGTTTAGCCAACAAGCTTGCTAGCGCTTTCTTTTCGACGTCAGACTTACCTTCACTAGATTTGCGCAGTAATGACTCTGATGCGCTGGGACCTGTATTTTCCATTTGGTTCATCATTAACCCCTTTTACCTCGGCTGACCTTGTAGTGATTCTTCTTACGGCCACCAAGTTGTCACTTTCTGCTTGATGTTCTGCTTTTGTCAGTACTGAGACTATCTTCTCCATCCTCTCTGCTATTCCTATTTCTGCATCCTGTCTTAGGTTTACTTCCGTTGGATAAGGGTTAAGAACTCTTACCTTGCATGTTGGAGCCTCATTGAGGTTCACTAATGTGGTTGCCATTTGCAAAGGGTACCTCTCTTTAAATAGCTGGTTAGGCTCGACTACGTAGTCAGCCTCCGTATCGTCATCATCTGCTTCAAACCTTTCTATATAAACACTTACCACGGCTTCTGCATGGCCTGGTACTGTCATGTTTTCTGCCACCACTACTCTCCTTGCTTTTCCAATCTTCCCTACCTGGAATATTGGTATCTCCATGCCGTCTAACAGAATTCTGTTCTGACTCAAAAGAATGTCTGCCGGCCTCCCATTTTGACCTTTCAGAATATCATACCCAAGCAGAGCATCATCCTCGATGTCCGCCACCATGATATCCCTTGTCACTTGTAGAGGTCCAAGGCTAATATCTAACTTTGTTTGACCAACATCTTTTATTGGTGCTCCTCCTGCACCAACCAACCGGTCAGTTTTATAAACTACGGGACATGCATGCGGGTTTATCTGTTTAAACACCCTGGTTGACACTATGGTCCTTGTCGCTCCAGTATCGGCTGTGAATGTAACAGGAAACCCATTCACTGTTCCCTTTACATACACCCCATCCGCTGATGGCCTGGACCTCTGAACCCGAGCACACTCCTTCGTAACTTGCTGTGTTTTGTCATCTTGATTTTGGCCTTCGGTACTTTTTACTGGGACCTCCCTCTGGCCACAAGGGCTGGTCATTGGAAGTTTAAAGGAGCAGACTTGTCATCGCCATCGACCTTTGTTACCTGATCACCATACAAACATTTGTCGGGGCACTCCCTGGCAAAATGACCTTTCTGTTGGCACCGGTAACAAACAACATCTTGCTTTCTGTTAGGCTTTCCCTTTTTCGCAGTGTCATACATACTCTCTAGATCATCCAGTCGCTTCAGGATCTTTGTTAGGATCTCATCTTTAGGTTCATTATATTGCCTAGGCTGCTGATTACTGTACGAAAAGCACTTACCACCTGTATCTCTGGACCACTGCCTTCTTGTTCCACTACTATCAAACTGTGGCTCTGAGAGCTTCTCTGTAGCCCGACGTGTAGGTCTTCTGTAACGCCTTTCATCTTGCTTTCCTCGCATCTGTAGATAAGTTGCTACGTTGAATACCGCTTCATCTACTGTTGAAGGCTCCTTGTGGAATTCAACTTCAAAACGGGCCTCTTCATCTTGTAGCCCGTCGAGGAAGCGGCGTACAAGATCTTCTTCCCTAGTTCTTCGGTCTCGTTGTGGATGGGCACGATCGTAGAGCATCTTTAATTCTGACGCGTAGGCTTCAACGCTCTCATCATGACGCTGATTTCTTCTTGTAAACCTTGCCTCGAAGATTTTTGTCGTTTCCACCAACTGAAATCTACTTGATAGTTCAGCCTTGAGGTCTCTGTAGTTGTGCAACACCGCGGGTGGTAGAAGAGTGAATGCTACTGTGGCGGCTTGCCCCTCCAATCGCTGTAAGAGATGGTCAAGGCGTTGATCCTCGTCCAACTGGAGTCGATCTGCTATCGTCTCGAAGCGTGTTACCCAGACTCGCCATTCTTCTTTGCCGTCAAACGCAGGGACCTTCATTAGATCTCTTGGTCTCTGCCTGTAAGGTTCACTACATGCAAAATCATCTGATCGATTATAGAAATGTTGCCTACCATGATCGCCCATGTATTGGTAGCCCTGTTGCCTGGGATTATAATAATAGGAGTTACCATTAAGGTCTGCTGGTGCTGGGTCTGTTGGATTCTTGCTTACAAAGGGTGGGCTGTTGGTATTCAGTCGAGGATCACTGGATGTAGTCTGTGCTTGAACTTGCGGGCCTTTTGCTGTACCTGTTCTTTGTACTTGCTCTATGCGGGCTTCAAGCTGTGTCTGTCCAGCACGGATATCCTTTACTTCTGAAACCAGATCCCTTAAAGCCCCAGTAAGCCCTTCTAATACTGACCTTGTCTCATTGCTTCGCTTAGGTCTCCTCCTTTCGTTCACCCTATCGGATCTGACTTGTGACTCAGACCCGGATTCCGGTTCGGTGTCTGCGTCACTTACCTGTTGTTGTTGGTCAACAGGTCTGTCTTCCTCATCTGAGCGGGAATTTGTATTGTCCCTGTTAATTCTGAAATGAACCTCAGAGTCGCTTGATACATCATTATTTTCTTTGTTTGCAGCCATCATGGACCAATATAATAATATATATACCAACAATACTCTGAAATAATATTTGTCACGAACAAAATGAATATTATGCTTGTTGTTATTTATTTTTTAAGTTGTTATTGTTGTTTGTTTCGCTGAGCAATAACGTCTTTAAAACGTATTGTGTTGACTTTGTATATCCAACGTTACAATAGCTGATTGACAAAGCTGCTATATAAAGGCTTATTCTTGACAGCTGTTGTAATAACTTTCGTCTGAATGTGAGGCTCTCAGTGCTTTGATTTCTATAAACTGCGTGTAGGACTTTCAGGATTTAGATTTTCACTATAAGGGTTCATATCACGGGATGCACATTTAAATAATGGGATCCCACCGCTGCCACCAAAAAGTTGTAGCGTACTGCCCCGTTTTGTACTACCCCGTATTGACTTAATTAATTAGTCGTAACAAGTTTCAAGCAAAATAACGCCGCCATAAGTTTACAGATTTATTCTGTATAACGTACGTCGATTGTTGGATTACAACAGCGGATATATAAGACTCTGGAATATCTGGTTCGTGGAGCTAAGCAGTTATTTCTACGTATACAGAAAACGTTAATCGACTTAAAAAAATGAGATGAAGAATCTGTATCTCGGATGAGTCACCACAGGATGTAAACAAACGAAGTCAAAAAATGAGACAATTCATGAAGTTGAACCGATTGAAATTTCAAGCGAAACAATTACAAAAAAGAAAGTAGAAAACCTTATCTGCAAACTGGATCGGCGATTCAAGTTTAACTGTTCTCTTTATCATCCACCGAATAGCACCTCTTTAGTTCTTATGATACAAAACACGACCGTTCTTCGTGAAGGCTCGAACCGGAATGATTCCAAAAGAACGCTGATCTTCCTTGGTCGATTCAGCACCCGGTCGACCCGACCTATGATCGAACGACCAACTAAGGCAAATCGACCCGGGTCGACAAGTTCTAAGAATCCAAGATGGCCGCCGTAGCGAATGTAAACAAAGCTCTGATGAGGACTTACCAAGAGCGATTTTTAGTAAAATGAGATATATGACATAGAGGAAACTAACTATTAAAACTCTGTGGTGAGTTGTAATGGATATACATATTACAAAAAAATGGAAACTGCTTCGCTCCTTACAAGTATTTAGCAACAATAAAATAATTAAACGTTTATGGAAGCTAAAATTACAGTGAGGGGGGTTTTACTTATAAAATGCATTCTGTATAGACATAATAAATATGCAGTCATGTATTTGTATAAAATTCCCTCACTGGTGATCATCAAAACTCTTGGAATGTTAATACATGTATTAAAAGGTAAGTGTTCATTTACTACATAAATAGTATAATTTAATAACAAATATTAATATTCAGAATATCATTGAACAAAAGGTGGGGCGCATCAATATTGCATATCATTTAGTACTTAAAGTAGCCGTCTTTTGGAGCAAGATATTGGCATATTATTCAATGTGTAAAGTAGCCCTCTTTTGGAGTAAGATATCGCATATCATTTAGTACTTAAAGTAGCCCTCTTTTGGAGAAAGTATTGGCATATTATTCAATGTGTAAAAAAGCCCTCTTTTGGAGTAAGATATCGGCACATTATTAAATATGTAAAGTACCCCTCTTTTGGAGTAAGATATTGCATATCATTTAGTACTTAAAGTAGCCCTCTTTTGGAGCAAGTATTGGCATATTATTCAATGTGTAAAGTAGCCGTCTTTTAGAGAAAGATATTGGCATAATATTTAATGTGTAAAGTAGCCTCTTTTGGAGTATGATATTGGCATATTATTCAATGTGTAAAGTAGCCCTCTTTTGGAGTACGATATTGGCATATTATTTAATGTGTAGAGTAGCCCTCTTTTGGAGTAAGATATTTGCATATTATTTAATGTGTAGAGTAGCCCTCTTTTGGAGTATGATATTGGCATATTATTTAATGTGTAGAGTAGCCCTCTTTTGGAGTACGATATTGGCATATTATTTAATGTGTAGAGTAGCCCTCTTTTGGAGTACGATATTGGCATATTATTTAATGTGTAGAGTAGCCCTCTTTTGGAGTACGATATTGGCATATTATTTAATGTGTAGAGTAGCCCTCTTATGGAGTAAGATATTTGCATATTATTTAAAATGCAAAGTAATTCTCTTTTGGAGTGAGATATTGGCATATTATTAAATGTGTTACGTTGACGTGTGTGAAGTTAGCTTATTTAGCCTATTAAGCCTATTTAGCCTATTTAGCCGGTAAAGTACATATGTTGATACATACATCCTTTTTAGACCATTTAGCCTATTGAGCTGAAATAGTAAGCTTATTAAGCATATTTAGCAAGTTTGGTACATATTTTCATAGTATATTATATGAGTGTGCATTATTCCCATGGCGAGTGGTTATGCAGCTTTAAGGGCCCATTTCGGACAAACAAAAGCTATCCCCCGGAAGCGACCTAGTGCACGCTGAACTTCCGTCGGCTGTCTGTCGGGCAGATCTAGTTTCGGCCCGGGGTTGTAATTAGGGTCGGCGTCGACTACAGCCTATTTAGCGTGTTATGCTCTATTTACATGGCGAGTGGGTATGCACCTTTTAGGGCCCATTTCGGACAAACAAGAGTTATCCCCCAAAAGCGACCTAATGCTAGCTGAATTCCCGTCGGTTGCCTGTCGGGAAGATCTAGTTTCGGCATTGGGTTTTAATAAGGGTCGGCGTCGCCTACAGCCTATTTAGCGTATTATGCTCTATTAACATGGCGAGTGGGTATACACCTTGAATAGCCCATTTCGGACAAACAAGAGTTATATCCCGGAAGCGACCTAGTGCACGCTTAACTCCTGTCGGCTGCCTGTCGGGCTGATCTAGTTTCGTATGCTCTATTTACATGGCGAGTGGGTATGCACCTATAAGGGCCCATTTAGTACAAACAAGAGTTATCCCCCGTAATCGACTTAGTGCACACTGAACACCCGTAGGCTGCCTGTCAGACTGATCGAGTTTCTGCCTGGGATTTTAATTAGGGTCGGCGTCACCTACAGCCTATTTAGCGTATTATGCTCTATTTACATGGCGAGTGGGTATGCACCTTTAAGGGCACATTTCGGACAAACAAGAGTTATCCCCCGGAAGCGACCTAGTTCACGCTGTCTACGTATTTACTAAACTTGTTAAATAGGCTGTTAAATAGGCTAAATAGGATGCATTTGTCTATTTCTGTACTTAACTTGCTAAATAGGCTGTTAAATAGACTAAATACGCTAAATAGGATGTATGTATCTACGTATGTACTAATCTTGTTAAATAGTCTAAATAGGCTGTTAAATAGGCTAAGTATGCTAAATAGGATGTATGTGTCTACGTATGTACTAAACTTGCTAAATATGCTAAATAGGCTGTTAAATAGGCTAAATATGATGTATGTGTCAACGTATGTACTAAACTTGCTAAATAGGCTAAATAGGCTGTTCAAAAGGCTAAATAGGCTAAATAGAATGTATTTGTCCTTGTATGTACTAAACTTGCTAAATAGGCTGTTAAATATGCTGAATAGGCTAAATAGGATGTATGTGTCTATGTATGTACTTAACTTGCTAAATAGGCTAAATAGGATATATGTGTCTACGTATGTACTGAACTTGCCAGAAAGGCTGTTAAATACGCTAAATGGGCTAAATAGCATGTATGTTTTAACCGATGTACTAAACTTTCTTAATATGCTAAAAAGGCTTAAAAGGCTGTTAAATATGCTAAATAGGTTACATAGGATGTATGTTGCAACCCATGCACTAATAGGCTAAATAGGATATCTTCACACACGTGTAAAGTTGCCGTCTTTTGGAGTAAGATATTAACATATTATTCAATGTGTAAAGTAACCCTCTTTTGGAGTAAGATATCGGCATAATATTCAAATGTGTAAAGTAGCCCTAGTAAGATATTGGCATCTTATTCAATGTGTAAAGTAGCCCTCGTTCGAAAAACACGGAGGCAATTTTCATAAGGCAATCGGAATTGTTAATAATTTATCTTTATCATGAATAAAACCAAATGTATTGCTTCATTTCAGAGGATTTTATTTCAGACCAATTTTACCAAAAAAACAACAGACAACATCATTCATATAAATGACAACACAATAACAAATCCATGATATATATATAGCACACATGTTTCTCCCTGTATATATTTATTTATTTATTTATTTAATTATTTATTTATATTTATATTCAATTATTTATTTATATATTAATTTATATATATCCATTTTAAATAATATTCATGATCATTTTACATATGCGAAACTAAATACATTATATTTTAGAACTTGCTCAACAGTACAGTTTTTCCCGTAATTTACTCCTGAAACAAAACGGAGACTTTGAGTCGAAAATCGTCTGCTACCTGACAAATGTGAATAAAAAGACTTGTTAACAAATTTTCATATTTTTGAAAACATTTTCTTAAATTACGTTGTTAACTAAATTGTAATATTTGGGTGTTTAATAAATATAAAAACATGGGAAAAAGATCAAAGTTAAAAATATACCTGCGCTGAAGTTAAAATTCGAGACCCAAAGAAGTGAAAGCTGACGCGCTATTGCTGCATCACGAGGACATTTACAATGGATGGTAGTTTTAACGCCGTAACGGTGATGTATGTTTTTTCTTTCATTATCGATGTTACCTTACAAACACTCTACTATTTTTTCGATCAATTACTATAAATAAATTAATATATATTCTTTAAAAAAATCTAGGTCATAAGTGTTGTTTGCTTGTTTAAAACGCATTGTGATGATATTGTACGAAATCATCCGATGATCAACGTAATTTGGCTGAGGCAGTGTATGATTTACTGATGACCTCAATTGTTTGTCAATTACGTCTAATTTTTATTTGATGGTCAGCGATGTTGCGCGTAATTTCGTTAAAACTTTAATATCAATATAACATGAAATTACTAGGGTAATGTAAAATAGTGCTATGCTACAGCACTGTATATGTCTGCAGCTTAATTTGAAAACCTGCGCATACTACACACATAAAAAAGGAGCCGGTCACTGGTAAAAACCGAGCGTAATGCATGTGCGTAAAGTATTGTTCCAGATTACCTTGTGCAGTCCGCGCATGATTATCAGCCTCAGGGACGACACGTTCCATCTAGAATAGTGTGTTTTCCTTTAAATGAAAAAAAAAATAAGTTTCTTGCTTGATAAGCCGGTGCGGACTACTCAAGCTATTTTGCGAAGAAACGTTCCACGAATACTTTGTAAATTTCATTTCACGCCACATTGCCGAGTTTTTCGACATATATAGTCACACTCAAGTGTATTGTGTATGCCACCCCGCCTTTTTATTTTCTATTACCGATTTACACTTAAAATATACAGTTAAAAACGCACACTTTCAAATACATACATGCTATATGTTCGCATATTGGTTGCAAAAAAATTAGTAGTATTACATTTACGATTGCGAATATACACATCTTCACAACATATAATCAATGTATAGGATGAAACAACACTATTTCACTGGTTACAGTGTCACACAAATATGGAATATGTATACATTTTAAAATTAAAATGATTTCAGTGACAATATTTGACAATAAAACATTTTTAGGCAACCATTGTCTGAAAATAAAAATGATATAAATAATTAAAAAAACAACATGAATGCTTAATACAATTTTCTAATAGAAAATCTTTAACGCAGTGTAGCCCATTAAAATGCATTCAATGTTGATACGCGTTATATTTTCAACGTTTCAACGTATAATTTGAGCGTATACTTTTCTGTAACTTAACTTTGGATAGCTACAATTAAATTATAATGATGTCTGCATTCACTTTTAACACCAAGATTAAAAAAAATAATGTCAGCTAGGTTCAATACACAAACAAGACGAATCAATTAATATACTCAAACAAACTCACAACAATTATGTTTTTACTATTTTCATTTCTGTCTACAGCAAATAAAGTAGGAAACCACAGTTAAGTATCGTGTTTAAAGGGCGTTGCTTTTTATCAAAACTCTAACTTTTAACAACTATATGTGTTGTGAAGCATTGGTTATGTACGTAACGCAACTTGTTGACTGCATGTGCACGGAATCATCAGTCATCTCCGTAGCGGAACTAGTTGACTGCATGTGCTTGAAAGCCTCGGTAATCTCCGTGGCGGAACGAGTTGACTTCATTTGTTCGGAAACCTCGGTCATCACTGTGGCGGAACGAGTTGACTGCATGTGTTCGGAAGCCTCGGGCATCTTCGTAGCGGAACGAGTTGACTTCTGTGTAGACAAGCCTCTACACGCAGAGTTATTCTTTTTGCAGAGCAAGCCGGCAACACGTTTGTTGATTACGAATGAAAACATAATCAAAACCCCTTGACTGGCGTTGAACAGTATGAAAAGAAAACTAAATAGCTCCACGTCGGTAAGCTCATAAACGATCCCAAATATCCAAGTCAAACCAGTGATTGTCGACAGCTTCACGAATATGTTTAGATTATTTCTCTCGCGACATTTGTTCTGGCCAATTTCAGGGAGACGCATTATTTTCACGATCACGGAAATGTACATGACCAAATTAACGACCATCACTATAGAAATTGGTATAGCAACAAAGAACAGTATACTCCGAGGATTGGTGAGGTAACAAGGACGACCACCATATCCAAGTGTGTTCTCCGTTAGCATTGATACTAATACTTGAGAAGCAGTCAGAACAATTGCCGAACATTCCGCGACAGCCATGTATTTTAAGTGTGTTCTGTATGAACTTTGAGCATTCTTGTTAAAGCTTTTCAGACTGGTTAATGTTCGCATCATGTGGAATGTGCATATGAACATCCAACAGAATCCAGAGAGCAAAGTGAAATGCAGTAAAAACCCGAGTGTTTGACAGAGCCATTCGATATCAACAATAACAAAATTGTTAGCAAACAACAACGAACTGGACATTAGTAACCGTGTCGATAGTGACATTATATTTAAGCCAGGTAGTGTTCGAAGGTTTGCAAGTATCAAATACACACTTAGCATGACTATCAGCGAGGCTATTGATATTGATAAGCATATTAAAGAGATATAGCCATATACCGTACTGGTTTTCGAAGGACTTGATGACATTTTCGTAAAATATTTCGATAGTTTTTCCCGGTAATCTTCCCAGCAAACTGATATATTACCATCCAACATGCGGATATACGAGTCAAAAGTAACAACATTCTTAATAATGGTGACTTTAGCAAAAGTTAGTAATGTTTCGCCTGAAACGGGTGTAAGCTCAGATACATCGTCTGTGGTAATTGTAATACGTGAACACAGTTGTAAAGGTGTAAAACTTATATTGCTATAACAATCATGTCCGTATCTTGGATTCAACGGCAATATGGCATTTCCACTCGATGCATCATTAAGCGAGTATTTGAACGCCTCTTGAAGTTGGACGCTTTTCAGTCTGTTTTCAATCTCTGTTAATGAAGATGTTGCCAGACCTTGATTGATGCTTAGCGCGAACCATCTCGGATCAAAGGATATGAATTCCATTTTATAATGTCCAATAAATTGATTTTTAAATACACTGGCACAATCCTGAATTAATGCCGTCACATTGTGGACGTTAGTAACATAGAAATATATGTCCACGAGAAATGCTTCAATATTTTCATTAAATTTGCCATCTGAAAGAATATCTCCTACCGATGAAATAACCGGTTTTTTCAACTTAATGAATGATTGACTTCCACAGAACGTAATACTGTGTTCAGAAAAGAGGGCATGGGCTCGAATCAAGTCCGACACAGCCGTTTCCGCTAAAAAGGTTAGTTCATCTGACACCATTCTCGTTGTTTTGGTAGAAACCATTTGAAGTTGTACATTTAATGTATGGACATACTCAGGGTGCGTGATCGTGTCTTTTATAACGGGAGTACATCGACTTAAATCCGTCTTTGACACAACATAACCGTTTGCGCACGACAGCTGGCGACACATGTTCTGAAAAAAGTGCTTTATCATTCAACATTTATCCATGCATATTTATGAACATGTACAATCAAATGAATCCCTATCGGCAAATAAAATACCGTCTAGGTATTTATGTATCGTTTTACTCAAATAATAATGTAACGTTAGCGACCCATGTTCAAGCCTTCAAATAATAATAATAATAATAATAATAATAATAATAATAATAATAATAATAATAATAATAATAATAATAATAATAACAATAATAATAATAATAACAATAATAATAATTAGTAGTAGTAGTAGTAGTAGTAGTAGTAGTAGTAGTAGTAGTAGTAGTAGTAGTAGTAGTAGTAGTAGTAGTAGTAGTAGTAGTAGTAGTATTGTCATTATTATTATTATTATTATATTTATTATTTTTATTATTATTATTATTATTATTATTATTATTATTATTATTATTATTATTATTATTATTATTATTATTATTATACTTTAATGAAGCATTGAATATATCCACAATTTTAATATAAAATTACGTTGCCCATTTGCGTATTCTTCCTTAACTAAAAATATACATCATGTCAAATGAAGAAAGATTATTTTATAGTTAAATTACTGGTTGTACTCCGTGTTTTACCATACGGCGGTCAGGTTACCCCCAGACACATTTGTTTGCTCGGTCGTTCGTTCGTCGTCCGTTCGTTCGTCCATTTTGTCCGTTTGCTCGTTTGTTAACCCATTTATTTATGTATGTATGTATGTATGTATTTATTTTTATTAACTATTTTCGTAGACATTATTCATCTAGTGATTTATAAAGGTTTATTATGTATACCGTATAAGGATCAAGCACGGCGCCAGGACCACATGAGTCGTTTAATAACGACTTATCGGCTTTGTATTCTGTGTTCACACTTTCCTTTCTTTTAAAGTCAAGAACAACCGTGAATGGTATTGGTAAGGGTGGACCTCTTATATCAATATCACTTGTTTCATTCATTTCAAACTCGATATGCCCGTTGCACATAAAGCAGTGTACGTTTTTGTATTGGTCATTAAAAAGCGACGTGCATTGGTCCTTAAACAGCGAAGTGTATGAAAGGCACGCCATTTCGGTGAAACGGTCGTAGTCGCGCCATTTCCCAGTCATGTTGCATTTGTTAATTATCATCTTGCAAGTTTCGGGATATAATTTCGTTTTGTGTGGACTTTTGAAAACGACGTTGCAATAAGGCCGGGCTTTTAGAAAACCCGGGATGTCATTTGGACTCTCCAAAATATCATCTACGCGTCTTTCACAATTTAAAATAGGTAGCCACATTAACAGACGACTCACATCAGCGTAGTTGCATATCGCACAGTACATGTTTTTGAATGTCACAGTCTTTTTTTGAAACGAAGTCATGGGCATTAACATAGCAAACGAATCATCAAAGTTAAATTCATGATAGTCCTTTTCGCATTTCTTTCGCGTTTCTTGTTCGTCGATAAAATCCATAGAACAGTGGGATACCATGTTATACGGCGTTTCATAGTTGTGGCTTCCACGTGTATACGGACGAAACTGGGGGAATATACACTCGATTGGATCGTGCTTCATACGAAATAATTCCGGCTCCGAGAAGGGTGATACTAGATAATCGGGACAACACTCGTTTCCACACTCTTGTTCACACCTACATGTTCTGCAGCAAGGGATCTCGTTCCAGTGGAAAGTCCGATTAGTAGAGGCATTAGCTGTACGGTAACACTGGTCTGTGAACGGACATAGACGACCAAAGTCCTCCACTAGAGTCGTTATAAAACTATTATTTTCATCAGGATATCTGCCGTTTGAAAATGTCGACTCGGCAAAGACATTTGAGCACAGTAGCATGAAACCACTGACTAGAAGTATACAGTTTAAATCCTTTCTTGCGAACTTCATGTTCGTCCTATCTTCGGGTCATAATGAGGCGTTGATCTGACGGTCAAACACAACATGCGAATATATTTATGAAAATAAACTAAATTTGAACTACGGACTGTCCTCCCAAGTGTGTCGTTTAACGGAATATTAGTGAATTTTCAAGAAACCTTTCAGTACAACGCGGTTTCTGATCGCAATCTTTACTTTTACCAATTGGACATCCTTTTGTGTGTCTAAATGCGGAATTATGTGATGACACGCATGGTGGCTATCAACCAACTAAACGGTCCTTGGCGACTAGACGCAAAGCCGTGGGCACATACAGAGAATAATATGTCATTATCTATTTATTAATTATAGTCAAATAGGGATGCGTGATCATGATTAGTTCTAGTATGGTCATTAAAATTGATATCGATTGTGAGGGTACTGGACAATAGCCGCTTTTAATTACATTATCGAACTTTGGTTTTTGAGACCGTCATATTAAATATTGTATGGCTAGTTTGTGTATCGATACAATTCTCCCAGACGCATAAAATGCTTTGAACCAACACTAAGATAATTTAGTTCTGTAGTTGTATGATTTTCCATGGAAATTTTCACAGATAATTCACATCATGAAAACATTGATAATACATATTGTGAAGGTTCTAAATAAGTAAGAAAAGAAGGTTTAAAACATCTTTAGTCAAACAAGGCTGAGAACCCTATAACTGTAAACATATATTTTATTATATTTGTAGTGAAGTGTGCTTAATTGATTTCAGTGCGTATACCAGAACAAAGAGATTTGTATTATTATTTTATTCATTTTTATGTTACAAGTTGTTGTTGTTGATTTTGCTGTTGTTTTTTATTTTATCACGGTACCTGGGATAGACGCCGGATTTCGATTGCGTTGAAAGCCAGGCAGAGATTATCTCGAGAAAGACTTATGAGAAAGATTTGTGAATACCCGCTGAATACACAAACTCGTCACAGTGATATTCCCCATAAAAGCGCAGTTTGGTAGACTACTGTGGGCAGCATGCAAACACCACTTTGTGCTTTGTTGTTTTCTTGTTTTGACTCTTTTCCAATCCTGGTCAATTTATCTGAATGTGCTTGCATATACATGTCATCGGTTGTGTGTTACTAATGATTTATTATCAAAACGCAGATAACCCAGAAAGAATGTTGAGGAAAAAATAAAAATCAGTATAAATTTGAAGAAATGTTCTAGATTTACGAGAATTCTCGCAATTGATTGGTTGAGTGAGGAAAAAAAGATCTTCAATGTCAAATCGCGCACTAAAAATCAAACCACCAATTATTAGACATCATACTTCCCAACTATATACATACATGTATTGGTTACTATACATAGAAGTTATTCAAATTACTTTATAAATCGTTATACCATGGCCAACAAATATACAACATATGGAGCTAATTATTTTCGTGGTATCGAATGTTGCATGTCGCCTGTGATGTTATAAGTAGACCACGCCAACGCAGTCGAGAATCGCATCACTTTGGATTACAGGCTTTTGCAAACAGACTTAAACATTCTTCGTACTTTTGGTTTTAACTTTTTATAAATATGGTTACTATGTTGTGTTTTCATTTCGTCTAGAAGATCAATTTGTTGGTGTTAAAACCAGGTGTATTATGTACCGATATACATTTATAGAGAACGAGAACAATCCGTTTGCAGCACGCACCCTCTTTCTTAAAACTAGTTCACGTTCCATCTTAATAAAGTCTTGCAAAATTATCACTTTCATTTCGTGCATTTAACTGCATTGGCCTGTGCACACGTTCATCTATACAGAAATGCACACAAACGCAGTTTTGTAATACTAACCGTTATTAAGCTTCGCAAAAAAACAAAAAGCATACTATAGTGTATCAGTGTATCAATGTAACTATTATATTTCCTATTTATTATATATGTATTACCAAAACTGCGACAAGCTTGTTAAAAACCAGTTGAAACCCGACTTAGGCGGTGAATTAAGTTTTATTAGTTGTTTGTGTGTGTGTTGCGTGTTTTTGTGCAGTGTTTATTACGTTTCGCTCATGCAGATATCTGCTTAAAAAAACTTTTGCCGATCTCCGATCAACACCACACCAAAATGTGTACGACAGTTTTCAAGCAATGTCTTTTAAAGGTTCTGATTCTAGTGAGCTTGATGACCACTTCCGCTTCAGCACGTGAACCGGATTGCTCGAGATTTCATTATAAGGATAAACTTCTGGAAAAAATTATCCGGATGGAGATTCACTTGGAAACCGTTGACAAACACCTTATCAGTGTTTGGACGAGAATTTACGACGGGAAAAACAAATACAAGGTTAAGCAAATATACCGGTAATTGTATTTAATGGGCATTTTCAATGACATTTTGTTTAATAATGGTCGCATGTGTAGCGTTCCTTTTTCAGAAATCAGAGATTTATTTTTGATCGGGGAATATAACACAATGATTCAATGCAATATCTTCAAAATAAAATTACTTCACATAATGGCATTTTTATTCAAAGTATGGATTTGTTTTAGATCATAGACTAAAGAAGACACCTTAACCTAGCCTGTTGATCCAACGTTAATAATGTATACGTCTGATCATAATATTATTTAATTTTATTTCATTCGAGCAACAAAATATGTAAATGTTGGCCTTAAGCGTGGCGTTATGTTTTTCCTTTTTCTTTCAGAATTGAGAGAAAAGATTCAAGAACTTGCTCAAACACTTTCCCATTCTAACAAAGAGCATGGTTCTTCCGTTCTACTTATGTTCGCTGGGGTCGACGGTCATGTCCCTCCTCAAGTACAATTGTGTACGAAGGTTTTGTGGCCAAAAGTAAGGCTGGTCATCATGGAAGTGGAGCAAATTACATTTGCCTGCCCAGCGAGCCTTTGTGGGGAACGTATGACGATACGGATTCAAACCTAGCACTTATTTACGGTGAAGAATACGTAACGGGTGATTCCCCAGTCTTTAAACATGTTAACTCTCATGAGGTCCCGTGCGAAGTATGCCACGTTGCAACCAGCAATATTCTCATG
Source organism: Dreissena polymorpha (assembly GCF_020536995.1). NCBI lineage: Eukaryota > Metazoa > Mollusca > Bivalvia > Myida > Dreissenidae > Dreissena > Dreissena polymorpha. The sequence continues at coordinate 20,214,483 of NC_068364.1, read as the reverse complement.
GTTCCCGGAAGGAACGCCTGCTACCCTGGATGGACAAAGGAGTACGCCGGATACCTGATGGCGTAATGCCACGGCAACCGGACGAACAAGGAGTTTGTGTTGACGGCGAGGCTGAGACGACCAAGTGCAGTAGCGCAGGACGGGCAGGTGATGCGTATCTTTATCATGTGGAAAACGTTTGTGGTTCGTTGAAATGCCCGCCGTACATCAGTGGTCGTGAGCTGACATGCACAGTGTGCTCTCACAGAGGATAGACACCATAACAATCTCTTTTCCGATATCTGCAAATTATAAATGCAGTAGAGGCGAGAACTGTTGGGAGAAACTAGTAGCTGAATATCACTCTGGTCTTTGGTGCTTTAACGTGTGTTGTTTGTTTTTAATGGTGGTATCAGACGGAGAAAATGTATACAACGTTTTAGCATAAGTATATTGTATATCTTTCTAATATAATTGACAACGGATGTGTGAACTGAATACAAACACGCCTATATATATATATATATGTGTTCTTAAAACACATTTGGCATTTTTTTTAATTCTAGTAATTACTGATTGTAAAATATTGAAAACTTGCTATATCCTACAATAAACAAAACTATTTTTCAACACTGAACATTGTGGCAAACTTTAATGGGAAAAACAATTTCTGTCGACTTTGTTTGAGTTACTGATTTTAGCAATGTATATTAATTCGTTAATATTAAGAACGAATTTACACTCTACTCTAAAAAATCAAAGCGCTGTAGGCGCTGAAGGCCTGGAGCTAGATTTAGTGTTCTTGGGAAGAAGTTTAAACCTTTGTTTTCGCTAACTATGACATTATACAACCAAACCACATGTCCTTATGTATAATGATATGGCAGCTAAAAAAAGAATATTTTGTGAACAGAAAAAACACTCAAATTAAAAACCAGTTAAAGTGCCGATTTTGATCCAGGACTTCCGCGAAAAAATGTGATGATGTCATATTTCACGTTGATAATGACATCACCATGCTTAAAGTGACTGAACGTCATATTTATGTGAAAAATTGTTTTTTATTCAGAAAGAAAGATTATCCCTAAAATGACAATAAAAAGACAAAAAACATCTATCCACCATGCCTTAAAAAAGAAAAAAAAATATAGAAGCAATGCAACACACTTTTTTAAAATAAATTCAATATTAAAAACCTTTTTAAGTTGCCCGAAGAAAAATAAATTAATATCCCTTAAATTCATGAAGTTATGATATTTCTTGTATACCCACTGGCAGCGGTCATTAAAGCGTCCGAATGAAAAAAATAACCAAAAGATGACCCAACTATGCAATATTCTTCTTATGCAAACAAAGGTGATTTTTAAGCAAATTTCTAAAAGAATACATGGTAAATGTATGAATAACAACACAAAATATGTACATCAAAGTCACATCTGATGCTTTTTTTTGGCCTTGAACATGGCAAAATGTGTAATCCAAATTACCAGTATTATGAAATTCCACAATATTTCAAATGCAAACACTAAATCGAATACTGCTACATGCGGAGGGTAAATATGATCACATTTACTTTATCCATAATTCAATTAATCTGAAAACTTATCTTTAAACAGTGCTAAACAGTTTAGATCCTGATCAGACGTCACATTCCAGGGCCCTCGTTTGACTTTTTTGGGCCCCAATCCTCCCCATAACATATACTTTTATCCCTATTTCAGCTTAAAATTCCCCCTCCAAAAAATACATTGAAATATAGCAATTTAAAGTGTTAAATGGTTGGTGCATGGTAATAAAGCGTTTTTTAATCTTCTAAAATGTCCATTTTCCCCAAAAACGATGCGAAATCCCCCCTGCCCCAGTCCCCCAAAATGTAGCAAGGGCCCTACATTCTGTGACTGTGGCATCTGATCTGGATTCAAATTGTTTGTTAATGCCTTCAAAACTGTAGACAGCAACAATATTTTTTACTAAGTTATTATATTTAGTATTTTCACCTTAACAGAGTCTAAAACTGCCACAGTGTAAAATGGTGCAATCTGCCAATCTCACATAATCTTAAGTACGAAACAATTTGGGGACGAAAACAAAAGTGAAAAAAAAACACCTTTTTTGCTGCCAAATCAAACAGTTATCATTAAGCAATTCTATTTTTTGACGATGCTGCGAAGTATCATACCATGAAAAAATTCTTCACAATGACGACCTATGTAAAAGACCGAGCCAGTCCGATTGAGATAGCTCGATTTTTCTAATCGGCATACCTCGCTGATTATCATTGATAAAGGTAAAGGAAGCTCAGCTATAAATAGGACAGCATATTCTGGGGAAAAGATTTAATAATAGTTTGAAAACATTAATTTTAAATCAGTTATATTCAATCCATTAAATGTTTATAGATCAATGAAACAACTATGCATTTTATGTGTTGTATTTGACATTTGTCGTGATTTTGTAAATACATTGCGAATGAAAACGTGTATACTAAACGTTTAACGCGATAATGAGTGTAAAGAAAACGAATTATTTCGAACCTGCCATTTGTAAACGTTATAGCGAATTTGGTATATAAACAACATAATAGCCGTACGATATCTATGAAACTCGCTGTTATGCGGGCTTTCTCATTTTGCATATTCAATAAACTTTTCAAACAGAAATTACAGAACCACATCAGTGCACATACAATGTTTGATAATGTTGGATATTGTTTGCTGTTTTAAACACATATTAGGTCATATCGCGGAGATTTAGTTAACCTTACCATGTGATCATGGGCGAACTCACGTATTCAAGTGCTCGTACGACTATGTGCTTATACCTACTCTCGGGAATCATCATAAAAGTATTGTTGTACTTAACAAACAAACATGCCTAAGCTTATTGAATTAGAGAAAAACAATAACAAAAAGAGAAAAAATATATGTTCATACACATGGGCATGAGAAATCACATCCGTACACAATTATCATTAACTTAGGAAAGGAAACAACGAAATATAAAGTTTGGTATGATATACTTGTGAAATTAAAGATCATGGTGTAATTAAAGAGCATGTCAAGTTTTGAATATATCTGCTGAAACGTTATGTTATAACCCACAAATGTTTTACTGTAACAGAACGTTTTTATAAGATAAGTGGTACAGAAAATACACGTCGAATATTTTTTTCAAGATATTTCTTGTTATATTTGATCAAGAATGTAACCCGCCTCCCAGATTCGCTGAATGGGTCAATTTCCCCACGGGTACTACTTACCCGTACCCGCAAATGTTTTTTCGTACCCAAATTAATTTTCCTACCCAAATTGATTTTCCTACACAATTTTTTTCCTACACAATTTTTATTTCGTAACCAAATTTTTGTTCGTATCCAATTTTTTTTTTGGGGGGGGCATAATTTTTGTACCCAAAAAGAGAAAGAGACCGAGAGAGAGAAACCGAGAGTGAGACATAAAAACTAAGTGTTCCTTATAGCATTAGCCAACATTTCAACGCTATATGTGGTATGGTAACATATATTTAACGAGATACAAAATGCTCGTTTTTATTTTTTGCGTGGCGATATATTATGTGAATTTCCCGCGGCGATATCCGATCATTTACGACCGAAAGCGAGATTGGCTTCGGGCAGCGTCGGAAGCATGAAGTAGTTCTCATGAGCTCAATGGCGATATGATGATAAGTTTTCAGTGCCAGTATACTAAAATTACCAATTATTATACGCCATACTTTCAAAATATTGTTAACTATAAATAGAAGGTATTCAAATCCATTATGTACTGTCTAATGATCACATAACTAAAGTATGGAGCGTTTTTATTTCGATGTATATAGTGTTGGCACGTACAGTACAGTCCACGCGTTTTCAAAAAAATAACTCGCTTCCTCCGCGGGGCTTTTGTCTGCTAGCGAGTGCTTCCGCGGCGGGGAAGGCGAGGTGTACTCGCTAAAACGCTCGGCGTTCCGCCGAGTTAGCTTATACCCGCGGCGTGCATAACTTTAGCCTAGTCGGTAAATGCAGAAAAAATCCGTTCTTATCAGTACACCTCCGCGCAACACCGCGGTAGCAGTGTGCTACTGTGCATGCCAAAAAATAAAAACATTGTAATTATCAAGAGCTGTCAGAGGACAGCGCGCTCGTTTATTCGAGTGCTTGACAGTATAACGTAAGCCATCATGGAGAAATTGTTCATATTCAATAATTTATTAGACGATTTTTCAAAAAAAAGGAAAAAAAAAATTTTAGGGGGGTAGGGGGTTAAGAGGGGGGTATAATGTTGGGTGTGGTCATTTTCTTTTGGCGGTAGGGGGGCAGGGATTCTGGGTTGGGGCGTGGGGTATTGTTTGTGTGGAATCCAATGTGGTATTCAGGTAAGTATTGTTTTGTCAAATTATTAATAAAATCTTATCATAAATAAATAAGTTATGGCAATGTAAGCAGAATGTTCAATTATCTAAGAACAAAGGGGGCAATAATTCTGTCAAAATGCTTGATACAGTTGTCTGCTCTTGTTTATAGGTGGGGGTCATGTTGGTAAACAAGTATGCAAAATATGAAAGCAATGTCAAGGGACATTGAAAATAATTGGGGTAGTACGCAAACTTTAACATAGATTTATCAATCATATGCATATTCTAAGTATAAAAGGGGCAATAATTCTGTCAAAATGCTTGATACAGTTGTCTACTCTTGTTGGGGTCATGATGGTAAACAAGTATGCAAAATATCAAAGCAATATGTCAAGGCACATTGGAAAAATTTGGGGTAGTACGCAAACTTTAACATTTGCACGCTAACGCCAACGCCAACGCTAACGCCGACGCCGGGGTGAGTAGGATAGCTCCACTATATATATATTTCATATATAATAGTCGAGCTACAAAATTTTTTAATACTGTGGCTAATATTAAAACCGAATCGTATCGATAACTGTATACATACCGCTTTTCTAATTTTCACATGTATCAGATAATCCAATATGATTACGAAAGAATAATCTTAAACATTTATGATGATAAATATGTTTAAGAATTTCATAAACACAACCATATGCCTACGCCATTTTTCAGAAGTGTAAAAAGTACATTGCATTATGGGACACAGCTTTCATTAGACGAGTGAATTTAAATTTAGATTGAATGCAATATGATCTCGTACAAAAAACGTTTTATTACGTCATACGCAGTATGTAAAAACGTGCTTTCCGCGACTTTCTGACAACGGGTAAAAATGAAATTAAATATCTGTTCACAGGTACACTGCGTTAACATGTAAATAAATCGTCTGGATTAGTTCATGTTTTGTTCTTACACGTAATGCTCTGATAGGGAATACATGTAATAAACAATGGCTTGCGAGTTGTTCACACCTTTATTGACATTACACAACAGATTAATAGAAAAAAGCTGTTGAAGGTCGTATAACCTCTAAGCGGTTGAAGTCGGTTAAACGGACGGATATAACGGTTTACTGTCGGTTCGTCTAATCCCCAATGAAGCTGTGATCGTCGCCATCTTTGTACGGGATTGCCGAATTTCAAATTTCAGATTTCCAGTTTGCGATGTCATGTTTTGCCAATTCCCAATGGGCCGATTATTTATTATTTCGGTTATTAATAATGTGTCATAGTTTGCGGAATGCATATTTCCGAAAATTTGTATGTACTTGTAATAAATGTAATTTTATTTGAAAATCAGGAAGTCAAACAAAGTTAAATCGTTATCTCGTTAAAGGCGGAGGGACGCCGCGTTGGCTTATCAATTTGCCGATCGTTAACCTCAGACAACCCCAATCATGCAAACTCCGCGTATCGCGGAACTTTCTTAATCTCCCTCCATAAGCGTGCCCGTGGAGTTTTTTTACACACCCCTAAATTCTCATATTCTCTTGAGCGTGAAATTTCCAGTATCTTTCAAACCCAATGCGTCCTGATCTTCCCAAGTTTACAAATGACAACCGTCCTCAATGTATTATATGTATGTTGCTGTTCCGTTTTAGTTTTCCAGTAACGGATTTTTTCCTGTTTATTTTTATTAAATACAATGTTTGTGAACATTTTACATAAAATAAAAATGCCAACTTTGACATTTTCAAGGGAGGCAAAAAAATCAGTCTAATACAAGACAGTTAAATACCATAATTTAAAAAATGATACAGCACTTCAAATAACATACTTAGCTTATTTTATTAAAAAAACTACCTGCTTACCTGGTGCTAAAACTGTTAACTCCATCCCTTAGCTTAAAATCCGATGATTGCTGACACGCTTTCCGATTCAAACGCTCATTTTTGTACTCGTCAGCCTAAACCGCGAACGAAAAAAATATAATTGCTCCCGGAACGGGCTACATGCTACTATACAAAAAATTTGTATTGTAATTGCATTGTTTTGTATAGATTTATTGTTTATTACGCATTGTGTTCACCTAATTCAAATGCTTGTTTGTTTTGTGTGTGTGTTTTTATCTCGATGTATTTTTATATTGATTAATTATTGCATATATACATGTAAAAATATGCCCCCCCCCCTCCAAACGAACTGGGAAACACTGTATGTGTTTGAACTCCCCATTTAATAGTTCCCTTTGTATCTTTAATAGTAACACTATCTAACACTAATATTAGCTGTTATATAACTGTTCCCACCTTCAACCGGAAAATATTGTAAAACTCGTTTTTGTTATGTTGCCCTTATTGTATACCTTGTATACTTGTGTGTAAAATAAAGAGTTGTTCTGTTCTGTTCTGAGTAGCGAGGGAAATTGGGGGGAAACGCGTGGACTGTACTGTAGGCAGGGATGTTATAAGTAGGCCACGCTGAACGAAGTCTCGAATCCGAATCGCACTTGTGAGGGCCGTTGGCGCGCGCAAACAGACTTGAACATTTCTAGCCGTGTGGCTTTAACCAGTTTGTATATCAACGTATTTTGTAAATGAATAGGTTATAAAATAATACATATAGTATCTAAGCATTATTCATAGCTTGTTTTAAATCTACGCATTTCATGTCGTTTTGTAACTTCATTATTTGCCCATATAATATATTACCTTGTAATTATAAAATGAAATGGTGCAATTGAAAATGATTGTTTTGCACTCTAAACCATCAATTTGATTCGTCAGCAAGGAACCGAAACATCATTTATTTAACATAATGCACAACAATATAAACAAACAGACACATAAATATGCAAATAAAACAAATCAAACCCGCCTGCAGATGATGATGATGATGATGATGATGATGATGATGATGATGATGATGATGATGATGATGATGATGATGATGATGATGATGATGGTAATGATGATGAAGATGATGATGATGATGATTTTGATGATGATGATGATGATGATGTTGTTGATGATGATGATGATGATGATGATGATGATGATGATGATGATGATGATGATGATGATGATGATGATGATGATGATGATGATGATGATGATGATGATGATGATGATGATGATGATGATGATGATGATGATATTAAATGCAACAACATGTTCAAGTTGACTTCTTACTATGATCTAAACGGATGAAATTATTAAAACCTTTTTATCAAGATATATTATTTTTTTAAATAACAATTTTCACGAGAAAAATAATAACAACTTATAGCACACTAAAATAGTTTAGAATCTTTCGTCGTCAATTCATCGTACCGATCTTGGGGTACGGTTTGGTTCAATATATAAAGACAACTTTCTGACAGTCGTTTGTGTTACCCTGCTACTATCCTCAAGTTCGCACTTTGATTTCACGTCCGACTTAATTACCAACGGACTCGAAACATCAGGAGCGTTTTCACATTTGGCAGCTTGAATACAAATATTATGATTACCCTTGAAAGGGTATTGTTGACGTTCGATCGCTCTTGAGTAAGAGTTCATTTCAAATTTTTCAAACGGGCGTTTATTCTGAATAAGGTTTATTTTCCGTCCGATCGGCCAGATCGATCTGAAACCATGATGAAACATAGTGAGCATGGATTTATTTGGATACAATAGGTCTGCGTTCGCAAACGGTTTTGCTGCAAGAAGTTCTGTGTTTTTGTCTGGCTCGGACTTCCGGTAAGAAATAGGGGCAGACGTGTTGGACAGACTAGCACTCTTCGGTCGAAGAGTATTTGTTTTTGAAGTGTTTGGTGTGTGTGGCATAGACCTTCCCAAAGGATTCGCAGATTTTGCCCGTTTCTGATTGAACGTTGGTTTTTCTTGCCTTTCCACGGGAATACAATCGAGATTTAATGACACGCTTTTCTCCGTACGAGTGAAAGGCCTTTTCATCACTGGTGATCTTGGACGCGTCAACAGTCTAACTGGCCACCTACTTCGCTCCACTGATGGAGAAACGTTCTCGTCATTCACTGGACCGTTCAACAAATCGATAACACGTATATGTTTAATGGTCTTTGAATGACTGATATTATCGACTACTGCCCTTTGTGATTCCCTCGGCGTCGTTGCGCTTTTGGAACGTTCAGTTGATTTGCGAAACGTCCGTATGTCCGCTTTCGGCGGGGTATCAAGCGTGAGATCAATGTTCACCTGCGCACATGGGATTATTGAATCAGGGCGCCGAGCTGACATTGGTCTACCAGAACTACTTTTGGATACAGTTATGTTTGGAGAAGAACTCGTTCGGTTCAAGATGACGCTCTGCAAATATTCAGCTTTTGCTAACTTTTCATCATCTATTTTCTTCCCATCGTTGTTTCCTCTTGGTGATTTCGGCAATTCAATGTGGAAAATATCGTTAACGTAGTTTCTTACCCGTTCTGTAGGCATTTCGGATTCCAGGTCATCTAATTTGCTCAACGATTCTGAGGAACTGACACGCGAGAGGGATTCGTGCACGTGATGTGCGTCTACCATATCCTCGTCATCTTGTTCTACGTCATAAATAGCGCGTGGGCTAGCTTTTATCTCAGAGCACGGCGTAGACATTTTCTGTCTGTCGTCCGTCTCCTCGTCCGACATATCTATATCAAACACGTCGGGTTGCTCTCTTATTTCTGAACAATTAACGGTGTCAAGAGTCTCAATGCCAGAGTCACCAAAACTGTCGGTTACTTTTGTTTTCAGCGAAGCCGACGAGCTTTGTCTTGAAAAAAGTTTTCGTTTATGTTCAATTGCCGATAAAGGAAATGTGTCTATTTTATGATCTGTTTCTACTAAATCCACATCTTTATCTCCAAGTTCACAGTTAGAATGTTCATCTTCTTCCCGTATTGCGCCCAGATGATTTGGTGTTTCATTTGTGTCTATATCAATATCAACTGGTGTCTGTAAAGTGCGAAATTCTTCTTTAGTTTCTTGAGTAGCTTCAGGTAGGTTGATTTCGGGCGCCTCCGATTCGAGTTTGTTGCTTTCAAACACACTGTCGTCTTCCGACGTAAGTGAAGGCAAGCTGGGCTTTCTTGAGTCCTGGAATCGACAAAAGTCGTCATTAAAAATACCATAATTGTAGTTCGAAAACATTGACGTACCACTGTAGAACTCAGTATTAATTATACGCTTATATTGTTTCCTGTATTTGCAATTATGTTGGTTCATGCCAATTCTGTACTAATTTAACAAGGCCAAAAAATTAAACTTGATGAAGCCGCTTTATCGATTTAAATTGCTAAAAGCACGGACAAAATATATTCATCGTGACGGTATTTTTATATGTTAATGCATGCCGGTCAATAGGAGTATTACATCGGCGATTTATAACACGGGCTTTCGCATTATGCATTGACATGTATATCGCATTAATGCTTGAACATATTTTGTAAAACGCCCTTTAAACTACTGTAGGCGTCTGTATATCAAAAATAAAATTGTTTGACGTGTTCTGTGCTAAAGTAATTGAAGCAATTCATTTAAATGAAAACTCAGAATTGTAGCAAATTATTATAATTAAAACCTGTACTGATTATATACAGTTATGTGGAAAATGGTGTTTTATTTCTTATTTGCATCCGCTTTATTCATAAAGATAATTCCAATAAAACATATTATGAGAAACATGCCCTAAAACTTTATATAGTAAAACATATACGTGTATGATTTAAAATATCAAGTTTGAGTCTACTGAAAACATACCGTGCTGTTATTCCTGTTCATGTAGCCCCACAGCATTGAAGACCGTCTTTTCTCTAGTGCCGCGGTTTGCTCGGCGGCGTTCCCTGTCGTCTCCGGTTTAGCGTTTTCTAGCCCTTCTTCACCAGAAATATTTTTATTTGTATCCTCCACAACGGCACTTGTGTCAACAGTTTTAGACGCCTGTTCCGTGTCAAAAGGAACGTTTATACTGCCTTTGGCATTATCATGAGTGTCTGACTTAGAAACTGCGTTCGTTTTGGAATCTTCTATTGCCTTGGTGATGGCAGGTTCTGTTCCCTGGTTCAGAAGTGACTGTGCCAGAAGACGGGGAGCGGTAATCAGCGTTTCATCTCCGCACTGGGGCAGCAAAAACTTCCGGAAATCTGCAACGACATAGGTATTACTAATAAATAAATGCACACGTATTTCGTCTATAACATCGACTGACCTAGGCATTGTGTAAGGACTAGAGTTCATTTCCGGGCGTATGAGTCCAACGCCAACCTTAATTTGATAGCTTCATGAGAAAAATACAAGTGTAGTACGATATATGATTAGATTGCCACTAATTTGTACTAAGTTTTAACCCAATATGAGAATCACATTTACCATTAAATAAAAGTGTTACATTATACTTCACTCGATGACGTTTTTGACACCATCACCCCACCCCACCCCCAATTCATATTGTTGAAAACAACACAGATAAGTTAAGTGAATGCAACTTTTGTGTGTGATGAAATATTTCATGAATCAAAATCGCTTGTTTATTTATGCTATAATTGTTAACGCTTACAATTTCCAATAGATTCACATCATTCACAATTCACAAGTGTACATACATATACAGTAGGCCTGTATACAGTAGATATATTTATTAAAAGGTTGAAGATTTTAATCCGCATAAAGGTCCATGTCTGATCACCATTATACTTTTACTCAAGCACTATTTGACTCATTAATTCATGTCTAATATAAGTGTTATACCTTCAAGTTTACTCTAGCCTATCACGCAATTAACGCTTTAATCGTTTAAATTTAGCACATTTTAAACCAAATACTGCTTCGGTTTCAAACAAGAAAGGTGGAAAGGAAATAAATATGCAATGTATATACCTGACATTTTTCAATAAGACCGCCGGTCTAGATGCATTGATATGTTTGAAAGCCTATCGAAATCAGTTCTCTCCGTGATAGCAGATAACCATGAATAGAAATAATTTCATCTTTTGTGCGCAAGACCAAACTACCAAATGTTTATTTGGTCGCGGTTAATGATAAACTGGTGTAATAATTGGCAAGGGCTTTTGTGGAAAAAAATATTTATGACTTAACAAATAAGTAAATAATCGGTCTGTGTCAAAAGCGGTGAGCTGTAAGGTATTGGAGTTACGACTCCGAACAATATTTACTAAATTTCAAAAATTACTCAGGAGCAAAATATTTAAAAGAAAACAATCTGCAATGCCATTCTGCGTAAGATCAATAATGAAGTCTTAACAAATCATAACAAATGCTAATTACCGGGTATTTGTGGGGGCCGTACATCATTGTTAAAATGCCTATACGGATTTGTGGTAAGTTTCGCATGTTAGAATGAGTGAAAGAGTAATTAACGATCGTACCGTATGCTTTGATAATTACGGAATACCGTTAGTGCCATCGCGGTTACACATTAAAATCCAGAAGGCGACAATGCGATAGTGCGATAGTACGATGGCGACAATGCGATAGTAAGATGGCGACAATGCGATAATACGATGGCGACAATGCGACAACGCGATAGTACGATGACGACAATACGACAGTGCGACAATACGATGGCGACAGTGCGATAGTACGACTGCGACAATGAGATAGTCAAATCGAACTGTCGCCATCGTATCATCGCATTGTCGCCATCGTACTATTGCGTTATCGTAGTGTCATCATCGTATTATCGCATGTCGCTATCGTACTATCGCACTGTCGCCATGGTATTGTCGCACTGTCGTCATCGTATTATCGCTCTATCGCATCGTCACATTGTCCCCATCGTACTATCGCACTGTCGATCGTATAGTCGCACTGACGTCATCGTATTATCGTATTGTCGCCATCGTACTTTCGCTTTATCATACTGTCGTCATCGTATCATCGCATTGTCGCCATCGTACTATCGCACTGTCGCCATCGTATTGTCGCACTGTCGTCATCGTACTATCGCATTGTCGCCATCGTACTATCGCACTATCGCATTGTCGCCCTCTGGATTTTAATGTGTAACCACGATGGCATTAACGGTATTCCGTAGATAATAGCTTAGTCACTAATATGCGTTTATCAATCGTGATACATCGGTTAATTCAGGAATCATACGTAAGATTAAAGAAAAAAATTACTGCAAAGTAAAGTACCCCGGGTGCCTGTAAGCGTATGTCCGTACCTGGGGTACATTGAAGTATACTTAAGAGTACCCCGGGGTACTTTTAAGTACTACATGACCAATTGAGCCCAGTTAAGGGACACAATGATAATGTATTCAGGTTTCATGTAGCCGTTCTGACGAGTACACAATTGTCGTAGTTTCGCCTTAAAGGGGCCTTTTTACGTTTTGGAAAATCGACAAAAAAAATGTTTCAGAATCGCAATTTTTCGTTGTATTTATGATTTTGTAGGGAAACAGTAACACTGTAGATTTACCATGATCTAACATATCAATTATATCCATCTTTTGACGATTTAAAAACCTGAACATTATAAAGCGTTGCAACGCTAAACGATTAAATAATTTGGAGAGCTCTGTTGTAGTCGTTATATTTTATGATACTACGAGGATTGCTTATATAAAGTATAAAATACACTATTCATTGTATGAGAACGGATGGCCGAGTGGTCTAAGCGATAGACTTTTACTCCAGGGATCAGAGGTTCGAGCCCAGTTGAGGGTTACTTTTTTTCTTCTTCTTTTTTATTCTTGTATTTTTAAATTGACTTTTTTAGATCCAATGTTAACATTGATCAATATAAAGCGTTTAATGACAAACTTCAATACATGCAAAAATCTGTGAAAAGGCCCCTTTAATATATCATCTTAAAGTTACATGGCCAACAGGCCGTCACGAAAAAAAAAAATCAATAAATATGTGAGCCGATACGAAATAAAACAGGAATTGTTGTTTGTGGGTTGTTCTATTTTCGCTCTTACAAGGCGCGGTCTGTCAAACTAACATGGCTAAAATTGGCCACCAAAGGAATCAGGTTTGGTCAAACAAGACCGTCCTGACTCTAATAAATCTACATGCAGACAAACCTAAACACACGACAGTAAGTTAAAATAAATAAAATTATCTTACATTTCTTGACAAATGACTCCATCATCTTAGAATAGAAGACTTGCGTTCATTAGCACTATAAATTCACTTTTATCACACGGATTGACAAATAAAACGGAGCATGTATGGTACCAAAATACTACACAAAATGTTTCATGTGCGACAAAATGGCTACAAACTCCCGCCGTCTGGGTTGATTCAATCGAGCTCTTTGTTTGCATTATAGTATATACTTAAAGCTATTCAAATAAATGTGTAAACATTGGACTATTTGACTGCGCGTTCTATTGATGGCGAACTATTGAACCAGTTATGGTTGTATGTAGCCTGAGTTTTAGGCTGATATCCACTGAATTGGGTATTGTATACTTACTATCGTAGTTTTGGTTCAAAGCATAAATGGAAATTAAATAATAAGTATGCTCTGTTTAAAGCGGTGCCAGCTTTTAATTGAAACTGTCCTTCAGACGTTTTAACTTATAATTAAATACAACATCACAAATTGGAACACTAGCATTTAAACAAATGTAACAATATATCAATAAATTCGAAAGTTGAAAAAGGAATGAACGAAGAAATGCATCCCTACATGTATTGCGTTTTTTTTTTTTTCTTTCGTGTGTTTTTTGTGTTTTTTGTTTGTTTGTGTTTTGTTGTTTTTTTGCTTTTTTACGTTAAACAAAATTAATCAAAGCTGCATGTTAATTAAATTAATCAAAGCTACGCGATCTTCTTACCTCAGGCCGAAATCGCATCCGGGGCTTTGTCTGTGACCATTAAATCCTTTGACTTTCCAATTAAGTAAACTTTGACAAACCTAACCGTGCAGCTAATATATACCAAATGGAACCAAATGGACCAACTTGGGCTTCTATTGGAGTTCGATATTTTAAATAATATTTTCCCATGGTGGTGTGTGCCAAATAACGATTGCTGGATTGAAATAAATGATTCAAATTTGATTACATTTCGTTAAATCATCGTGATAAACAATTAAACGATTTGACACTTTACGTGTCTGATTATTTGCGATAGAGCTGGTATTGATATAAACATGTGTGTGGATTTGTGTTTGGTTAGCGGGTTATGTGTGTCATTTATGGTTTAAACAAGTAATCAAATATGTAATCAAAGAGAGTTTATCTGGGATATATTCGACGTTCAACCATTTTATTATGGTTGAATTTTCAATGAGCAAGAGAGTGTAGGAAGTATCATAGTCACGGTATACACTGGTATAAATGGAAGTGGGAATGTATGACAGCTGTAAAATTTTACCTATTTAATCCTAGTGGACTCTCCCATCCTTCTAAATTGGATCAATTTATTTCCAAAATTAGGGATGTCTAGTATATTTATTTCTATATTTAGAATATTGTTTCAGATATTCCTTTAAGTAAACAGCGCAGACCTTGATGAGACGCCGCATCATGCGGCGTCTCATCTGGGTCTACGCTGTTTGCCAATGCCTTTTTTTCTAGACGATAGGCATAAATGGGTTAAATTTGCAGAAATTATTGTTCTCATATTAAATACATCATTTAAACATTAAGCTCATCGCGACTTCCATTTAACCACTTAAAATCACTACAAGTTTCCCCATAAGCCGTAAACACACCACCCCATTGATAGAGCATCGCGTTTATTCTAACATAATCAATCCATTTTACGTCGTGGTTGTTTTACCAGCATGGTCGCCAATATCATCATCATAAATATGGAATTATCATTGGCATCATTATCATCAGCATTATGGGAAAAGATATGTTTACAATCACTTTCCTTATAAGCACAGTTATTGAATGTCACTTTAATAACACCGTTACACTTAATATTATTTTTAATTAATCGGTATTTAATTTTTTTCGTGATGAAATGGGTTGAATTGTTTTTATCTTACACATCTTTCAAGCATTATTATGTCTGCAAAGACAATACAAATACAATGCATAATAATTCAAATTATGTTGGCACAATCCTTCACTCTAGACTATGAAAAGGTACAGAAGCGATATACAAGTGTATATTTGGACAGTGTAACACAAACTGAGCTATCAGCACATCGTAGTAAATATTAGTTCAACATTCTTGTTGACTTATCGATGTGGCTTTTAATGGGGCGTATCGAAGGCTTATCAGATTTGTTAATCCGTCTTATTGAGTGATATATAGACATTATTGGCGTCGCACTGAAGTGCGGCGACTCGGATGTAATACTTTTTTTCCGCTTATGGGAGGAGAAGTTATTTTACGGATCAATGTATATATTTTTGTTGTCAGAATATTTTGCATAGTAGTGATTTTTGTGTAAATTCGTGTAAATAAGTACTGCATTTGTGCCTATTACATTTACTACAACATTTATTGCCAATAATGCAAAGCTAATTATTTTAATTAATAACTAATCACAGGGACTGGGCAATAATAAAAGATCACAGGGACTGGGCGAATACGCGAACTGGTGAAACTTTCTGGTTTTGTATAAAAACAAAACTTCTTTGTTCCACTATCCTAGCAACCACCTAGTTTCTAATAAAGGCGCTATAGAGCGCGAAGCGCGACACGTATTATTACTTGTAATAACGAGTCTTGATAAAGGAAGCAGCCGCTAATCAATGAGGAGCACCATCACAGCACACCAGTCTCATTACTATCAAGTCCTCCTACAGGTTGTTTTAAGAATCACATATAGAAGGCCGCAGGCCTGACCCGTATCTTGCTAGTGGTATGGACCCTTTGGTATGGATCTTTACCCCGCTCACTATGCAGCGTTTAAACTTCCGGGTTTACATTTAAACCGACTATTAATAGCCTATTAATATCTTAGTAAGGTGATTTTTCAAGCGGTTCCGTAGTGTAGTGGTTACACGCTCGCTTCACATGTGTGAGGCCAATGTTCGAGCCCCAGTAGAATAAAATTATTTTATTTGCGTTCTATGTTAACTTTTTAACATTTAAGTTTAAATAAATATGCTGTTTTATTGTAACCATTTTTTTTTTATTATGCCCATGGAATATATGTGTGAGAGGGTGGGGGGTTCGTACACATTTAAACTTTTACAGTGTTTTCATATCAATGAGTACTCAACCCCTATCGTAAATGAGCAACGTAAGAATAAGTTCAGAATCATCTCCCCTTGAAGTTGAGAAAAATATGGAATTACGCTTATTACAAGATGAAGCAGATTTTTTAAAACCTACACAGTTCTGTTCCATTAATGAAAGTAAAAAAGGAAACCAATGTAAATAAAATGAATTATGAAATATTTGAGGGTTACAACATAAAATGATAGATAATGGTTATTTGGGGGTTATAACACAACATCATAGGTAATGGTTATTTAGGGGTTATAACACAAAATCATAGATAATGGTTATACCAGTATCTTTTTCTATTTTGTTTAAAATAATCGGCCAATATATTAATATTTACAGTAGAAAAAAATCGTTCCATGTAACTTCATTGAGTGCCTTTTACACTGAAATTCCCGACGCCCTTTGATGCTTTGCATCAATGCTTATCTAGTACATAGTTTGATATATAGACATTATACATACATACCGGGATCCTACACTCAGCTGTATCATTCTACATTGTACACAGCCGGGAACATATCATCAGCGAAACCACATCGCCGGGAACCAATATACTTGCACAAGCAGGAAATCAGCAGAAACATTTTACGTCTCATTAACCGGAATCTACCACAAGCGGGAATATATCACTCAGTACAACACTGGGAACCTTCCTTCAGTGTGTTCGTATTGCATACTATTAGTACAAACGCCGGGAATCAAGTTAGCATAAGAACCAGGAACCGGGAATCAGCGGAGCCAAAAAATGGGAACCGACGATCAGAAGTAACACATTACATAGTACAAATGGGGGAACAAATCATCAGATGGAAACATGACATAGAACCAAAGTGGAAACCTACTACCAGCGTTAACAATGTGTAGTACGATATCGGTAACCTATCATCAGCATAAAAACATGTTAACGACTATAAAACTGGGAACGTAATATCAGCAGATAAATATGCATAATACACAACCTGGAATCTGACATATGCAGAAACATATTACCATTGCACCAAACTGGGAATCAGCGAGGACCTATTAACAAGCAAAAAACCGAGAACCTAACAACAGCGTAAACCTTTTTACTGCCACAACACCTTGATCCTTTCATCAGCAGGAAACCTTTTTACTGGCAAAAAACACTGGACTTAATATCAGCGGGAAACTATTGACTAGCACATAACCGTGAAGGTAACATAAGCCTTACCCTATTAACTAGCATAAAACAGGGAACCTAACATCAGCGGGAACCCATAATCGTACACAAAACCGGGAACCTAACATCAGCGTGAACATATTTACAAGCACAAAACCGGGAACCTAACCTCAGCGTGAACATATTTACAAGCACAAAACCGGGAACCTAACATCAGCGTGAACATATTAACAAGCACAAAACCGGGAACCTAACATCAGCGTGAACATATTTACAAGCAAAAAACCGGGAACCTAACATCAGCGTGAACATATTTACAAGCGCAAAACCGGGAACCTAACCTCAGCGTGAACATATTTACAAGCACAAAACCGGGAACCTAACATCAGCGTGAACATATTTACAAGCACAAAACCGGGAACCTAACATCTGCGTAAACATTTTTACAAACACAAAACCGGGAACCTTACATCAACGTGAACATATTTACAAGCACAAAACCGGGATCGTTACATCAGCGTAAACATATTTTCAAGCATAAAACCGGGAACCTAAAATCAGCGTATACATATTTACAAGCACAAAAACCGGGAACCTAACATCAGCGTGAACATATTTACAAGCACAAAACCGGGAACCTTACATCAACGTAAACATATTTACAAGCACAAAACCGGGAACCTAACATCAGCGTGAACATATTTACAAGCACAAAACCGGGAACCTAGCATCAGCGTAAAAATATTTACAAGCATACAATCGGGAACCTTACATCAGCGTAAAACCTTTAGGCCTACTAACAAAACCGTGAACTTAACGTCAGCGGAAATCTATTACTACACAAGATTGTGAACCAAACATCAACAGGATATATTAACTAACACAAAACCGTGAACCTAGCAACATCGGGAATCTATTTATCAGCACAAAACCGTGGACCTACCATCAGTTGGAACATATTTACTTGCACAAAATTATAAACCTACCATACGCTGGAACCTATTGACTACCACAAAACCTTGATCCTTAAATCAGTGGGAACATTTTAACTTGCACTAAACCGCGAAACAATCATTAATGGGAACCTATTTATCAGCACAAAACCGGGAACCTACCGTCATAGGTGACCTTTCCGTCGCAGTCGAGGTCGGCCATGTTGAGGATGCTGAAGAGCTCGTCGTCAGTCAGCATCTCACCCAGCCCCATCATGAGCGTGTAGAGGTCGCTCGTGGAAATCACGCCGTCACCGTCATGGTCGATGAACCTAAAGTTAACAAAAACCGGTGTGTTTGTGTATTTCGAAGTTTTAGAGATCCCTCCGCGCCTAAGGCCTCATTATGTGTGGACCCTGAGTATGTCTCAGTAGTATTAGATAAATAACGTACTATTCTTCCAGACTCACGAAAATTATAACGAATGTTGAATGCTAGTTTGAATGTCAAGCCTTTTGTTGTTGTTTTACTGAATTGTATATTATTTTTTTCTTTTTGGTGAGGTCATTTGTACGGGGTGGGGCCGGAGTATTCGGAGGAAACCCCACCTATGCGGTATGATGACCATTAACCAAACTCACATGCTTTTCATGTGATCGCAGATATTGTACGTGAGACCAATGAATAGATACGGTTGAAACAAGAAACAAAACTATTAATTATGTACTAATTTACTGTGTTCGTACTATGTATTCAATACTTTTAATGTATCAGTGTTGTTAAGATACCCGTGCATCAAAAATAATTATTTCTGATTCGAAAATGTATTATTAATAAGAAACGTGTGTGGCAAAAAAAAACAAGATTCCGCGTATAACCATAATATTTCCAAACCTGAATGCCATTTTCATATTGTCGAAAAGTTCGTCTTCCTTCTGCATTTTTTCTTTGAGGTCATTTTCTTTCTTTTTCATCATTTCTTCCCTTTCCGCGTCCTCCTTCACTTCGGCTTCTGATACTACAAATCCGGCCTTCAAACGCTCTTTAAGTAAGGGACAACATATTATTAGTACATTTTATTGGTTGCATACGTAATTATACGGACAGTAGTTTCAGAGCATTATTTTATTAAAACTATATAGACGCGGCGTCGAAGTGAACCAGAACTGGCGAAAAAATAGCCGATTGAATGAATAAGTATTTGAATATTTATGTTAAAGATTCATAGTCTGCAAATTATTTATAAAAAATATGTGTCGAACTATTCCAACGCTAGAAATCGCATCGAAAACGTCTCGCACTGATCTCCGAGTATTCCCGCCACAAACAAAGGGAAGTAATCGTTGCGAGCAGTGAAATCAAAACACCACAGAGTCATCCCCACATTTCATAATTTTAACGCGAACATGTATATCGCATACAGGATTTAAACACTACAAGTCAATATGTTGATTAACACAAACCATAATAAATGCCACGTACTTAAATAAAGCTGACTACACTTAAAAAAGAGTAAAGAAAGACGAATCTGCAACGGAGTCTGACCATAAAAACGCATTAACACGAACTGATACCTTGCTCGACGCGCATCTTTTCGGCTTCCGCTTTCGCTTTAGCTGCAGCCAGCTCCCGGTGAAGATGCTCCTTCTCCTCCATACGTTGCTCCCATAGTTCCACATCCTGTTCTTGCACCAATCCCAGAACCACAGATTCGAACTCTTCTGGTTTGATTTCTCCGTAGTCTGAATAGGACACAATTTGTATTCTATTTCCAGTTATATCACAAAGAAGACTTACTGAATGGATAGTAATTAAAACTCCCGAATGTTTATTACAGCTTAATCACGTGTTATTCGCGGAATATTAATTTTCGTTGATTTCGTGGTTTGACTGATCCACGAAATTTAGAACTCCGCGAATTTACTTGTCCACGAAAATCGCATTTTTTTTAACCGAGAACTTAAATGCTTACCTATAAATGCTTTTAAAGTATTTTTATTAAGGAGACACAATTTCTTGTGATCGATTTCGCCCTTATATATGCACAAACAACAAACGTACGTATGAAGTGGTATTGTAGCGGTCAACACATTTAATAGACATGGTTAATTTAGTTTAAACCTATTTATTTCATGCATTGAAATCCTCTGGCTTAAAGAAACGCTATCGAGTCCGTTTCTTGGGCCTTTAACCTGTACTTGGTGTCTGTGGGGAAGAGAACGCTCCCCGAGTGGGGATCGAACCCGTGACCTCTCAATCGCTAGTCGGACACTTAATCCATTACGCCACGCATGGTAACTGAGGCTTGTTCAAATTCAGGCAGTTTATAAAGAAAATGTAAATATTTGTGTTAGTGAAACCACGTTACTGTCTTATATATAAAATTTAAAAAATGATGACCAACGCAGATAAAAGAATGATACGGAGAAAACAAATAAGTACTGCTCAAATGATTACAAAGTTACTGATCAATGATGGATAGAAGAAATGTATCATTCTCTTTGGATTAAAATTAATTGTTTTTACGATCTTAGTCGTTAACACAAACAATATACTAGTATGCAAAGTATCAGACTCAGCTTTTGTGCCAAATCGATTTTCGCTGGCTAAATGATCTGTGCTCAGAACACAAATATTCAAAAATTACACAGTGACGTATTTTCAACTTCCAAACATTTTACGGCTTGCTACGAGTGCAGTGCTACATTGTTATAAGTGTATGGGACTAAATTTGCTATTGCGGGTCTGAGTGATGATGCATATTTTCAATTCTTACCAACTCACATGGCTCTTTAACCTCTGGGGGGGGGGGGTACGTATCTGCCATCCCCATTTTTAGGTGAAAAAATACTGTAAAATCATTTGTATTCGTTGGTGTGAAATTGCGTGTGTTTTTAAGGCTTTTCGTGGACATGTTAAGTCGTGGATTTCTGATTTAAGAATAATTTCATTAAAATTTACGTCGGTCACTTTATATGTTTGTGTTTAACTCATGGACCGGTTAACCCACGAACTCAACGAATAATGAAACCCCATTACAATAATGATACCCCACAACAAAAATGATACTCCATAACAATAATGATACCCCACAAAAATAATGATACCCCACAAAAATAATGATACCCCACAACAATAATGATACCCCACACCAATAATGATACCCCATAACAATAATGATACCCCGTTACAAAAATGATACCCCGTAACAATAATGATTTTATAGTATTGTTTAATATGATTCCACAAAGCTTTGTACATACACTGTTAAAAAGCTTAACGAAAGGTCGCAACATTTGTGCATTGGCTATTGTGCCCGCCTTAAGACTGGTTTACACAGTCCAGTCAGGTTATCAGTTTTTGGTTAGAAAATTAATAACTTTATTTTAAAGTTCGTAACCCAACATTTCAGAAAACAACTATAATTTTCAAAGAAGTTCATTTAAAAAAAGTAAATGCCTTCTTAAACATTGAATATTATTCCTTCAAGCATTTCACATCAATTATTTTTTTAATCATTGCTTCATGCTACACAGGGATCTCTCCCGCTCAGAGCCGTTCGAAAGATCTCTCAAAAACACACAGGGAACTGGTTCTTCACGCGATAAGTACTCGACAGAGTGTTCATAAGTATGAGACGTTCGATTCAACTGAGCTAAATAATAAGGCTTAGCACTTACTACTTAATTGAACCGCGATCTGGGGAAAATGGGTGTAATGCATGTGTGTAACGTGTCGTCCGCAGTCCGCCCAGGCTAATCGGAGACTTCACTTTCCGCTTTTATGGATATTTTTTGTTTGAAGAGATTCTCTTCTAAACAAAAATCCAGTTAAGGCGGAAAGTGTTGTCCCTGATTAGTCTGTGCGTACTGCGCCTACTAATTTTGGACGACACTTTGCGTGCATGTATTAAGCCCGGTTTTTCCAGACCGACGCCAAATACTTAACGTTGACCCACTTTCAATGCTGGCCTCTCTGACAAGGTCGACAACTCTTTCGCTCTGTGGATTGAGCCCGATGGTCTTCAGGAGAGGGTAGGCGTTGTCTACCCCCAGGCGGAGTTGATCGTCCTGGAACAGCAGTCCGAGGGTGTTCTTCACCACTGAAAGAAGACCAGGCGGTATAAGTGAGCCGCGCTCTCGGAAAAGCAGGCTTATCAGGGACGACACTTCAAGCCTTTACTGGATTTTCGTTTAGGAAAGACATTCTTTAAACCAAAAGTTCCATAAAAGCGAATAGTGTCGTACTTGATAAGTCTGTTCGGACTGCATTAAGCCCAGTTTTCCCAGACCGAGCATCACATCTTGAGTTGTAGGCTAGTATCATGCGAACTAAAAACTACGGTATCTTAAGTGTGTTTTTCGAGTTTTTTATGCTTATTCCGCGTCTGAGGCTATGTATGGACCAGGGGTTTGTCCTAATTATCTTACTTAATTCACTTCCTATACTCACGAACGTTGGGGCGAATTTAGTATATAGCTTCAATTTCTAGCAACGTGGTAGTTGCTAAATGATATTCAATTTTTGTGTCGCCTTGTGTTGTTTGTGGGAAGGGGCGGGGCACAGTACCCTTAATTAACCCCACGTGTCCGGTATGGGGACCACCAATCAAACTCACGTGCTTCTGGGAAAAGGGCATTGGACCCGGGTCGCCTAGGTAATAAGCACGTGCACCAAACACCACATACCATTGAATGTATCGTTTAATGGAATTTTTTTCTTGGCTGAAATCCTATTTAGGCGGAAAGTGTCGTCCGTGATAAGCCCGTGCGGACCGCACAGGCTAATCTGGGACGACACTCCAGGCATATGCATTAAGCCATATTTTCCCAGATCGAGGTCAAAAGTATCAAACGGACATACAATTGTTGTAACATATCATATATTCCATGTTTGACAGAAAATTACTAGTATTCAAACAAATAAAATGCCAACAATAAAAATAGTCACCCTACTTTTTATTCGAGTACATTTAGTTAAAAAATGTCATTTTTGCCATTTAAATGTATATAATACAAACTATTTTTACGAACAGGTAAATGAAGATCTTCTACTCACCGTCGAATGTCTTATTCCTTATGACTGTTTGAGGATCTTCCGGGGCATGGGATGGTTCCTGGAATGCAGATAAATCATGAACACGTTAATATAAATTGCAATATATGAGCCGCGATCTGGGAAACTGGGCTTAATGCATGTGCGTAAAGTGTTGTCCCAGATTAGCCTGTTCATTCCGCACAGGCTAATCAGGGACGACACTTTCCGCTTTTATGATATTTCTTTTTAAAGAAAGCCTCTTATTAGCAAAAATCTCATTTAGGCGGAAAGTTTCGCCCCTGATTAGCCTGTGTGGACTGCACAGGCTGATCTGGGACGACAATTTACACACATGCATAAAACCCCCTTTTCACAGAGCACGGCTCAAATCATTGTTAGTTGAGTTGACCGACCCACGATTTAAAACAAAAACATCGGAAAACCATCAACGCAAATTCCTCTTCTTCCAGAATTAGAAATGCGCGAACTTACTTGTGGACGAAAAAATATTTTTTAAAGAAAACAAAACAAAACAAAAAAATCATGGCGACAATTACTATTGATTTTTCAGTATTTCGCAGAACAATGACAATGGTTTTACATATCGACATTCATGAAAAAAGGTTCTCCCATTCGTTTAAAATAAAACGCAAGAAAAATCATTAGCATTAACTGGTATTCCATTCTTGCCAATTAAGTTAAGTCGTAATACAATGTATGGTTAAATCATACTGTTCACAAATGCATTCGAAAAAAAATTAACGCGAGCATGCCGTAGTTATTATAATAGTTAATGACATGGTTACAACTCCATTTATTCCAAACCACACGATGCACAATTAACAATCAAAACAAACCACGGGTAAAAGCTTTGACTTTAATTGTTAAATTCGTTTAAAAATTGCACAATTTATGACTTGAAAATCGAGCAACATAGCTGCTTATTTTTGCCATTAATATTTGTATTTCCTTTTTTTTAATTGAATAACATAATTATGTTTGCGGATATCTTGTCTATTAGATTCCGTATCCTTTAGTAAATCCAAAACAACGGTTTTACGATAACGTTAACGTATTTAACATCATATTTATCTTAAAATTGTCTTACCATTTCCAATGCTAATGGAAGACTCATTTTAGAATCCAAATATCAACAAAACGCCAGAAATCCTCTACCATCACACAATGCATATTAGGCGACCAATACTGATTCTTAAAATCGTTTCTTTCAACCGTAAAAAGGCGCAATAAAAATAGTACATAAGTAGTGAAAACAGCCCGTGGATAACAAAATAATTTCAACAATGACGCTATACAAATCGGATCGCAAAAGTTATTACAATAAACCGTTTATATAACTATCCCATTGTAGTGCAGGTATAACTTTTATCGGAATAATGCGTTAGAAAATCTGTTTTCCAATACGGAACCAGGTTTTACGACGGGTTATTGTTTTTCAGTATTTGCATTTTCTCCTTTTTTATTCTTATTTTATAATTGCGACCTTAATTGTGTAACCATCTAGCATTTGTATTAGAAGTCAACTAAGTTTGGTTGTCCTTAAAGCGGAAAATTTGCAACCATTTTAGTGTTTTATTAAATATTACTATGAAAAACGTGTGGTTCGTCCTTTTTGTTTTGGTTTCACGGAATCGTGTCTTTTATTTAATTAGTCAAAGTTATATGGCATGTGTGCATATTTTGTACACCTGTAGCAACATGAAAAGCAATAAATATAATACTCAACTCCCAACTACTAAAATAAATGCATATGCTTATCGAGTTTTATATTTCAAAAGAAGCTGGAGCAGTTTATTGAAAACAGAAATAAATCGTAGAAAGAGAAAACAACACACGAGTGTGTGTTATGTGGTGCAATGCTTAGCATAACATATTAAACAAGTGATTGCTAAGCAATATTGTCCCCTACCGGTGAAACTCCACCATTGTCAGTAAAACAAATTATTTGTTGCCATAGCAACCACAATTTTTGACGTAGGAACAAAATGAATTGATGTGCATAATCTACATATTGCCATCTGTCCATATTTTAAGTTTCATTAAAAGTATGAAGAACTTTAAAAGTTATCGCAGGATCCAAAAAAGTGTGACTGACTGACAGACTGACACACAGAGCGCAAACCATAAGTCCCCTCCGGTTTCACCGGTATGGGACAATACAATGCCATACATAATACAATGTGCTATATACTTTAATATAACAAATGGACACGTCAAGTACGTACATTACAAAACTGCGCAATGTGCATTAACTGATACAGAAAGCTCATATGAGTTTAGATGTTCCATAAAATTAATTTGCCTAAATTCGCGTCGGGTAGGTTCAATGGTGTGGTCTAGGTGTACTTTCACTCCCGCAAAATATGACAAAATCCAAGCGCTAAATAGTGAATAAAATAGTGTATATATGTATGTGTTAAGAAACGTTATCTTAAATGTATGTGGATATGTGCGGTAAGCGACGAGACGACACCAGTCCGGTCTAACACGAACCGCTTTATCGTTACATATGTATGCGGCTAGTATGTTTCTTTTCAATACAATAGTTTGTTTATTTCAATAGAGGCCATCACTCCAGAACACATACTTCAACTATACAAAAACATATTACATATTAAATCCTGTTAAATTGAATTTGATCAGAATCATTCTAGTTCGTTATCACATTATTTGAGAGTGCAATTACCCTTATTCGGATAAATAGCTACTTTTATCCCATCGTCAGATGTGCATTGTCAAATAAACCACTGTGGAATAAATTGTCCTCTATTTCGGCAGTGCTGAAATATAGCTGTCACGCGCGGCGGAGAATGGTCATATTACTCGGAATCAACTATAAAGTAATCATTTTAGTAAAATCGAATCAGATTCAACAAAACAAACAATTTGATACCAAGATGTAATATATTTTTAATACATAATGCAACTAAAAAGCAAAAAAAAATATTTACAAATATTAAGTGCGCGTACTCGTGACGTCATTATTAACACGTCATACGACACAATGCATGTTCTTTCACGCTAAAGCTGCAGTTGTTTAGTGTTCTTTTTTCATTATTTCTTAAAAATTGGGAACGTACAGGTATGATAAACAGAAAAACAGGTTAGTTACTGATCTTTTTGTAATGTATTAGGCTCGGCACGATTAAAATAATGAAACAATGTTTGCTTAAAATAACTTTGGAATTTTCTGTGTAGTTCGATTTTCCTATTCTTTTTTTAAAGAAATAATTTACGACTAAGAAAATTGATGGGATAAATCGAATACTAGGTCGGTGCCGAATGAAGCAAACTTTATTTTTCTCGGCACGAAAATCTGAACCACTCGCCAAGGCTCGTGGTTCAGATTTTCTAAGCCTCGCAAAATAAACTTTGCTAAATTCGGCACCGACCTAGTATTCTCTATACAGTAACTCCACGTTAGTTTAAAACCTTTTTGTATGTGTATGTGACGTGGGTGTGGTCAGAGATGAAGAAGCATTTACAAATATTATAATACCAAATGCGCACAGTCGCCGACATTTGAAAAGACTGTTTTAAAAATAAAGTTATCAAACCAGGTGGGTACAATTATGTTTGTATAGCATATTTTCTTGTCCGTTTATTGACAACTGAATCCGGCTGCCATTAATTTCAATGTAAGCTTAAATCACGGAAGATATAGGCCGTAATTTGATTGCTTTTGTGGAAAAGCTATCGTTAATTGATTGATCGGCTCTAAAGAGAAATTTGCAGTGAATAAGTGAACTTGAAATTTCAACTATCCGCCGAAGTGCGTCAAATAAATTCATGAACGGAATCGGAAAATTGTTCGTAATATAGATGTGTTGCAGATAAGCAAACGATCTTTATCATAGAAAAATAAGTCTTCAATTATACGTCGTGTTAACATTTCGCGCACACATACGAAATATGTACACTCATTAAAATACAGCTAAAACATACTCGCTCGTTTTAAACTAGATATGTGTATTCTACCGATGTTTTACAAACATATTCATACACACATGTACGCACGACTAACAAGCATTTTCCACATGCCAGCACCACCGTTAATAGACGTTTTACTATAATATATGAATATGTTGTTTTATACTTGCTCACTCGTTATTATTTATTATTTTATTCATGTATGTCTTATTACGCATTTGCTAACACGGTGGGCTATACTTTGCAAAAGTAAATACAATATGTGTTCTCTTCTGGTAATTTTTAATAAACGAACCTATATTTTATATAAATGTTTCTCAGTCAGAAGTGTTAATTTGCTTGTTTGAATTTAATTCATACATGTTTTTCTGTATAAAATGTATCACAATGTTTTGCTAATTAACAACATGTTCACTTTGCCAATTTTTTGACAGGCCATATAAAATCACATACATAAACAGCATTGACTATACTATTTTAAGCTTAAAACTACCACACTGTCATCATACACATTAATTGTGTTTAGATATCAAGGTTGTGAATATAATTACTGATTTTTTTAATAAAAAATGATGGTAACGCTTCTTATTATACGGAACGCTTTTTCGAAAATGGTAGCAATACCCTCCATGTGTTTCGGAAAATGTATGTCAACTTTTGTTAATGTTTTTCCTTTTTTTAGTTTATAACCATAGTGGCTTCATTAAAACGTGTAAAATTACGAAAATACTAGAATTTACATCTGATCAGATGGTCAAATTTGTGAGAAAATCCTGAAAAAAACATTTGTGAAAAAATTGTTTAAGTGAGTTTACTATGAGTCAAACACCAGATGAGGCAAAAAAAAACTCAACAACGGTTTGTGTATTTTCCGCTGAACAGATTACGAAAACGTTAATCGCATTTCAAAAAAGATAAATGAACTAGTATGTCATTACATACACTTGTTTGGAATCAATTCATAAACTGCGTCTAAAATAATGAAATGTAAAAAACAAATCCGGCAAAATATGACTTCAACTTCCCGAATAACGCGCAATTCCGTCTGCAAAAATGGCAAAAAAATGATTTACGCGGCTTTCGAACAACATCAATAACAAGTCTTAACCTTAACCAAGAACAATGTTCGGTTGCTAAATTTTATTTTTAATCATAAACATGGTAGAAATACGAGAAAAGAAAGTGCCGGTCGATTAAAGTAAAAACCGGAACAAAATTAATCCTTAAATATTATGTCATGTCCCTACCCATGTTTTGTCACGAAAACATTCGTGCCATTTTTCGCGTATACAATCAATACAATTTAAGTAGACATAACATCTTTATTTGAGCAAGTTATTATCAAAAGCGCTATGTCAACACATCTATATTGACATAAAAGCTAACGAAGTGAAATTAAGTCAAATACAAATATAATTTCGTTGTGTGGATATATGACATGAATTGTTACAAATACTGTCTCAGTCATATCATATCATATCATGGGTTATGTACCATGCGAAAAACGCGCTTTTGTTATTGATAAAACTCATTATATTCCAAGTCCTGACGCAAGTTTTTAGCGCGGTTTTTTTTTGAGGTTAAATATCGAGATAAACTTATTTGCATACGATTAAGAACAAGTCCGACCCATGTTAGGTAAATGAAGCTCATATGATGTACTGACCAAATTTGCTGATCTGTAAGTTATGTGCACGTAAGCTATGTGCAACGCATTAAATTAAAATTTTGAATCGTATGGCGTCCGTCAAATTTTGGAGTTAAAAAGAACTTTAATGACCTTGTTGATAACGCCACCGAACGTGTAATCAGCAATAGGCATGTTATCAAAACAAAATTGCACGTATTTATTATCCTTAGAAATGAACGTACGATCTTTACGTACATCCGCCAGCATTTGATCTCCCCTCGTAGACACAAATAGCAATATTTAGGAACGCTCTTGACGAAGTTGCATTTACCTCTTTTTATCACCACGAGCTCTTGTTAGTAGCAATAAGCCAATTCTCACCTGGAAAAATTTTGGTTCCGCTTCGTGTATTTTACCAATACAGTTCACCATCTTGGCAACGGCACGAAGGCGCGATTTTAAAGACAGCGAAGCGTTTATGTGGGGACCATTCTCCTCCGGAATAGACGGGCGTCTCGAAACAGAGGATCTTCTACGTTTTTTGTTAAAACCAGCTTTCACTAGATCTTGCTCGACAACTGCAACTGCGTTTCGTCTGCCAATAGCACCTTCCACCATTTTCTGACCTTTCGCTGAATCTTCGTCGGCGTTTTCGTTATTATTTTCAAGACTCTGCTTTGAATTTCGCCTACTTTCGGTTAAATTGCCATCCATTCCATTTTGTGTTGTTGTGCTATTTGAAACATTCTGTAAAGCGGAAACATCTTCCGCCTGAAAATCGCGTCCGTCTGCCATCACTGAGTGCCGTCTGCCATTTGACGTTTTTCTTCTTCGACTTTCACCCAACGACTTTCTCCTCTTGTCCTTCATTTTTGTATCCAGAAAGTGGATATTTTCGCGAAATATGTCGACTATATTACCTCTACTAAATTTAATACTTATATTTCATATAAGTTTTGGAACATATTTATTTACTTGAAAATAATTTTTCTCGAGACTAGATGTCTTCTAGCCATGTCTGACATAAACCAAGGGTTTCAATGCAGCTTTTTCCCAAACTAGAAATTCTAACAATTCCGACGGTGATCTATAATCATGTTTTTCTTTTATAATGAATGTTCATTGCAGCGTATTAGGTATTACTTGTATAAATCGTGTTTAAATATCACTTTTATATCCAAATGCTCCCCTGGAAGGCTCGTTAATTATCGAGCAATTATCGGCGGTGCTCGTTGAAAAAGGAATTGTATTGAAAATGATCAAATCAATCCCACAATTAAACCGACATGCAAAGTATCAAATTTTCGCAAAAATGAGAAAAGTATTGATACCTCCGATTTCAGAATGTCTTATTAATCGATCAAATAGAAACACTTCCTATTTGTTCACATTCTGATATTTAAATAAGCTTTTTTTATACAAAATGCCAATGCTATTGATTACACCATTGTAGAAAGAAGTAGCATATAATAGATAAAAATGCCGATTTGTTTCATCGCCATCCAACGTTTTGTTCCAAATATATGTTTAAATCCATAATTTTTTGTCAACGCTTCAAGACAACGAATTTCTTTTGCTTTATTCCATTTGATTGCAATCTAATAATTTCCAAACATATCAACGCCACAATTCTGTCAAAGAACATACATAACGTAACCATACATAATTATTTTGTACATATACTATGACTCTTCTTTACTCCTGCTTTCAAATTATTATTTTCTCACATTACACGTACTTGCAATCTCAAGGCAATTATTTTGTCTTTAACTCGCAAAGTATATCACATCGTTGCCAGGTTTATATCTAATACTTCTCATGTTTTCAAATTTAAGCTACAAGTCTCCAAGTAAATTATTAACAAAAACATCACTGGCTGTTGTTGACTTTGAAAACTATCTCTCCTTTACTCCGTTTAGCGGTAATCTAATTTACAAGGTTTGTAAAATTATAAAAGCAGTATTTAAAAAAAATGTTTTTATAACAGATAAGGATCGGAATTTGCAGCGCACAAAGTGAAAATAAACCTCACACCCCGGTGACTTTGTTATTAGTAGATCACAGTGAATCCAATCAACTGTTAAAACACCATATCACATGATGAAAATTGGTCAATGCACCATATCACGTGATGAAGATTGGTCAAAACACCATATCACGTGATGAAGATTGGTCCGTGTTCTCGTTCTCTATGTTTCCATTTGCAAACCAAGACATCCACTTTTATACGTGATTGAGCACAAACAAAGTAGAAAACAGTCATTGCCCTAAGGGTAAGCTGCTTTTCAAATCATAAAACAGTCACTGAACTTAAATCGGTGGAATTAACCAGTTCGTTATACGGCCACTGACGATTGCATGTATTATATATTTGGGGAAAAAATGAGCATTCATAATTATATTAATATCCTTCAAATGTGCCTTTCCCTGAAACTTCCTCTGAAAAGCAGTTACCGGTAATTTCAATTCGTTACCCTTCCTTTGCTATTTTTAATCCGGTTCAATCCGAAATCATATTTATGATATTTTTTTTCAATCAACAAAACATGACATTTATTTGCAAAGGTCTTTATGATTACTTCTTTGAAGAACTAAAAAGAGAATCAATGCCATGTTATTTCAACTGATATTCATAAAAGCATTATGTTCTGTAATTCATGGTTTTCTTGTAGTCCGTGAGTTCACCGATTCACGAAGTTCTCACCTAGATATACCCATCGGAAAATGCCTCGGAGAAAATGCCTCTTCTTTTGTTTGCTGCCAAATCGGAAATCCGCGAATTTTACATGTCCGCTAAAAAGTCAGTCAAAATAATACGAAAATGTATGCCGACGAAGATACCTAATTTTTCAGTTATCGTTATATCAACACTCTTGATACCAGGTTTATTAGTAAACCTTTAAAATTGTATTCAAAGCATCTCAAACCAACAATAACAGCAATAACATCCATCACAAGTGTGCACTTGTTAACACTATTGTTAACAAATGCTTAATCCGGACATATAGTAAGTGGACGTTCGTGCTTTTTTGCGTTTAAATCGTATCATATACATTAAAAATTTAGTCCAAATTCGAGTTTTTTTTTCCATGCGTGCTTTGTATATATTCTTTTTCGACCACACAGTACTGCTTTAAATCATAAAAACGCAATTCTTCATATTACACAAAAGAACATTGTATTAAATACATGTATTCTTAAATTTTGTAATTATTCCAGATTGACACATATATTACGCGCACGCAAGCGACGTTTCCGTACGTTATACTAGAACACGTTCAGCCAATAATATACATATATACACATGCAAGCGCGCATGTCAATTGCGCATGTCAAATGTCATTATGATATTGAAATTATTGCCAATTATGCCAAACTTGACCCAGTGGGTTTACGAATTATTAAAATATATCAGATGATCGAAATTCTTTGAAGAAAAAAGACAAATTAATTGAAACCAGGTGTGCAAGGCCTTGTGCGATTCTAATTTGCATTTGACAAAAGAAAATTGCGCTATTAAAATGGGTACATAAATTTCAAAGATTTGCGATTAACAAACGAAACTCTACCCGCAACAATGGCGGTTACCCAAACGGGTTGTGTTTATTGTCGTTTACCAAGCGGACTATGAACTGCCATTTTAATGTAGTTATATAATTATAAATAAACAGCGGGATTGTACAAAAAGATGTTCAAATCAGGGCATAACTATGTACAAACAGCATGTGACTTTATTTGTGGGAAACACTTTTTGTTTATATATAAAACATTTAAAAACATTAAAACATAAAAAATGAATGAATTCTACAGGTAAATTTTGGAAAAAGTAACTATTTAAATTATTTACTCCATGCTTTTATTTTATTTTTTATTTCTGTTCAGGTTTTATGCTGTTTGCTGATCATCAGTATCTAAGGTTGGAAATGAAGTCTTTCAATCTAGTAAGAGCGGTCTTAAATTAGATTTAACTTACTACAAATGCGTCAAAACATGTATCTATGTAAAAGGGTTTAGGTATTGAATCACTGCACCATATACCGCACACCTCATACACTTCTGTAGGTCAATATTTTCAATAGTGACAGCTAAAGTTGCAGATTGCGAATGGTTGGAATTGTTTTGCCGTGTTAAATGAGTTGCAGACCGTTCTTGGTGAGGGGGAGACTATCAAATAGTTTCAAACCGTGAAGCTTATAAACACAACGTAGCCATGTAGCCAGGATAATGTCATATTTAAAGCGTATTACCAAAAGGAGTTTATCGGCATTGCAGTCTGCGACGTTAATTTGAGAATGTATGCAAATTTGCTTAATCGTGATACACCGGGTAGTTTCTAATAACAGGTATTCGTCCGTATTAGAGCATGTAAATTTTATCTGAGATCTTTCGAAACGATTATTTGGTCCCATAAAGTTGACAAATTGTCGAAACTTTGCCTTTAAATACACAATTTATTTTCTTTTCAACGAATATAGTTCATTCAATTTAGATATATTAAACAGAAATTACTGCAATCTAACTGCAATTGAAAGCCAAACTATGCGATATAATATCTGACATTATATCTCTTCCTTTTGTTGAATTTTTATTATAATTAGATAATGTTCAACGACGGCAAAATGCTATTAAATTTCGCTGAAACGAGCAATTGACATGTGTGTCCGCTTTCGAGATTTAAATACCAACGTATTATGTTGCGTCCTGTTAAGATATAATAGTAAAGGTGTCCGCTTGATAGGATAATACAGGGGACCCTTCAAGGCCACGACCAGCCCATCTGTATCGTTGGCAGACACATCTCTTACCTGAGATATGCAGATGACATTGACCTCTTGGATTGGACCAGCATTGGACACCAAGACCTCACGAACAGACGGTTTTAAGAGCAGGAGCATACGGAATGGTGGTTAGCAAGGCGTAGTCGAAGACCAAGGTGAACAGCACCAACAACATCCGCTCAGACATTTTCATGAAAGGCAAGAAGCTCGAAGAAGTGACCAGTTAAAAGTACTTGGCGGCAAGGATGGCCCCATTACCACTGAGGTCCGAATAAGAGACCGCCAGACTGAGCATTTTGTGAACGAGAAGCCCATTCAGCTTCCCCGTTAAGTACAGACTTTGAGTATAGTCGCTCGTAATCTCCTTGCGTGATCTGGATGCTACACGCGGACACAGAACACAAGATATATATATACACGAATATGGTCAACGCGTACGTCCGGAACATGACAGGTGCACTTGACGGCCCAAACGAACTACCCCTGGTGTTGGACACGTCAAGAGGCACGACTAACTGCGCAAGACTGTTCTCCAGGGCACGCTAGAGGGTGATCGCCGCCGAGAGCGTCAGAAGAAAAGCTGGATGAACAATCTGAAAGATTGGACGTCCATTCCCATGGATGAGCTACTCACAGCAGCCCACAACAGACATGACTGGCAAAGAACCCCTGTGTCATTGTTCCTCATTCAGTGAACTAGAGAGAGATGAACGCTTTCGGAAGTCCGATTCCTACATAGTTTTAATAACAGGTGACTGCTTTCGATATGGCAATTATTCGATATTTCGATATAAGTTCAATTAGAAGTGTGTCTTCTTTTAACCATATGATTCATGTAAGTCAAAATAGCTAAGTATGTTTCAGAAATAATACTATTGATTATAGTCTGTTGTCGAATAACCCACGGTTGAAGGTTTATATGTTTTCCAAAAGTTAAACCATATACATGTACATTAAAACATAAACATTACGCTTTCAAATGTTTGATTGGGGTCGTTCACATACTACAGGTATGCGCCAAAGTTATCGGACTTTACATAACTAATTCGACTAGTGTCGAAAAACGTTCAGCCTAAAATACGGGGCTATTAGTAAATACTGAAAGACATAGCAACTAAACTAAACGATGTCTATTATTCTCACTAAACGATCGCACTCCCACGCGAGTATTCGTCGTTAGCAATGCAATTTATGTTTTCCATGTATTGATATGTTTTATTTCTCCTAACCCACCCACAATAGATACTTCATCCACTCGTTGCATAAAGGTTTAACTCATGAAACATATCAACTTACAGGCAACGAGGTTCGTCTTTCGAATTTCGACTAAACCATAGGCGAATTCAATCGCATTTTTACAGTATGGGTCTGACAAATAAAGTTACTTTATGAATAAACATGTATCTAATAAATGATAACCTCGTAAATCGTGTACACATTATTAAAACTGATGTGACATGCCATGTAAGAAACACATACTTTTAATAAGCTTCATTTGAAAATATAGATTTGAAATTTTCGTTTATTCTCAGTTGTATTATTGTTGTGGAAGGATTACGACATTGGATGTGATATGTTAAGTTTACCATTATATACAAAAATATATAACTATTAACGTACACTACTGTACTAATTGATTAATAAATAGTGCAGCAGTAGATTTCTAACTGTGCAGTAAACATCCACGGTAACATTGAAAATACACAACATATAAACCTATATAGAATTTGCCAAAGTCTATCTCTGAACATACATGTGTATATTGATTTCACGACTTACAGTGACTTATGAATTCTAAATAAGATTTACAATGATAAAATATACGACAGCAATCCTAAGGGTATTTATACAAAATTTAATACATATTACACCACCCTCTTTAAAAACCTCTTGCTGAGCTGTGTAGGTCTATAAATATTAGACGTATGAAAGAATCCTAGCTTGAATGGTTTTAAGATAAATTATATTATTATGATGTGTATTTTAAGAAATAATTGTGGAATAACTTGGTATTTCCTCCGCACAATGTTGGTTGTCATGTAATCCAAACACATTGTAGAACTTCTAACACATACCCACGGAAACATCCCTGTATCCCATAGAATGCAGAACTACAAACATACGGTGAAAAAATGCTTGACACTTCGATTGACAATCTGTGAACTTTACACTGAATTTACAGTTAAAGGAGCCGATCTACTACTACTTGGTAATGTTAGTGTAGCGAGTGAGTGAGTGAGTGAGTGAGTGAGTGAGTGAGTGAGTGAGTGAGTGAGTGAGTGAGTGAGTGAGTGAGTGAGTGAGTGAGTGAGTGAGTGAGTGAGTGAGTGAGTGAGTGAGTGAGTGAGTGAGTGAGTGAGTGAGTGAGTGAGTGGGTGGGTGGGTGGGTGGGTGGGTGAGCGAGCGAGCGAGCGAGCGAGTGAGTGAGTGAGTGAGTGAGTGAGTGAGTGAGTGAGTGAGTGAGTGAGTGAGTGAGTGAGTGAGTGAGTGAGTGAGTGAGTGAGTGAGTGAGTGAGTGAGTGAGTGAGTGAGTGAGTGAGTGAGTGAGTGAGTGAGTGAGTGAGTGAGTGAGTGAGTGAGTGAGTGAGTGAGTGAGTGAGTGAGTGAGTGAGTGAGTGAGTGAGTGAGTGAGTGAGTGAGTGAGTGAGTGAGTGAGTGAGTGAGTGAGTGAGTGAGTGAGTGAGTGAGTGCGGGAGTGAGTGAGTGCGGGAGTGAGTGCGGGAGTGAGTGCGGGAGTGCGTGCGTGCGTGCGTGAGTGAGTGAGTGAGTGAGTGAGTGAGTGAGTGAGTGAGTGAGTGAGTGAGTGAGTGAGTGAGTGAGTGAGTGAGTGAGTGAGTGAGTGAGTGAGTGAGTGAGTGAGTGAGTGAGTGAGTGAGTGAGTGAGTGAGTGAGTGAGTGAGTGAGTGAGTGAGTGAGTGAGTGAGTGAGTGAGTGAGTGAGTGAGTGAGTGAGTGAGTGAGTGAGTGAGTTGCTTTAAGTGGGCGATTCGAACAAACAAGCCATTCATTGTGAAGCAAGTGTGTTACCATGCGATTAAAAAAGACTTCACTGATTAAAAGGGATGATAGTTTCCATATTCATTTAAGACCCATCCGACTATGAGTTTCACTTTAATGCCGTCAATATGTTCAATGTCATTAACAATCCATAGATAAATATAACGTGCAATCAATTATTCCTTACAGTTCCGCTCATTCAGTTCATTTGGGTTCCAAACGTCACACTTTGCATAACAAACAAAACTCTGGGCGCAAATCGAATTTCGCTTTATCATTTTATTTGCAAGAAATTGATTAGGCAAACGTACACACTCCATGATATGAGCTCATCCCCGCCACGTAAATTAAATACATATGTGTTATTATACTCAGAGTAAAGCGTGGATAATGAATGACATTTATAGATGCATTTGTTAAAATACAATGAGTAAGAAAACTAAGTGATAATACATTTCTTGTCGTGAGTTTCCTATTAAGTCAATATTTGTGTTAATTGATTTTGTAATTAAGATTCAATAAAAAAATTCAGTTCAGTATGAATGTCTATGGTTAAGATTTTAAGGACCACATGTTGTTGTCGTTGCTGCTGTTGTTGTTGGTGTTGCTGCTATACAGCACAAAGCTTAGAGATGAGTTTAATTTCATGTTGCCAATTCTGCCAAAAACGCTCGCTTTTTCAAAAACACCTTGTGGCAGTTAAAAGACGGAATTAGCGAGGACCCCATAACCGGGTAGTTGTATACCTTTACAGGCGCGCTAGTAGGTTAGAGGGTGCAGAATTCTTTACAATTACTAATTGTGAATGAAAATAATCCGATCAAATAAAAAAAATATTTGGTTTATTTATTTATTTTTTAAGTGATGCAATTTAGTGACCATATCAACACCGACCGTGCAAGTAAATATGTTTTAAATCTAAAAACAATACACCACACGAGTATTTTCTAACAAAAGCTATGAGTCGCAAAAGTTAACAGCAAAGTGTCATACTTAAACATGTAACTTCTTGTGTAAAGGTTTACTAGAAGTGTCTGAGATTTACAGCAAATGTTAAAGATACTACCGGTTTTGCATAATGATGTATTTGTATAATGTTATGCTATTTATTTTGGCAGCCCGATGCATAGGTTTTATAAACGCTCTAGATGATAAATATCAAAAGTTGTTGTATTAAACTATTTGCATATATATTTTTGAATCTATTTCTATCTCTAAGCAATACAGTAACATTGGTGTTGTTTTAGGATCAATCATATCTTTTTTTTTCATAAAATCTGATTTTTCTTTATAATATGATAATTTATCATTCAAAATGATGTTTTCACTTATTAATATCATAGCCACACACTAACCACCTGTGGATCGCAATATGAAAACAATGGGATTCAAATTTTGAAAAAAGTATAAATTTGGACACCTAGGGTTTAATCCTTGAAGAATCGTCGCTTTAGTCAACAACTCTCAACAAAAGAAATGCCAAACAATTTACGTATTTCCGAGCTACTAAAGATAAACAGCGAAAACGACACCGTCCGTCCTCCGAAAGTTTTCTTAGTTGCCACCGACTTTACCGCCTATGGTTGCGGTGAAAAAAGTAAAT
Organism: Dreissena polymorpha; assembly: GCF_020536995.1. Classification (NCBI taxonomy): domain Eukaryota; kingdom Metazoa; phylum Mollusca; class Bivalvia; order Myida; family Dreissenidae; genus Dreissena; species Dreissena polymorpha. Next base: position 20,175,927 of record NC_068364.1, on the reverse strand, counting down.
CCATGAATATCATGGGGATGATGTTTTCTTTCTATTTGACTTTAATGATCCATAATGCAAATAAACTTCCATACGTAAAGATCTTAAACAATTATTTTTGGGCGTTCTCCATGAAAATTTGTTAAATGTCATTGCGATAATTAGCTAATAAAAGCAATATATCATACTACAGCAATGCACTTCCGTCTTAAGCTCGTTCCTACGCGTATTTCAAACAGAAGATCCGCTAATAAAGACGACTCGATATAAGAACTAGATAACTTAACAACTCCATATCGATATCGCTTTGTCGGCGATCAATCGGTTTTTAATGACTTCGCCCACATTTCGACAACGGTATTATCGTTCGTAAAATAAATAATAGAGACCGAGGTTCGTCTGTAGGCTAATGACAATTTATATTCAGTGCACTTTTTAACCCGAAACTTAAACATAAATCAATCGAGAAACATCGACTATCTTCGTAATCCTCCGTATTGATTTGTGGAATAAATCGTCTGCTGATCCGAAACCTCGACATAAATATGACCACACAAACTTTGTGTACGGTTTAAATGTGTACATAGTATTTCGTGAAATGAACCAGTAATACAACATAGATTTCTTTCTTGGTTCTTTTTGTCTCATTTTTATCTAAGTTAAGGAATGGAGGTTGGCATATATTGTTTGGATTTTGAAAGATTTGAACATAAAGAGCTAATGCTGCAATATCACATGGAACAACAACGAAATTATCAACAACAACAAAACAGTACAGTCGCTGTTGAAATGAACGATGCCGTGCCTGGGTTGTACTTAATGCTAATAGTTAAATACAATGTATAGATATGAACAGTGCTCTTTGAAAATGGGGTTTAATGCATGTGCGTCATCAGGGACGACACTTTCTACGTTTATGACATTTTCTGTTTAAAGAAAGTATCTTTTAAGCAAAGATCCATTTTATGCGGAAAGTGTCGTCCCTGATTAGCCTGTGCGGGCTGCAAAGGCTATTCTGGGACGACACCTTTACGCACATGCATTAAACCCCTTTTCACAGAGCACGGCCCATATCTATGATAGGGATATATGCTTCATTCACGAGATCTTTTGTCCTATTGAAAACGCTTAATATTAAACCTGAAATGTATAAAATTGCAGCACTTTCATTCGTGCAAAAGTAATTTCGCGTGTCCCAATGACCATACAACTCGTTATGAAACCGACCACAAACAAATATTGTCTTCAAAATTGATTCTTTACCTGTGAATTGGTTGTATTAAATTGCGCTATCGTTTAAAACCGTAAATCAAGTTCTTTTATCGCATACTATCGCGTCATCTACGGCATTTTTGTAGTTCAATAAGCCATTCGACAAAGACCTGAGGAAAATTGATGTATTTTGTGCATTTAAAATTAATTAAATATCGACTAACTTTGCATTAACATAATATCTGTTCGAGTATACCAAGAGAGATAGTGTGGTCTTCCAGTAGTAATAATGCTGTAATTACGCTACTTTTAACAGAGGCGTAGCGCGGCTAAATTTAGTATTAGATATTACTCGAAATACAAAAGTGTTATAAAACAAATTAATAACAAGGGCCGTTGGGGGTTACGGAAAGTCCCGGCAAGTAATCCAGGGAACGGAGGCCCCCGTTAACTCCCGAAAAATAACATTGTACAGAAAAAAGCCATACGATTTACATCAAATGATGTGTACTTCCTCCGATAAAATTCGAATTATGCCGAAACTTATACAAATAATTGCTTGCGTTTAATATTAGATTAAGGAATTGTGTAGCAGCTGATTAAATAATGTAAAAACATCCCATTTCGAATTTCGTAGATACAGTTAGACATATTTAAGTAGTGTATGCCGTGTTTAACAATTTGTTTCCTTTAAGAAATATTATGACAAAAACACTTATTTTCTGTATTCATACTAACGCTTTGAACGGGTTTTTGTGGTCTTGTTGTTTTAATCCGCTGAACTAAATATTTATTTGTATTGTGGGGTTGAATTCCCTTTCTTATAGCAACATAACCAAGTCCCTATAACAGCCCGATACCTTCTTAGTGATCATGGTGACTAAACTGTTACTTAAAGATTATAAATATTTTTGTCGGCATGTATGCAACCATTTTTACTGAGATTATTAGCTCCATTGTTTCACCTTGAACGGATGCGTTTTCATTTCCCAAGCCCGATTTTTCTTCGTATTTTGTCGTCTTTGTATATTTTGTACGTATTGGAAACTATTACTCAATTGAAGAATGATGCAATTAGATATGCTTAATGTCATGGTCACTATGGCGTACGGAAAATGTGCATTTATAACATGACGATTTAACCCATTTATGCCTAGCGTCTAAAAAAGGGCATTGGCAAACAGCGTAGACCCAGATGAGACGCCGCATGATGCTTAAAGGAATTTCTGTAAGAAATATTCTAAATATAGAAATAAATGTACTAGACATCCCTAATTTTTAGAAATAAATTGATCCAATTTAGAAGGATGGGAGAGTCCACTAGGCATAAATGGGTTAACAATACTCTTCAGCTCCTTTTTGGACTTATTAATATGTGTGAACGCGCGTTCGAAAACGTCCGGGTCCCTCAAATTGCTTGTAAACAACGAAGCATATACATGTGTACCATGACGTTTACCAACACTATGGACATGAACGTTTCACTCACAAAATACACAAATATTTACAAAGAACCTCAGACACTATAAAACTTTCGAACGCAGACGGTCGAAAAATTAACCCATGTATGCCTAGTGGACTCTCCCATTCTTCTGAATTTGATCAATTTATTTCCAAAATTAGGGATGTCTACTATATTTATTTCTATATTAAGAATATTTCTTACAGAAATTCTTTAAGCAATCAGCGCAGACGCTGATGAGACGCCGCGTCACATCTGGGTCTACGCTGTTTCCAAGGCCGTTTTTCTAGACGCTAGCCATAAATGGGTTAAATAAACTGTAAGTAGATTAATGAATGACATTAAAATTACCCTACTACTTTAGGCCTTGACATTTATTCCAGTTTTTGAAATTCCTTTCGTTTTGTGTTTTATTTTTATATTTTTAAAGTTAACTCGAAGGAGTAAACGAGCACGTGCGCTACTGAGCTACGCGCCATAATAACGAAACGAAAATGTCAGCAAGGATCGAGTGTCATAAACACTCGTTAAGAAATCAAAAGTGTATAACGTCTTGACACTTATTGGTAATCTATTGAATAACTTTCCAAATGTTTGTTACGCGTGGTGCTTTACAATATTTATATGATCAAGCACGTTTGTGACTTTTTCGTACGCATTTTCCAATAGAAAATCTTACACGTATACATGTATGACTCATTTATATCACGAACATTCACACGCTTATGCATATATGCTACATGTATATAAAAAATATGTTTTATCTGAAAGATATTTTTTTATTTTTGTGTGTTCATGTACTGTTTGGTATAAGAGGGCTTATGGACTGTGGGTAGTGGGAGATCGTGTGCTTTAGGAAGTGTAGAGATCATGTGTTGTGGAAAGTGTAGAGATCAGGTGTTGTGGAAAGTGTAGAGATCAGGTGTTGTGGGTAGTGTAGAGATCATGTGTTGTGTGGAATGTAGAGATCATGTGTTGTGGGGAGTGTAGTGATGGTGTGTTGTGGGAAGTGTAGAGATCATGTGTTGTGGGGAGTGTAGAGATCGTGTGTTGTGGGAAGTGTAGAGAGCATGTGTTGTGGGAAGTGTACAAATCGTGTGTTGCGGAAAGTGTAGAGATCGTGTGTTGTGGAAAGTGTAGAGATCCTGTGTTGTGGAAAGTGTAGAGATCATGTGTTGTGGGAAGTGTAGAGATCATGTGTTGTGGGAAGTGTATAGATCATGTGTTGTGGGAAGTGTAGAGATCATGTGTTGTGGGAAGTGTAGAGATCATGTGTTGTGGGAAGTGTAGAGATCGTGTGTTGTAGTGAGTGTAGAGATCATGTGTTGTGGGGAGTGTAGAGATCATGTGTTGTGGGAAGTGTAGAGATCGTGTGTTGTAAGGAGTGTAGAGATCATGTGTTGTGGGAAGTGTAGAGATCGTGTATTGTAGGGAGTGTAGAGACCATGTTTTGTGGGAAGTGTAGAGATCATGTGTTGTGGGAAGTGTAGAGATCGTGTGTTGCGGGAAGTGTAGTGATCATGTGTTGTGGAAAGTGTAGAGATCATGTGTTGTGGGAAGTGTAGAGATCGTGTGTTGTGGGAAGTGTAAAGAGCATGTGTTGTGGGAAGTGTACAAATCGTGTGTTGTGGGAAGTGTAGAGATCGTGTGTTGCGGAAAGTGTAGTGATCATGTGTTGTGGAAAGTGTAGAGATCCTGTGTTGTGGAAAGTGTAGAGATCATGTGTTTGAGGGAAGTGTAGAGATCATGTGTTGTGGGAAGTGTATAGATCATGTGTTGTGGGAAGTGTAGAGATCATGTGTTGTGGGAAGTGTAGAGATCATGTGTTGTGGGAAGTGTAGAGATCGTGTGTTGTAGTGAGTGTAGAGATCATGTGTTGTGGGGAGTGTAGAGATCATGCGTTGTGGGAAGTGTAGAGATCGTGTGTTGTAAGGAGTGTAAAGATCATGTGTTGTGGGAAGTGTAGAGATCGTGTGTTGTAGGGAGTGTAGAGATCATGTGTTGTGGGAAGTGTAGAGATCATGTGTTGTGGGAAGTGTAGAGATCGTGTGTTGCGGGAAGTGTAGTGATCATGTGTTGTGGAAAGTGTAGAGATCATGTGTTGTGGGAAGTGTTGAGATCGTGTGTTGTGGGAAGTGTTGAGATCGTGTGTTGTGGGAAGTGTAGAGATCATGTGTTGTGGGAAGTGTAGAGATCATGTGTTGTGGGAAGTGTAGAGATCATGTGTTGTGGAAAGTGTAGAGATCATGTGTTGTGGGAAGTGTAGAGATCATGTGTTGTGGGAAGTGTAGTGATCATGTGTTGTGGGAAGTGTAGTGATCATGTGTTGTGGTGAGTGTAGAGATCGTGTGTTGTGGTGAGTGTAGAGATCGTGTGTTGTGGAAAGTGTAGAGATCATGTGTTGTGGGAAGTGTTGAGATCTTGTGTTGCGGGAAGTGTACAGATCATGTGTTGTGGGAAGTGTAGAGATCATGTGTTGTGGGGAGTGTAGAGATCGTTTGTTGTGGGGAGAGTAGAGATCGTGTGTTTTGGGAAGTGTAGAGATCAGGTGTTGTGGGAAGTGTAGAGATCATGTGTTGTGGGAAGTGTAGAGATCATGTGTTGTGGGAAGTGTAGAGATCATGTGTTGTGGGGAGTGTAGTGATCATGTGTTGTGGGGAGTGTAGAGATCTTGTGTTGTGGAAAGTGTAGAAATCATGTGTTGTGGGAAGTGTTGAGATCGTGTGTTGCGGGAAGTGTACAGATCATGTGTTGTGGGAAGTGTAGAGATCATGTGTTGTGGGGAGTGTAGAGATCGTTTGTTGTGGGGAGAGTAGAGATCGTGTGTTTTGGGAAGTGTAGAGATCAGGTGTTGTGGGAAGTGTAGAGATCATGTGTTGTGGGAAGTGTACAGATCATGTGTTGTGGGAAGTGTAGAGATCATGTGTTGTGGGGAGTGTAGAGATCGTTTGTTGTGGAGAGAGTAGAGATCGTGTGTTTTGGGAAGTGTAGAGATCAGGTGTTGTGGGAAGTGTAGAGATCATGTGTTGTGGGAAGTGTAGTGATCATGTGTTGTGGGAAGTGTAGTGATCATGTGTTGTGGGGAGTGTAGAGATCGTGTGTTGTGGAAAGTGTAGAGAGCATGTGTTGTGAGAAGTGTTGAGATCGTGTGTTGCGGGAAGTGTACAGATCATGTGTTGTGGGAAGTGTAGAGATCATGTGTTGTGGGGAGTGTAGAGATCGTTTGTTGTAGGGAGAGTAGAGATCGTGTGTTTTGGGAAGTGTAGAGATCAGGTGTTGTGGGAAGTGTAGAGATCATGTGTTGTGGGAAGTGTACAGATCATGTGTTGTGGGAAGTGTAGAGATCATGTGTTATGGGGAGTGTAGTGATCATGTGTTGTGGGGAGTGTAGAGATCTTGTGTTGTGGAAAGTGTAGAGATCATGTGTTGTGGGGAGTGTAGAGATCTTGTGTTGTGGAAAGTGTAGAGATCATGTGTTGTGGGAAGTGTTGAGATCGTGTGTTGCGGGAAGTGTACAGATCATGTGTTGTGGGAAGTGTAGAGATCATGTGTTGTGGGGAGTGTAGAGATCGTTTGTTGTGGGGAGAGTAGAGATCGTGTGTTTTGGGAAGTGTAGAGATCAGGTGTTGTGGGAAGTGTAGAGATCATGTGTTGTGGGAAGTGTACAGATCATGTGTTGTGGGAAGTGTAGAGATCATGTGTTGTGGGGAGTGTAGAGATCGTTTGTTGTGGGGAGAGTAGAGATCGTGTGTTTTGGGAAGTGTAGAGATCAGGTGTTGTGGGAAGTGTAGAGATCATGTGTTGTGGGAAGTGTAGAGATCATGTGTTGTGGGGAGTGTAGAGATCGTGTATTGTGGGAAGTGTAGAGATCATGTGTTGTGGGAAGTGTAGAGATCGTGTGTTGCGGAGAGTGTAGAGATCATGTGTTGTGGGGATTGTAGAGATCGTGTGTTGTGAAGAGTGTAGAGATCATGTGCTGTTGGGAGTGTAGAGATCGTGTGTTGTGGTGAGTGTAGAGATCATGTGTTGTGGGGAGTGTAGAGATCATGTGTTGTGGGAAGTGTAGCGACCGTGTGTTGCGGGAAGTGTGGAGATCACGTACTTTTTGGAGTGTATAGATCGTGTGTTTTGGGGAGTGAAGAGATCATGTGTTGTGGGAAGTGTAGAGATCATGTGTTGTGGGAAGTGTAGAGATCATGTGTTGTGGGAAGTGTAGAGATCATGTGTTGTGGGAAGTGTAGAGATCATGTGTTGTGGGAAGTGTAGAGATCATGTGTTGTGGGAAGTGTAGAGATCATGTGTTGTGGGAAGTGTAGAGATCATGTGTTGTCGGGAGTTGAGAGATCGTGTGATGTGGGGAGTGTAGAGATCTTGTGTTGTGGGGAGTGTAGAGATCGTGTGTTGTGGGGAGTGTAGAGATCATGTGTTGTGGGGAGTGTAGAGATCATGTGTTGTGGGAAGTGTAGAGATCGTGTGTTGTGGGAAGTGTAGAGATCATGTGTTGTGGGAAGTGTAGAGATCATGCGTTGTGGGGAGTGTAGAGATCGTGTGTTGTGGGAAGTGTAGAGATCGTGTGTTGTGGGAAGTGTAGAGATCATGTGTTGTGGGAAGTGTAGAGATCATGTGTTGTGGGAAGTGTAGAGATCATGTGTTGTGGGAAGTGTAGAGATCATGTGTTGTGGGGAGTGTAGAGATCGTGTGTTGCGGGAAGTGTAGAGATCACGTGTTGTGGGAAGTGTAGAGAGCATGTACTTAGGGTAGTGTAGAGATCATGTACTGGAGTGATCATGTTATGTGGAGGTCATTGATATAGGTAGTTGAGAGAGATCGTGTACTGTGAGTTGTTGTGAGCAAATCTATATTACCGGTAGAAAATGGCGAAATCTGAAAAAAATGCCCTATCGACCTCCATCGAACCTTACAAAATGTTTTTGGCTCACTTGAGACTTTGCGAGCGAGATACGGTGGTGAATGCCAATTATAGCTACGGCCGCTGGGTTCCTTTCGTTACCTTGTGAACCAACAAGTACACGTCAACTCGACTTCATTTCATTATTTGTGGGCAAAGAAATGTCATTTCTTTAGACGTATACAGTAATAAATTCCGTTTACACCAACATATATATATATATATAACTTTATATGTTATATGTTAAAACTACGAATGTAAATGTAAACTACGAATGTTAGTGTAAACTACGAATGTAAGAGTACACTTTGAATACCAGTGTAAACTAAGATTGTAAGTGTAAACTACAAATTTAAGTGTAAACATAACGATAGTTCGTCTCACCTCAAATTCCACGAACTTCCAAACTCCTTTGATGAAAACCAATTTTTCGTGCATCCTTCACTTCGGCAAAGTCAACACTTTGATGTGAATCGTAAAAATGGTTTAAAAGAACTTGATCAATGCATAAAACTACCGGCTTCGTTTGATCAATCAAATAAATTAAAGTATGTTAATTGTTTTGAACATGTTTATTATATTTATTTAATGCACATTTTAAGTGTCATATCTCTTACCATCCGACAAAGTCCAACGGTAAAATAATAAAAAATCCCTACAAATGTTGTTATATATGAATTATATTTAGTAGATGTAAATCAAATGATAAACAGCAATATTATACATGCACCAGTTTATATCCCCATTCACAAACCAATAGATCAGTGAAAATGCATCCGTTATTAAACCATCGATAAAACTGACAGTGATAGAAAATAAAAGATGTAAAAATTATTTCGCCGCTACATTACAAAGGTCGGAAATAAAATCGCCGTCTGCTACATATTATGCATACGTATATTGTTTCGCGAACATTACCATGACTTCATATGTGTCTTGTTCTGTGAAAATTGGGCAAAATGCATGTGCGGAAAGTGTCGTCCCATATTAGTATCTGCAGTCTGCACAGGCTAATCAGGGACGAAACTTTCCGCTTTAATGGTATTTTTCGTTTAAAGGAAGCTCCCTTTTTCCTAAAATCTAGTAAAAGCGGAAAATGTCGTCCCTGATTAGCCTGTGTGGACTGCACAGGCTAATCTTGGACGACACACTTTACGAGCATGCATTATGCACAGTTTTATCAGAAAAAGACACATATGAAGTCATGGTAATGTTCGCGAAACAATATACGTATGCATAATATGTAGTAAACGTCGATTTTATTTCCAACCTTTGTAACGTAGCGGCGAAATATTTTGTTACATCTTTTATTTTCTACCATTGTCAGTTTTATCGATGGTTTAATAAGACACATATATTTGTGACGGGCAAAAATGTCCATCGTACGAATTTATCAGCCTATATACAAAATTGGGAAAAGCTTTTACTGCCACAAAATACTAAAACGGTTATTTTTTTAGTCATTTTTCAACGACGTTTCTATATTTTACATTTGATAAAAACATGTTTACTCAAACAAATTTAAAAAATATGCCAAACAAAACCACGCGAGTTTGTGTCTCTAAAGAATCACAATTGACGAAGCAATCAATGTATTGATACGATAAACGAGTGATTAATTGAGTGTATATGTGTGAAGTGTCTATTATGGAACGGTGAATCTTAACATCGGTTACTGGGGAACAGTGTGTACGATATGATATCCCTTTATATTTTACTTTGATTTCCGAACTAGGTTCACAAATCTTCGTTCTCAAATGTACGGATTGATATATTCATGCTTAGTTATGCATTTGTTTTCTAGCGCACTGTATTGCAATCACTTAAAAGATTGGCGATTATATACGTGTTATTTTATTTTTCAATCCTAAATAATGATATGATTTTTGTTTGTATATTTACCGTTCTTTGAATTTATTCAAAAAAGAAGCGAACAGAGAAAAAAAAACACACACATTCACTCAAGGTTACACAGTGAAAACACCAAGCAACAATAGTCCATAATTTTATGGCACAAAATCCATGTCACACTCCACACGTGTACATCCTTCCTTAATAGAAACTTACCCACACACCCCTATACAAATATTCATAACTCTTTGAAGAATTCCTTTGTATGGAGATCAATATTAATGCCCATTCACTACTCCCTGATAAATATATCATCTACAAAATAATTAAAGCCCATGTTTTCATTGAGAAAGTTGAGCCTTGGCACTATAGTAAACATCGTCAAGTAACCCTTGATCGTTCAAATAGTGAAATAATAAAATAAAGCCTTACAAATTCAATCGCAAACAATTTTCGCTGCTTTAGAGTATTTCGGTATTTATTGTAAAGTTGAAAAATCTAAGTTTCCAGGGATGCGATAAAGTGCATTTAGATAACTTGATTCAATTGCAATGATAATAAATCACGTTAATAATGTGTGCACTGATATCATTCCTTCACTTGTTTCTTTGGCAACACGCTACTTTGCATGTTTGATCATTGAATGTACAGGTTAAAATAAGGTACCGTATATTAGTAATATAACATTATTTCATTCAGTAAATTTAGTCAAGTAAGAAATAAGGTAAAGCAGTTAATTAATATTTTAATTATTGAAGTTACAAATAAGGTATACAAGTAAAAGAAAATGTGTAAGTAGCAAAGTTTTTAATATGATGCAATAGAATTTAAAAAAATCAAACAGTCAAGTTATTAATATTTTACATGCAGTATTGTTTAACCCATTTATGCCTAGCGTCTAGAAAAAAGGCCTTGGCAAACAGCGTAGACCCAGAGGAGACTCCGCATGATGCGGCGTCTCATCTGGGTCTGCGCTGTTTGCTTAAAGGAATTTCTGTAAGAAATCTTCTAAATATAGAAATAAATATACAAGACATCCCTTATTTTTGAAATAAATTGATCCACTTGAGAAAAATGGAAGAGTCCACTAGGCATACATGGGAAAAATAATGTATGATATTATAACACTGTTTGAAAGTAGTAAAGTTTTAAATACGGTATAATGGTATACGTTCATAGTTAAAAACAATGAATACGAGCATTTGAACATAATAACAGACCTCGATGAAAAAGAGAAAATGTATTATTTGTGTAATAATAAACCCATAACAATAATAACGAGCATGTACCGGTACTCTCTTGCACGAAAGTTAAAGTTCACCGTAGCAATAAGTTGATGAATTACATTTAACTGTATATATTTTTTTGAATAAAATATGCACGTTTTCAATATGTTAACTGGGTTTTGTTTTGTTTTTATATTGAAGTAGCGTTTTTAATAAAGGTAATGAGATTTAAACCTTAATAACAATACTTTTATTTGAACATATGTATGCGCTCTGTATGAACCAGTGGAGGTAATAACGAAATGGAAAATCAAGGGTGGCGAGTTTTTACCAAACGCGCAGTTGTTACCTCCCTTAGGAATATACCAGTTGGCTGTGCAAGTATTGCTCCAGTCTAAGGACGCATTACGGTTCATAATTGAGGATAGTTCTGGCTACCATAACTTTAAATGTCTCTTTTAATGATTTTCGACTGGCGCTACTTTCAATACTATATAAACTGTACGCTGAAGTTTCTTTAGCTAATTTGAGGACGGGGGATTCTTATGTTTTGTACCATAACAATCGTTGAGACACATGTAGCAACACCAAACACGTATAAGCGCGTGTTTTGCGCTTTCCTAAAACCGTTTTATTCAATTTCGTACGTAGTGCGGAAAATATTGACAATTAATTCACAAACCTTTTGGGTGTAGATCGCTGCCAAGGAACGTCGCTTTTCCTTTAATCTGGGGCCTTTCTTATGATTATTGTCTTGTGTTTTTCCAAATGTCTTAAGGTCCTCGCCTCGAGTCAAATGACTTTCATCCTCATGCGTAACATGTTTGGAATCCTCTGACTTTATTGTACCGAGCAACAAAGCATCGCCTAAAAACGCAAGCGAATTGTTCCTGTTGAGGCGGTACGGGTGCAAAAGTATCTCGGATGTTTCGGAGACCAAACTTGCAGACCGTTTTTTCTTCAGATGGGGAGTTTGTGATACGCGTGCCGCGGGTTTAAGAGCTGCGACGCTGTCAGAAACTTTTTTGATTTTCTTCCACTTTTGCTGTCCGTTTGTCTTTTCCTGGCAGCCCTCGGCACCCGTTTTATTTTTACCCATGTCTGCGTGATATTAGCACGTGATGTCCTGAAATATACATAAATAGCGCTCTGAGAAAACGGGCATGTGCGTAGAGTGTCGTCCCAGATGAGCCTGTGCAACCCGCGGAGGCTTCTCACGGAGAACACTTTTCGCCGAAACTGGATTTTCGTCAAGTCCTTCAAACGAAAAATATGATAAAATCTTAAAGTGTGTCCCTGATAAGCTCGTGCGGACTCCACGGGCTAATATGGGGCAATAATTTACGCACTTGGATTAACCCTTTGCATGCTGGGAAATTTGTCGTCTGCTAAAATGTTGTCTGCTGAATTCTGAAATTAGCATTTTCTTCGATTTTTTTTCAAAGAATACTATCAGAATAGCAAACAGTTTGAATCAAGATCAGACGCCACGTTTTGTGGCATCTGATCTTGATCCAAACTGTTTGCAAAAACCTTTAAACTTCGGTTCCAGCACTGAGAGAGTTTAAGTCCAATTTCTTAGAGCGAGGCACATATGAATGACAGAGACGGACAAGCATTACAATTATAGAAGCAGTGCGGACAGCTCACAATACGGTTATTTTCCTCGTACTTATAACAGAATTAATAACTAAAATAATAGTATTATTGCAAAATCGTCTCAGCACAAAGTCAACCGAACAATAGTCAATAATTTGGCCCGAAAACAAATGTTCGAAACCGTGCAGTCGCGATTGCAATATATGGTGCTACTGCGATGATGTAACAAAATACAAGGCCTGTATTTCAGAGTTTAACAAGGAAACGAAATGCAAACACAGAAGCTATGAACCGCGAAATGCCAATTCTTTGTAATATATTTGAGCCATGCTATGTGAAAAAGGGGTGTAATGCATGTGCGTATAGTGCCGTCCCAGATTAGCCTGTGCAGTCCGCACAGGCTAATCAGGGACGACACTTTCCACTGGTATCATATTTTTCGTTTACAGTGAGTCTCTTCTTAGCAAAAAATCAGGTTAGGCGGAAAGTGTCCTCCCTGATTAGCCTGTGCGGACTGCACAGGTTAATCTGGGACAACACTTCACGCACTTGCATTAAAACCCCTTTCCAGAGAGCACTGCTGATTAAGTAATAGTACACATGTTTCGCATTTCAACATACAAGTACATTTTTTCACGGTCATACATTTTGCAAAAAATATTTTACCTCAATTTTGTATTTTCAACATCCTTTTGTATAAATTTTAATATGAGATTCCGAATACGGTACTGTAATTACTGACGGTAACAAAACTGATGTTCTGAAATATAAACAATAAGCTATTGAAAATTTAACATGAACCGCCCGAACCTTTCTGTTAATTTCCATCCAGTTTTTCAATACATAGCAACTTTCATGCATAGCTACACTGGCGACTAATATTGTCCTGTATAATTATGCGCATTCAGTGGTACATTGCGACAAACAACGCGCTTAATGAACAAGCTGCCGATTGGCATAGATCAACTAATCTCCGCGTAGTCGTAAAATAGTGTCCATTGGCCAAAAGACCAAACAAACAAAAGCGTTATTAATATAATCACTTATGTACGTAAATGATATAATCTGTTTTTGTTGTCGTAATGATGGTATTTAAACAACAACAACAACAACAACAACATTTATTAGCTTTTAAGCATAAACGTATTATGGGACAACGTAATTACATCATAGAATATGTTTTCTTTTTCGAAATACACAAAAGTTGAATACTTTCTGACTTAAATTCGTAAGTATTTGCAATAAATAACATTTTTGACAGAACTTTCTTTAAAAAAAATATTTTGCAATTGTAGAATAGCCCCATTCTTCTGCAATATTTTGAATACTAAAGATACAATATAGCATTATGTAATACGTATTAATTCTAATATTCCATTTTTTATTCTTGATTTCTGTTGTTTGCAGAGTCGTGATGCTTTAAAATTTAGTTAAAACATGTTTCTATAGTATAGATCTTTATTTTATTTTTACGGAAGATCAATGTTGGCACATTTTGAGTTAGAAGCCCTGTTTTAAACATTATATATTATAACGTACAATTTATGCATAAGATATTGGAAGTTAAATATTTCGTTGAATGATGCAACGACGCGCGTTTTGTTTCCCTTTCGGTAATAGAAAGAATATTGCATTCAAAGTGAGTGTAAATGTGCATTCTTGAAGTCTTAGTAAGCATTGGTACAATTTCAGTATGGAGGGAAATTTCGTAAAAAAAATAGCTTTTAATTGATTTTAAAAAAAAATACGTGCTTTTTCTAATTTTCTTATTACCGCAACTAAGCACTTCGCCACGGGTCAAGACATGACTTATCGAACTTGTCGTTTAAAATATCCTGACAAAAATGTGCAAGATCGTATAAGTTGAAATTCCGGTCACAAAGCACTGTAATTGTTGAGTTTTGTTGCACTCCTAATCGTTTTAATCCAAGAGTTTACATTTCCAATAATCCATCGACAAAATGTTTTCTTGTTATTCATCCGGATTTGAGTATTAATATGGCCCGACAGTTTTTTTGTAGTTTATATAAGTAAACGATTTTTAAAATTGTTTTTCTTAGGTTATAGACTCAGTAGTAACGCACGTTTCTGGAAGCTCAATGGCTTCTTATCAGATATCTTAAATATCTAGAGCAGATGTAATACACTGGTTGTTTATCCTGCGGGTCGCATCTACGTTGTCTAATGGTAACACACTGGTTTCACATCCCAGGGGTCTTAGATTCGTGGTGTGTTGGCAACACACTGACTTCATGTTACACGGATCACATGTACATGGTATGTTGGTTACACACTGGTTTCGTATCACACGGATCAAATGTACGTGGTGTGTTGGCAACACACTGGTTTCATGTCACAAGGGTCACATGTACATGTACATGTATAGAGTGTCGTCCCAGATGAGCCTGTGCAACCCGCGGAGGCTTCTCACGGAGAACACTTTTCGCCGAAACTGGATTTTCGTCAAGTCCTTCAAACGAAAAATATGATAAAATCTTAAAGTGTGTCCCTGATAAGCTCGTGCGGACTCCACGGGCTAATCTGGGGCAATAATTTACGCACTTGGATTAACCCTTTGCATGCTGGGAAATTTGTCGTCTGCTAAAATGTTGTCTGCTGAATTCTGAAATTAGCATTTTCTTCGATTTTTTTTCAAAGAATACTATCAGAATAGCAAACAGTTTGGATCAAGATCAGACGCCACGTTTTGTGGCATCTGATCTTGATCCAAACTGTTTGCAAAAACCTTTAAACTTCGGTTCCAGCACTGAGAGAGTTTAAGTCCAATTTCTTAGAGCGAGGCACATATGAATGACAGAGACGGACAAGCATTACAATTATAGAAGCAGTGCGGACAGCTCACAATACGGTTATTTTCCTCGTACTTATAACAGAATTAATAACTAAAATAATAGTATTATTGCAAAATCGTCTCAGCACAAAGTCAACCGAACAATAGTCAATAATTTGGCCCGAAAACAAATGTTCGAAACCGTGCAGTCGCGATTGCAATATATGGTGCTACTGCGATGATGTAACAAAATACAAGGCCTGTATTTCAGAGTTTAACAAGGAAACGAAATGCAAACACAGAAGCTATGAACCGCGAAATGCCAATTCTTTGTAATATATTTGAGCCATGCTATGTGAAAAAGGGGTGTAATGCATGTGCGTATAGTGCCGTCCCAGATTAGCCTGTGCAGTCCGCACAGGCTAATCAGGGACGACACTTTCCACTGGTATCATATTTTTCGTTTACAGTGAGTCTCTTCTTAGCAAAAAATCAGGTTAGGCGGAAAGTGTCCTCCCTGATTAGCCTGTGCGGACTGCACAGGTTAATCTGGGACAACACTTCACGCACTTGCATTAAAACCCCTTTCCAGAGAGCACTGCTGATTAAGTAATAGTACACATGTTTCGCATTTCAACATACAAGTACATTTTTTCACGGTCATACATTTTGCGAAAAATATTTTACCTCAATTTTGTATTTTCAACATCCTTTTGTATAAATTTTAATATGAGATTCCGAATACGGTACTGTAATTACTGACGGTAACAAAACTGATGTTCTGAAATATAAACAATAAGCTATTGAAAATTTAACATGAACCGCCCGAACCTTTCTATTAATTTCCATCCAGTTTTTCAATACATAGCAACTTTCATGCATAGCTACACTGGCGACTAATATTGTCCTGTATAATTATGCGCATTCAGTGGTACATTGCGACAAACAACGCGCTTAATGAACAAGCTGCCGATTGGCATAGATCAACTAATCTCCGCGTAGTCGTAAAATAGTGTCCATTGGCCAAAAGACCAAACAAACAAAAGCGTTATTAATATAATCACTTATGTACGTAAATAATATAATCTGTTTTTGTTGTCGTAATGATGGTATTTAAACGTATTATGGGACAACGTAATTACATCATAGAATATGTTTTCTTTTTCGAAATACACAAAAGTTGAATACTTTCTGACTTAAATTCGTAAGTATTTGCAATAAATAACATTTTTGACAGAACTTTCTTTAAAAAAAATATTTTGCAATTGTAGAATAGCCCCATTCTTCTGCAATATTTTGAATACTAAAGATACAATATAGCATTATGTAATACGTATTAATTCTAATATTCCATTTTTTATTCTTGATTTCTGTTGTTTGCAGAGTCGTGATGCTTTAAAATTTAGTTAAAACATGTTTCTATAGTATAGATCTTTATTTTATTTTTACGGAAGATCGATGTTGGCACATTTTGAGTTAGAAGCCCTGTTTTAAACATTATATATTATAACGTACAATTTATGCATAAGATATTGGAAGTTAAATATTTCGTTGAATGATGCAACGACGCGCGTTTTGTTTCCCTTTCGGTAATAGAAAGAATATTGCATTCAAAGTGAGTGTAAATGTGCATTCTTGAAGTCTTAGTAAGCATTGGTACAATTTCAGTATGGAGGGAAATTTCGTAAAAAAATAGCTTTCAATTGATTTAAAAAAAAAATACGTGCTTTTTCTAATTTTCTTATTACCGCAACTAAGCACTTCGCCACGGGTCAAGACATGACTTATCGAACTTGTCGTTTAAAATATCCTGACAAAAATGTGCAAGATCGTATAAGTTGAAATTCCGGTCACAAAGCACTGTAATTGTTGAGTTTTGTTGCACTCCTAATCGTTTTAATCCAAGAGTTTACATTTCCAATAATCCATCGACAAAATGTTTTCTTGTTATTCATCCGGATTTGAGTATTAATATGGCCCGACAGTTTTTTTGTAGTTTATATAAGTAAACGATTTTTAAAATTGTTTTTCTTAGGTTATAGACTCAGTAGTAACGCACGTTTCTGGAAGCTCAATGGCTTCTTATCAGATATCTTAAATATCTAGAGCAGATGTAATACACTGGTTGTTTATCCTGCGGGTCGCATCTACGTTGTCTAATGGTAACACACTGGTTTCACATCCCAGGGGTCTTAGATTCGTGGTGTGTTGGCAACACACTGACTTCATGTTACACGGATCACATGTACATGGTATGTTGGTTACACACTGGTTTCGTATCACACGGATCAAATGTACGTGGTGTGTTGGCAACACACTGGTTTCATGTCACAAGGGTCACATGTACATGGTGTGTTGGCAACACACTGGTTTTGTATCACACGGATCACATGTACGTGGTGTGTTGGCAACACATTGGTTTCATAGCACAAGTGTCACATGTGCGTGGTGTTTTCAACAAACTGATTTCATATCCCGTGTCACACGAAGGTGGTTTGTTAGCAACACACTGATATCATATCACAAGTGTCATATGAACGTGGAGTGTTGGCAACACATTGGTTTCATAAAACACGGATCACATGTACTGGGTGTGTTGGCAACACATTGGTTTAATAAAACACGGATCACATGTACTTGGTGTGTTGGCAACACACTTTTTTCATATCCCACAGATCACATGTACGTGGTGTGTTGGAAACACACTGGTTGCAAATCATGCGGATCGCATGTACGTGGTGTGTTGACAACACACTGGTTTTATATCGTACGGGTCACATGTACGTGGTGTGTTGGCAACACACTGGTTTCATATCACCCGGATCACATGTACGTGGTGTGTTGGAAACACACTGGTTTCATATCACCCGGATCACATGTACGTGGTGTGTTGGACACACACTGGTTTCATATTCCACGGATCGCATGCACGTGTTGTGTTGGCAATACACTGGTTTCATATCACAAGGGTCACATGTACTTGGTGTGTTGGCAACACTTTGGTGTCATATTCCACGGATCACATGTACGTGGTGTGTTGGCAGGTGTGTTGGCAACACACTGGCTTCATATCACACGGATCACATATACGTGGTGTGTAAACAATACACTGGTTTCATATCACATGGATCACATATACGTGGTGTGTTAGCAATACACTGGTTTTATATCACACGGATCACATATACGTGGTGTGTTAACAATACACTGGTTTCATATCACACGTATCACATATACGTGGTGTGTTAACAATACACTGGTTTCATATCACACGGATCACATATACGTGGTGTGTTAACAATACACTGATTACATATCACACGGATCACATATACGTGGTGTGTTAACAACACACTGGTTTCATATCACACGATCATGAATCACATATACGTGGTGTGTATGTGACACACTAGTTTCATATCATGCGCATCACATGTACTTGGTGTGTTGGCAATACACTGGTTTCATATCACAGTATTCATACGATCACGAATCACATATGCGTGGTGTGTATGTGACTCACTGGTTTCATATAATACGCATCACATGTACGTGGTGTGTTGGCAATACACTGGTTTCAAATACGTGGTGTGTTGGCAACACACTTGTTTCATATTACACGTATCACATGTACGTGGTGTGTTGGCAGGTGTGTTGGAAACACTGCTTTCATATCACACAGATCACGTGTACGTGGTGTGTTGGCAACAATATCACTTAGATCACATGTACATGGTGTGTTGGCACACACTGGTTTCTTATTACACGTATCACATGTACGTGGTGTGTTGGCAACACACTGGTTTCATATCACACAGATCACATGTACGTGGTGTGTTTGCAGCACACTGGTTTCATATCACACGGATCATATATACGTGGTGTGTTGGCAATACACTGGTTTCATATCACACGGATCGCATAAACGTGGTATATTGGCAACACACTGATTTCATATCACACGGATGACATAAACGTGGTATGTTGGCAACACACTGGTTTCATATAACACAGATCACAGGTACCTGGTGTGCTGGAAACACACTGGTTTCCTCCCCCACGGATCACATGTTCGTGGTGAGTTGGCAACACACTGGTTTCACATGTCCGTGGTGTATTGGCAACAATATCAAACGGATCACATGTACGTGGTGTGTTGGCAACACACTGGTTTAATATCACACGGATCATATGTACGTGGAGTTTGCAACAAACTGATTTCATATCCCGTGTCACATGTAGGCGGTTTGTTGGAAACACACTGTTTGTATATCACATGGATCACATTTACGTGGTGTGTTGGCAACACACTGGTTTAATATCACACGGATCACATGTACGTGGTGTGTTGGCAACAAACCGGTTTAATATCACAAGGGTTACATGCACGTGGTCTTTTGATAACTTGATTCAGTCAAAATGGTCTAAGATACATGGTATGTTGGCAACACACTGGTTTCATATCCCACTGATCTCAGATTCATGGTATCAGTCCCGGATTACCCATTAGGCAGTGTAGACAGCTGCCTATGGGCCCCGAGACTTTTAGGGGCCCCATGAGACCGTGACGAAATAAAGTTTGTTAACTTATTCAAATAAATCTAATGACTTGACAAAGCAAATTATTTAATATAAATGTAACATTGAGATTAAAGGCTTGTCATTGTTTTACGTGGCAATATTTGATTATTTTCAAAACCGTTTTGTTTTACTGTTTTCAACGAGTGACTGTGACTGGGCACTGGCGTTTTAGTAGGCCCGATGCCGACTAGGGACCTGGGGCGTTGTCCTCAAAGGCTTCGCTGCCTATGTGTTTCCACGGCGCTAATCCGCCACTGCATGGTCTTCTGGAGAATCAATTGTAAATTGCTGGTTTAATATCCCACGAGGGACAAAGGTTATACTGTGGTTTAAACGATGTAAGATAAGTGTTCTAATGGTAACGTGTTAACTTCATATCCCAAGAATTTCAAATGCGCTGTAGTCTCCCAATGGTCTCAGCTGTCTCTTTGTTGTACCACGTTTGTTTCACATCTCACGCGGTGTATTTTCTATTGGTTATAAAATAAACTGGTTCAAAATAAATTGGATGTGATAAAAATGCTGTTCAACAAACTGCTGTTATGGATGCGGTGCAATGAAAATAGGCCAGTTATTCTGTCAATGCCGCTTTATGTACGGTTTCAACGACGATTAAAACGAGATGAATTGTATCAATTCAAATGTTTCTGTCAACCTATGGGACAATTAGTCGAAGTGAGGCTGTTTTGAATTACCTACAATAATAAAAAAATGTTATTTATATTTAAGAATTTCGAGGTAGAAGAGGGCTTGCATCGATAGAACACGAAACCTCATGAAAAAGGAAACAAAGCAAACAAGAAAACATTTTAGTTTTTTCTTAAGCGACATGGATGGATTTGACATCTTGGTTTCTTATTTAAAAGTGTTTAATAGAGACCGAAAAACTTGCATACTGTATAGGCAATAAGAACATATCCCCATGCGAGTACTTGAAGAACACTTCAAACTCTACTTGACTCCTTATTGAGGGGACATTTCTGGTTTCTAGTTTTAATCGGCTTATATTACTTTATTTGAGATTAATGGCGCTTATATTAAACGCATGGATGCGCAGTCTCACAGCGGCACCCTGAAAGGCACCGCGTTCATGATAACCGTGGAAATCCGGATTATCCGAAAGTTAATCTTGTCAAATGAAATAATTTATGTTTCCAGTGAGTTGTTTGCCTGTACCCAATTTTATGAAAATTGATCGTAAGGAACGGAACCGGCATAACATACAGACAATCTTGAAGGGGTTTAAATGTACCGGTATATACCATACATAGAAACCTTATATTAATACAGTGCACTTGTTCATTATCTGTATAGCAAATTCGTAGTTTTCGCAAGTTGTTTTATTCTTATTTTATATTCATAGTGTATATAATAATTCACACATGAGCAAAATACCACACCGTATTGCTTAATATTATGAAATTGTAATATGTAGATTATACTTTTATAAAGTACATACAATGACCTTATTTATTTCCATAGGAATACGCTTTAGGCTGGTTCAACCATGTGTACTGCTTAAATTATTTAATAAACCGCGATATTTTAATACATGTACTAATAAACTCACAGCACTGTGTCGTTGCTGTTGGTTTCTAATAGTAATGGATAAATTACGATGGAATCAACGATAAGGCCTAAACATAGTTAAACTTCATGTTACGCAACATATTCTGTCATTGTCCCAATTCTTAAACAATCTAGTTTGACAGATTTCTTTCTTTCTTTACCAGTTGTGTTAGCTTAAATATATACAGTGTATTGCAGTTTTTGTTAAAGAAATGTTCTGTTTTAACATCTTCCAAATAATTAAGAATAATATGCATTTAAAGATATAAATACATTTGTCAAATCTTATCGGGCCACTCGCAGTCAAGAAACAACAGAACAGAACGTGTATCTGTATTGATTGTAAACTATATATACGGCTCACAATTCCAAAAAGTAGACCTTTTTGTTTGTTAAGTACGTACTATATTCCCATTCTTTATAATTACTTACTTTTTATCTTATGCGTAGTATTGCACGATATTCCATCACTGTCTCAATTGGATACTTCTTTTAATAAAATACCCGTATTTTGAAGAGGTTTAACATGGAAATAAAATAGTGCATCGCAGATCATATACATCGCTTTTTACTTAATATTGCACAAGTTCTTCAAACCATTCTAGAAACACTAATAAATACACATGCGAAATAAGATGACTCTCTACGTTTTACGAGCCGTCAATTTGAAGACAAAATTATTGAACATTCATTGGTAATATGGATAGAACCGTAAGATTAGTAATTGATTTTGGGGTATTTGATTGATCCCCGGGATAAATCGCAGGTCTCTCAGATCAGCGTATCTCTCCGTATGAGCCGTTCTCTGTGAAAAACGGGTTTAATGAATGTGCGTAAAGTGTCGTCCCAGATTAGCCTGTGCAGTCCGCAAAGGCTAATCCCATCAGGGACGACACTTTCCGCGTTTATGATATTTTCTGTTCAAAGATTTTTTTTTTTAGCAAAAATCTAGTTTAGACGGAAAGTGTCGTCCCTGATCAGCCTGTACCTACTGCACTGGCTAATCTGGGACGACTCTTTACGCATATACATTGAACCCCCTTTTCACAGAGCGAGGCTCATATATTTTATCACCAGCCTAGGTTTGACGTGTATCTGTCTGACTTTTATCCTGGATTAGTCAATCTCCCCATAAGAGTCTATTATAAACGCAACCAGCAAATGTTACATTTTTGGTTTTATGTTGTCTGAAAATTGTAATCATAGTGAGATTGTAGCTGTAAATCTGAAACTCTTTTTGTTAAGAACCACTTAATATTACTTGTGTTTAACATTAACAAGTATTTAAGTAAAGTAAAAAAGGGTATGTCGCATAGTCGGCGGAACACAATTACGAACTAAAGTCCATTTCAGTTTGTATTGCGATTTATTTACTTTGATTTAACTCAAACACAATGTTTTCCTATGTCCGTATAATATCCGTATATGAGATTCTGCAATAATTAATGGGCTGCATGCTTACCCAAGGCATGACTATTGGGTAAAAACGGTGCATTCTCCTCGTTTAGTTTCACGTGAACATATGGTGTCTATTTGTATATCCTTTTAGGTAGACACGATATTGAACATGAGATGCAAAACGAAACAAAAATTAATAATATCCTTTGTAATATATCTTATGCACTATGTGACAGGTAAAAGGAAGTATATAGTAATTCAGTTTGTGTCTCGATAGTTATAACACCTGGGGTCGTATTCCAGAAGCATCTTAAGTAAAATTTTATTCTTATCCTTAAATTGGGAAATTTTCTTAAGTGTTTCATTTCATATTGCAATAGATTGGCATCACGATATACATTTAAATAACATCATTATGCCAATGTTATTTAAGGAATACCAAAAAAACATGTGTTTCCTTATTTAGTAATGAAATACAAAAGATTGTAATTTTGAACTTAAGTGAAATTATTTAAGAAATGACTTAAGATGTTTCTGGAATACCACCCCAGACATAATAATGGTATAAACTAGGAATTGCGTGTACATTGTAAGTAGTGTGTACATACACAATATCATTAGTTTAAACCTATTTATTTTAGCTCGATTGTATCGAAGGCTCTAAGTATTAAACATATACTACTTTTACGGCTTACAAAGCCCGGTACAATACAAGGAGAGGCGAACTGAAGGATTTTTCCGGCTTTATCGGAAAGCATAGTTACCGGTACCCTATGTGGATTGTTATCTATACGTGTTTAACATGATTTTTCATGTAATATTAAAAAAAGAAGATAAAAGAAACTTTCAGCGCCTCTCAGCGGAAAATTACTGCAAATAATAATGCCCCGTGATCCAACCGTATACCAGTAATTGCCTCATTTCAGGGGATGCGACTTTTAACGGTTGTATACAATATGCTTATCGCATTAGCCTCCCTTGCAAAATTAGCCTCCCTTGCAAACAGCGGATATCCGTGGTCTTGCGGAAACACTCTGGTGCCTGCACTCGACTTTTACGGGAGCGGTTCAGTTCATCCGAGGGAAGTGAAATAGGTGCTTCATAATAGACACTTTTAACCAGAAGGTCTTCTCCTGTATATCGCAATATCACCAGACAACAGCTAACACGTGTGTGTAGTTGTCATCAAGGGCGCCGTAAATACCCGATATGACCATCACCCCAGAAGACTGGCTAGCATGGAATTATGCGTGACGACCCTGGATCTTTTAGTAACAGGTGTTATGGGACAGACGACTTTGTGGGTTGGGATCGAGCGTCCAGTCTTATGAAAGCGATAGTCGTATGGGAAATTTCCGGATGCACTCGATACAAATCTACTACACACATTTTTTTAAATAGTTTAATATGCATCGGTTTACACTTTCAATAGCTTCATACTTTAAATAAAACAAGAGATGTGTTTGTCAGAAACACAATGCCCCCTATTGCGCCGCTTTGAAGCCATATATTTGACCTTGAAGGATGACCTTGACCTTTCGCCGCTCAAAATGTGCAGCTCCATGAGATACACATGCATGCCAAATATCAAGTTGCTATCTTCAATATTGCAAAAGTTATGACCAAGGTTAAAGTTTTGGTTAAAGTTTTGGGACACACACACACACACATACAATGACGGACAGGCCAAAAACAATATACCCCCGATCATTCGATACGGGGGCATAATTACAAATGCACCGATACATACCGAGTATGACTGGACCTTTGTCTCAGGAGTGACAACGTACGAACCCTAATGATAGCACGTGTGAAACTTTCAAAGTGGGGTGGACAAAATGTCAGTTTTAGATGGGGAATGTGTGTGGCATTTTCCGGGCGGGTGGATCAAATGTGGAATCCGCTCTCTAACTTAAGATCGATAGGCCGAGTGTATTCTTTCGTTATTGAGTAGACGTTTTTGTAAATCTATTATGGAAACCGTTTCTATTGCATTACGTTATCATTTACGATGACCCTAACTGACGTCTATTTAATCACTATTTAAATGCTCAATTTAAGATATCAATGGTTATAATAATTTGTTCTAAAGTTAGAGACCACAAAACATGAAGCAGTGGCCACGCTAGAATGCAACATTAACAAAGGGCAAGAACTCCATTATATTAAAGTGCAGAGTAATGTTGTTGATTTTTTATTTGCACTGCACTTATCCCAAAAGCGATCTACCTGTATTCACTGAAGAGTAATATCATAATATTCACATTTAAAATGGTTTATTGTCAATCAGTTGTTTTGAGACAAAGTCACTAATAGTAAATGAGACATTTACAAAAGATAATTTTATGGTGCTCATAAACAGTGATAAACCCCTGCAAAGAATGTGTAAACATGATACATGTAATGTTGTAGTTATTAACTCATTAAATAAAATAAAAATATACTGGACATTATAATATTATTATCTGATATGTTGTGTTGAAAAAAAGACATCACAAATGTTATTGACATAATTTTTACAAATAAAAGCAAGCACAGAATGACGACATGTAAATGTATAAGAATCAGATGACAACATATAACATATGATCCCTGGAAAGAAACAAAAGAAAACTACCACAAACCGGACACAAAATACATCGCTTGTCTAACAAAGATATATACAAGTCAAATGCAATACAAAAGAGAAACAGTTGCAAGTTGTGGTGAACATTTGACCCTTAACCCTTTGCATGCTGGGAAATGTGTCGTCTGCTAAAATGTCCTCTGCTGATTTTCTAAAATTAGCATTTTCTTTGATTTTTTCCCCAAGAATACTATCAGAAGAGCAAACAGTTCGGATCCTGATGAGACGCCACGTTATGTGGCATCTCATCTGGTTCCAAACTGTTTGCAAAAGCCTTCAAAATTTGGTTCCAGCACTGAAAGAGTTAAATAATGATAAACATACACTGGGAAAAAGATATAAAGCACCATGGACTAAACAGTCCAACAATTCTTGACATTACATGTATGTTTCAGAAATTCCATAAGGTGATAGGAGAATATCTCCTATTAAAAAATCGCAAGAAATACAAATCTGCTTATTTTAACAGTTTATATGTAACTTAACCTTAAAAATGCAAAAGATAGCAAATAATTCAATCATAAGCAATACCGGTATACTGTGTAGGAAGAAACAATAAATTTAGAAAACATAATTTTTTTGACTTTGTTATAATATTTCACATTACTAATATTTCAAGTTTCATTGCTAACACCAATATTAATTTGCCAAGTCAGCAAGTGTCATGAACCTAGAGGCTATAAAGTTATAATATTGTCTGAACAAAGAAGAATAAATCTACAATGTAAACAAATTGTTGTTGTTTTTCATTTATTATTGACTTCCACACTTATATTATGTATATGATTAAGTTTGTTGAGCAAATAATTTGATAAAACAAGCAACTTTTCTAGCGATGTTTGTGAATTTTGAATTTGATTTAATCTCACTTAAACACAGCTGAAGTTAAGGTCATAAATATATTATAACAAGAGCACCGCATAGTGTGTGCCAATGCTCGGCCCTTGGGTGCAGTTTTGAATGAATGAAAGCTTGTCAGAAGTGACCTTGACCTTTGATCTAGTGACCCCAAAATGGGTGTAGCGTGTATAACTCATCAAGGTGCATCTACATATGAAGTTTCAAAGCTGTATGTGGAAGCACTTTGATTTTAGAGCCTATGTTAAGGTTTTAGCACGACGCAGATTGCAGACACCGGACGACGAGCTGGCTATGACAATACCTTGGGTTTTCTCTGAAAACAGCCGAGCTAAAAAGTACATTATTGTGCGTGTCATACTTAATTCAATCCCAGCCAGTATGTTAAGCTGATGTGTGTGTATTATTTATTAACTATATAGCTCTTCTGATAAATAAAGAGCGAGTGTGAAAGGTTATTTAATTGTTGCATTCCAAAGAATTTTATTTTTAAATCATAACAGGTACTCATTCAAAATGAAGGAAATGGTACAATATTATCCAAAATAGACTGTGTTTTCAGTTTCCATCTATTAGGGTTTGTCTGGTTTAGACCCTTGAAATGATATTCACTAATATTTTTATGGTATAAAATAGCAAACAGTATTAAAAAACAATAAACACAAGAAACCGTCGGAGACGGGTGATGCTCCCCAAAGTTTTTTTTGGTCACAAAATAGCACTACATATTCAGATCAAACGAAACGTCTTGAGGGCACAGTAGTTGGGGGGACAATAATTTTTTAAAAGAAAATTTCAAAGGGCCATAACTCTGTGAAAAATCATCCGACCAGAACCAGCTGATAATATGCACATCTCCTCTTGGTAGTAAAGCTCCCCATAAAGTTTCATTGAATTCCGGTCATAAGTTGCTGAGAAATAGCCCGGACAAAAATTGTGCAGGGACGCACGGACAGACAGACGCACACATGGACAGACGAAGTGGCGACTATATGCTCCCCCAAAATAAATTTTGGGGGAGCATACAAACTTAACTGTCCTCAAAAAGTATGATACATTTATGAAATATATAGGGACTTGACCTTTGAAAACCACATACAACACGAAGATTTAAAAGAGTTAACATTTTAACACACAATCATAAAGCACATTTAAAAACAGTGATTTTTAATCACTTAACAAAATTGTTCTCATTCACATAAAGATATTGGTATGTTTTTAATAGATAATTCTATATTATAAGAATACCGGTATTCTATTTGGATAAAGTATAAAAAAGAATGAAAATGGTGATGGAGCAACCCCCCCCCCAAAAAAAAAACTTAGAAATAAACAATATTTATGAGAGAAAGGACTCACATACAGAAACTTATAAAAGTCTGCACAACCATTTTTTTCACAATTCAAATGTAACTACTAAATAATGTGTATATATAATGTACATGTATTAACAAATAAATAGATTTGCATGTAATCGTTTTCAACTAAATGCAAAACTATGAAAAACTGCTTATTTGCATCGACATGTCCAAAATAGATTAATATTCTGAATAAACAGTTTGAAACAGAAATCAGACAATTCCTTCAAAGCTTTCCAAGTACACAGTAGGTCACACAATGCTGTTTCTTGAAATAGCTTCACTAAATACCAGATTTAACTTTTGATTAATTTTACGTGACAACTTTTAAAACAGGGTCAATTCTTTAATCTGTGAACATGTCCAGTTTAGAAGAAATGTTTTATAATTGTTGAATGTCTGCCAATAAACAATGCGTCTAAGAATGTGTTATTATCCACGCATCAGTATAACTAAGAGGTGTTTACTGGCTGTTGAAAAACAATTGAAATTTTACCGGGACCTGACAAATACTTTTAAGACTCAAATAACAACTATATTTGAGCCGCGCTCTGTGAAAAGGGGGTTTAATGCATGTGCCTTAAGTGTTGTCCCATATTAGCCAGTCTGCACAGGCTTATCAGGGATGACACTTTCATCCTAAACTGGATTGCTAAAAAGAGACTATCTTTAAAGGATGAATACAATAAAAGTGGAAAGTGTTGTCCCTGATTAGCCTGTGATTACATGTACTTCTACATGAGTTTTGTTCGTTGTTGTCATTAGAAAGATCAATGATTATCAATATAGAAAAAAAAATCAAAGCAGATATACATGACATATATAAAATATGCAATATATACAAAGATATGATAATGTGCGAGTGCACATGTATGAGTATGTCACAATTTTTTTGGTCCAAGACCACGGACAAGGCCTTTTTCCTTCACAGTAAGGCTTGGTACAAGATGTCATCCCCTCTGAATATGTTTTTACAATCATGCATTGTTTCCCTTGGTTTTTAATTCCACTCTATAAATTCCCCCTACCCCCTCATATCATTTACAAACTACCAGCCTTCTTTTACCCAAAAATGATGGCAAATGCCATCCCAAAGAAGGTGAAAAAAGCCATGTCTCAGATAGCTCCAACAACATTATTTTCACAATACAGTATATGGTGCTAATTGTTACAACAAGCTCTACCAGGTAATTTATTTATAAAATCTATTACTACTCGCTGCTCGATGATTCTGTCTGTAATTTCTCATTTCATATGCGCGATATGCTGTGGACGTTTCACCCCCTTTTCGTATTTTCATGTAGTAAACCACGTAGCACATGGAAGCAAAAAAAGCAATAATTCCTCCAATGACTGCTACGTAGAACGACCATGCGAGGTGTCGAAACTGGGGCTGTTTCAACCAGGATCTGTCCGTGCCCGCATTTATTCCGAAAAAAGTGCACAGGATTGCTGACAACACACCTAGAAACGAAACAAGTGTTGTCTTATAACCTTTTGCAGACTGCACAGCATTTTATTAACCCTTTGCATGCTGGGAAATTCGTCGTCTGCTAAAATGTCGTCTGCTGAATTTCTAAAATAAGCATTTTCTTCGATTTTTTTCAAAGAATACTATCAGAATAGCAAACAGTTTGGATCCTGATGAGATGCCACGTTTAGCGGTTAGAGTGTCTGGTTATTGATTGGGACACCCTGGTTCAATCCACCATTGGAAGCCCAGGATTTGTCACGTTAATGGCTACTTCGCAAATAACTGTGAAAATGGGTCTGAGTCTGTGTAAGAGTTGAGGTGCTATGCACATGCAAGGCAAGCTGTAGCAGGTGTGTCTGGTCATTAAAACAATTCAAGGGGGTAGAGTGTTGTGAAATAAGATCACTTCCAAACCCATTCTGTTGGGCTAGCTCTTTAGTGACTCAGTCAAAAGTGTCTACGTTTTCACGTAGAAGACCCTGGTTCATCCCTGATTTGCCATCCTGCATTTTAGCTCAAGATTTTTCACTTAAGCATTCTTCATCTACAGCGGTTTTGATTCACATTTGATTTCCATGAAACAGCAAATATCTTCGGATAAGAATATGTTGTCATTAGTTACCAGTATCATAAAACTATTTAACCACACCTCATGTTAAATTTCATCATGATAATGGACCAACAAGTCATTTTTGTTTGGTGCAGATTATTTGTGTCTTGTTCTGAGAAAATTGGGCTTAATTCATGTACGTAAAGTGTCGTCCCAGATTAGCCTGTGCAGTCCGCACAGGCTAATCAGAGACGACACTTTCCGCTTTTATGGTATTTTTAGTTTCAAGGAAATCCCTCCTAGCCGAAAATCAAGTTTAGGTGGAAAGTGTCGTCCCTGATTAGCCTGTTTGGACTGCAAAGGCTAATCTGGGACGCACATGTATTATGCCCAGTTTTATCAGAACAAGACACATTTAATAACTACATGTAGTAGCGTGCCCTCCCATTGTTAACATTGTTAAAGCAGTATTGTTAGAGGATATCCAAATGTAGTCAGTCCAAACACCCCTCCATTTTGTTTTTTAACACTATATTGTTTGTTTTATTTTTTAGGACATCTGGTAGGCATATTTGGCAATACTTTTTGAGTTAAGAATTAACAAATAATTGAATGGACAGATGCAAATCTATATACCCTCTGAAAATTTGGCCATATCAACCAAAGACACACAAAAAAATTCATAAAAAATAATAAAAGTCCACCTAAGTACAAATAAACAACATTTACAACATTCAACATTTAACCATTTGCCGCTCAGAATCAAAGTTCAAATGGCCAGGGGTGGCGAAATCAAATGTCCGAGTTGCCCGAGTCGTACATTTGCTTGTCTGGGCAACTGATTTTTTTCAATTAAGTTGTCAACAAGTTTTTTAAAAGTCGGGTCCAGGTATACAAAAAAATACATTGTATCAAAGCCGTAATTAAGTTTTACAACCGGATGTTGACAAGCGATTACATTGTGTGTTCTATTTGCGGAGCAATCAAGCTAAAATACGGGCACTCTCCTGTGCAGTGATCTCCCTTATTCTATAAGAGACCGGGAGCATGCCGCATTTTCAACATTCGGCATGACTGTTAGACAGTGTACAGACTGGTTTCTTTATTTTTACAATCAGGCGGAAATAAAAAGTATCAAACTAAGATAATCAAAACACGGTCTACCTTTTTATTTAAGACGACTTTAATGGTAAAGATGGAACTTTTATTTTTTGTAAATCTTCAACAACGGAGCAGAAACCCGAAGCTTTGAGCAGTCCACCTCCCAAAAAAACTAAGAAAGATTATGATAAAAAATATGATCTAAGTAAACGCACCAGAACTTTTCAAGTAACTTGACTAACTTGATGATAATCAAATTGCTACCAGTAGCGGAGCCTCAGTCTGATGAGGTCCACATATTGGACTAGTTTAATTTGTTAAGATTACGATGTACTTATGATCAACACATGTTTTAATAACACTAGCTTTGCAAGATTAAAAGTTTGAGAAAGTCTTTATATTGTTTATAATATACTGCTATAATGAATGTACAATTGAAATACAACTATAAACAAAACAAGCAAATCATACTCATTTTGATATATTCCACATTATTTTACATTAATCAATAAATGTGTTATAATTTATATAAACATTAACGGACAAGTGTAGTTCAGCAACGGACAAGTTAAATTTCCTAAATGGTTGTCCGTGGACAAGTATAATTTTTTGAGATTTCGCCACCCCTGATGGCTATAGGCAACCAGCATCAAACCAGAACAGCATGTGGGTACCTCACAGTCTGTTCAGGTTTCATGCTGCTCTTCAATATCTTAGGGTGAGAAATAACAACTTAACAAGGGACAAAATTGTCACAAAACCAGGTTTTCATTGTGAAAAAAAAATCTGATAAAGGGAGAAAACTCAAACTGAACTTTTGAAATGAACAAACAACATAAACCCCCCTTGTAAGTTTGTTTTTTAAAAAAATCTATTTTTAGTCGTGGCGACCTTGACATTGGAGATATTGACGTGATTCTTTCGTGCGACACACCGTCCCATGATGGTGAACAAATGTGCCAAATGATTTTAAAATCTCACAATGAATGACATAGTTATGGCCAGGACAAGCTGATTTATGGCCATTTTTGACCTTTGAACTCAAAGTGTGACCTTGACCTTGGAGATATCGACGTAATTATTTCGTGCGACACACCGTCCAATGATGGTGAACAAATGTGCCAAATGATTTTAAAATCTGACAATGAACGACATAGTTATGGCCCGGACAAGCTTGTTCCGCCCGCCCGCCAGCCCGCCAGCCAGCCAGCCAGCCAGCCCGCCCGCATTCGCCAATCTAATAACCAGTTTTTTCCTTCGGAAAACCTGGTAAAAAATGTTAATCTAGTAAGAATGGTCTAAAATTTAATTAGATTTGTTAACCCTTTCCCACTCAGAAGCCAAGTGCAAATGGCTATGTGAAAACACCATAAAACTAGAACAGCCTGCGAGTAACACGCAGTCTGTTCAGGTTTTATACTGTTTGCGGCTCATCAGTATCTAAGGGTTGGAGCTGAAACCTTTAAAACTTGGATCTAGTAAGAAAGGCCTTTAATAAAATGTAACTTTGTTAGGGACTACAAATGCGTTAAAAAAACTTATCTAAGTGGTAAAGGGTTAAGTGACTACAAATGTGTCAAAGAACGTTTCTAAGCAGTAAATGATAAAAACAAAACAAACTGTATTCTATTCATGTTCTTACCAATGACGAGATAGCCTACAGCAAGAGACAGAACCGTGTATTTCTGAGCAGAGGATGACAGACATCTGATGAGAACCAGCAGTCCAAACAGCACACACAGGAGTCCTAGCACGAGATTGAGGGTCTCTAGGGCCTGGGCTGTGGCAAACCATGCTGAAATAGTTACAGGGGCCATGTTTAGAAAGTGTCCTATTACAAGATTGAGGGTCTCTAAGGCCTGGGCTGTGGAAAACCATGCTGAAATAGTTACAGGGGCCATGTTTAGATAGTGTCCTATTATGAGATTGAGGATCTCTAGGGCCTGGGCTGTGGCAAACAATGATGAAATAGTTACAGGGGCCATGTTTAGAAAGTGTCCTATTACAAGATTGAGGGTCTCTAAGGCCTGGGCTGTGGAAAACCATGCTGAAATAGTTACAGGGGCCATGTTTAGATAGTGTCCTATTATGAGATTGAGGATCTCTAGGGCCTGGGCTGTGGCAAACCATGCTGAAATAGTTACAGGGGCCATGTTTAGAAAGTGTCCTATCACAAGATTGAGGGTCTCTCGGGCCTGGACTGTGGCAAACCATGCTGAAATAGTTACAGGGGCCATGTTTAGAAAGTGTCCTATCACAAGATTGAGGGTCTCTAGGGCCTGGGCTGTGGCAAACCATGCTGAAATAGTTACATGGGCCATGTTTAGAAAGTGTCCTATTATGAGATTGAGGATCTCTAGGGCCTGGGCTGTGGCAAACCATGCTGAATTAGTTACAGGGGCCATGTTTAGATAGTGTCCTATTATGAGATTGAGGATCTCTAGGGCCTGGGCTGTGGCAAACCATGCTGAATTAGTTACAGGGGCCATGTTTAGAAAGTGTCCTATTATGAGATTGAGGATCTCTAGGGCCTGGGCTGTGGCAAACCATGCTGAAATAGTTACAGGGGCCATGTTTAGAAAGTATCTTTAGATTAACAAACTTGAGCTTTACAATATGTGCTGTAGCACTTGGAGATAATTACTGGTATAATGCTTAAGTTTGACAAAAATAGCATGATTAATACAGGAGGAGTTTCACAATGCCCATAGTCTTTCATGATTGTGTAATTTTAAACAAAGGGCAATCTCTCATCAAAATATAAATAAAGCATCAACTAATGACAATTATATATATGCTGTAATGTTCTTTACAAAACAATTCTGTACAATTTTGAAAAAAAGTAGAATGCAAAATCAAAGAGAAGTTGCACACAGAACAAAATCTAAGAGAAGTTGCACACAGAAGAATGTTAAACTGAGGCACATACACGGGCACATGGACGCCTACCATTTCTATATCTCTATGCCTTTCAGTGATGGGCACATAGACGCCCACCATTTCTATATCTCTATGCCTATCAGTGCAGGGTAATAAATGAGGATATTTGCTAATGATTCATTTCACTTCACAAGAAGGACTCGAGCGATGCAAAAATAACCATGACTAAATATTGAGTACATTATGTTACAGCGGACATCTGTATATTACATGATATAATTGCAGGGGGAGGTAGGTAGGACTCATACTCATACACCTACGCCCCCCCCTCCCCTGCACTATGACTGGTTTGATTTTTTTTGTCACTTACAGGGTATAAGGTATTTCCTGATGACATCGTATTCTCTGGCAAATACCCAATAGCAGCCATTATAGACTCTCCCTAGTCCATCCCGTATGTCATTGTATCCCTGGAAACAGATTTCCCACAGTCCAAGTCTGAAATAAAGCAATAGTTATTGGAATAATAAGCAGACATTAAGTTAAAAATATAAATAGTTTGTTAAACTGCCTTTGATAATAGTATTATGTCAACATTTGAGATAACTATATATATGAAAATAATTAAATCCAATTGAATATCATTTATTAGACTAGATGGTTCCTTAGCTTAGACATATACTATTATAAGCCTTACTGCTTATATTAAAACAAAATAATTGTTGTGAATGATAATTTGTGTTGCTACATGTATATGAGTGTATATAGTCTTGAATTATTACTAAAGGTTACAAACTAATGTTTGACACCAACAAATGTAATGTCACTGTCAGATCATGTTTACTGTAGCTCAATTGGTCATTGTTGGCTAAGGTTCTACTTAAAAGTACCCCAGGTGCTCTTAAGTATACTGTAGTATAAGTAAGTACCCGAAATAGGGAAAATATACTAAAAAGTAGCCGATAGTATAGGCAGTTGCCTTTAAGCGTATTGTCCATACCCTCTTAAGAGAACCTGAGGTTCTTTTAAGTAGTACTGAGCTGACAACGACCAATTGAGACATCCATGATTGGTCATGGTCCAGACCACTCAGGTACTTCTTAAAAGTACCCCTCAGTGTTACTCTAAAGTACACTACAAAGAATCCTTGGTGTCGAAAATATACTTATATATAATATGCCTTTAAGCGTATTTTCTGTACCCGGGGTACATTGTAGTATACTACACAGAGTTAATACATTTAAAATTGTTGACTTCACAATCTCAAGCATATAGTTTAAAAATTGCAGTTATTACAGTTTAAGTATTCATTTTCTTTGTGAACGAATATAAAGATAAAGACGCTTTATTCAACGTCGCATATAATCAACAAGTAACATTAGCTATACAGCTATTGTGCGACAAACATGGTATCCACTAATGAATACTTACCTGGCTGCTTCTATTTATCTTCCCAGTGCTGCCCATTTATAGCTGGGTGTCAAGCATGGGAGCCACTAGTACCATTTTTCTCGACTTTGGTATGTCGCACTCGATGCGGACGCTCTACAACTAGGCTATCGAGGCGGTATTATCGTATTTTAAAGAGAAAATGTCATATTCATGACGTATAATTTAAAATAATTATATCATGTAATGTAAAAAAAAATAATTACTTCTGAAGTTGTGTTGATATGACATGTCCTGGCTCTGGTTGTATCCAATAAGGAGTAGCAAAGGCGAGGACAATCATCATAATCGACAGCAATCCAATGATGAAGCCACCGACTGCCCAAATCATATCACCCATAATTAAAACTGTAATGTTGTTGATTCGCTTCAAATTGAAATACCGGTCATGTTTAATTGGACGAGTTTATTGGACTTGTAAGGTGAAACACAACACTATGTGAAGGATATTATAAAATATAATTATGATTTTATCAGTCAATAAAGTAATATCGTTATTATTTAAAATTAAATATATACATAATTTAATTTTAATTCTTCATTCAAGGGTTAATTGAAAATAACGGACGCAACCAGGAAAAAACCTAACACCTTCAAATATGAACTCTTCTGGAATTGTTGACAGTGTTCGGCACACCTTTTATGTTTTCCCCAAATTCCATCCAAACCGAAGCGAGCCGAAGAGATTACCTGTAAAATCCAATAATAATAACAGGTGAGAGTCGGACATTTTCAAAATGGAGCAAGGAACAGTGGCTATGTTTTGTTTGTGTTTCGCCATATTTTGTATGGTGATAGCATTTGCCAGTCCATACTGGGTGGAGAGTTTCGATAAAGCGCACAACCCGTTCGTGAAATGTGGCCTGTGGGAGTTTTGTTTCAATGACTACACGTTTTGGAAGGATTACAACGGAAAGCGTTTCCTCGGTTGTTGGTACGTCTTCTCCGAGCAGTACAGATCTCTCTGGGAATGGATTTCACCACGTAAGAAATATGAATACTCCATGTTTTGTTATTAATTAACTGTATTTTTGATTGTTCATGTCACTATAAGTTTTTAATATTGAATGTAACACCTGTGTGTTGTTGTTTACCTATAAAATAAAACTTCTTCTAAAACCGGAAATGACTTTTAGGCATTAATTGTCGTCAAAATTTCTTTTAAAAATGTATAATTGTGAAATGAAACGCCTGTATTGATGTAAAACAATCATTAAAATGAGTTGTATATAATAATGTTAGCGTTTTAGCAAGCGTATTATTATGGAAAATGAAAACATTGAATGCTTATTGTGTCTTCATATACTACAGGCACCAGTTCTTGAACAGTTTCTATTATTCTATCTACCTATACTGTTATTTTATTAGGTTGTTAAATGTGCATTGTGCAGTGTTAGAACCAAATGTTAAATTCTTGGTTAGCTCAGATGGTATTGTTGTGCTAGTGTTGCTCCAATGGTCATTGTCGGCTCGGGTACTACTTTTATGTACCCCGGGTACTGTAAATATACTTAAAACGTACCTGGTGGATATTAGACTGTACCCAAGTTGTATTCCAGATTACCATAAAACGATATTGTTTATCTTAAACAAACTTCTCATTTAACAGACGATTGACATAAATGTGAACATATTTTTTTTTAAAGCCGACAACGACTGATTTAGCGTTTAAATTCCCAGGTACATTTTAGTACCCAAGTTACATGTAAGTTTACTTAATTGTACCCGGCGTACATGTAAGTAGTACCCGAGCAAACAATGACCAATCGAGCGTTAGTGTTCTGGCAGTCATTGTTGCAGTCTTGCATATGGCACGTTTTTCTTCTACCATCCGAGGTATCATAAAACAACCTAATATAAATAACAGTGTATGAAGATAGAGCAAATATTCTAAAGTTTTTTATTTTGGCAGTATGAAGTGTTTTACAATCCACAGGCAATGCATTATTACCAGCTAGCTGACAAAAGTTCTAATTACATACTCCGAACATAAGTTGTAACGTTTCATTTTATGGTGATGTTTTCAAAGTTATTCACAACTGCCAATGGAAATGAATTGTAATTACTAATAAAATAATATGAAATTCCTGTTTTCAGCGTGGTTCATTGTGTGCCAGGTCCTGATCAGCGTGTCCTTGCTGTTCATGTCTGTGACCTGCCTCATAGCCACCCTGGCCTACTGGCGCTGCCTGTCCATGAACCTCAAGAGCATGGTCTACAAGGGGGCCGCCATTATCTGTTCAGTGTGCAGTAAGTGGTCCCATTTTGGGCTAGTTTATTTCAACCTATTTATTTTTGCTCGATTGCATAGAAAGCCTTAGGTTTATTGACATGCTCTCAAGTCCATTTCATGGGTAGATTTATTACTTGGAGTCTTTGGGGGAAATCTAAAGAATACTCCCACAGTGGGGATCAAACCCGTGACCTCCCAGTCGCTAGGCAGACACCATATCCACTACGCCACAGCAAGCTTATCAGGCTAAATAGTTACTTTTAGAAAAATATCAGCAAAAAAAATTATGCAGCACAAAACTTCGTGTCGTGTAAAAAGTTGATGAATATTGCTCTACAGCAGGTAATAATAAAGTTGACCATTTAATTTTGAATGGTGTGAGAAATTTTACTTCTTCACAGGAAAGACAGAGAATTGGTAATATTTTGTTAATGAGGGGCACTTGTGAAAATATGGTCTTGATAGCCAGTTATGAATCTATAATTTTTTGCTTTATTACTCTAAAAGCATGGGTTGCAAAAAATAATACTGTATACTGTACTGCATATTTTCTATGAAGGTCCCATAATTGTAGGTCTGTAACCAATGTTTCCAGTAATAAAATGAATTGAAATTTTGCAATTTAATTGATATTATTTATTTAAAAACTGTTCATGGCATTTTTATCTTATACAACTGTGACCAGTAATAACATTTTTCATATAAATGAAACCATCAGCACTTACCTAAGCATCTACGACAATACACTACAGTGAAAAGGAGAACTACTTTTATTGTAATTGTGTTATTTCTTTAAAACTAAACTTAAGTTATGGGCCTCATTTGCAACCTTTCAAAACAACCTTTTATTATGAGGTACATTAATTTATAAAAGGTTTCATACAATTAAAAATCTGGTTGTT
Organism: Dreissena polymorpha; assembly: GCF_020536995.1. Classification (NCBI taxonomy): domain Eukaryota; kingdom Metazoa; phylum Mollusca; class Bivalvia; order Myida; family Dreissenidae; genus Dreissena; species Dreissena polymorpha. The sequence continues at coordinate 20,137,919 of NC_068364.1, read as the reverse complement.
TATAAATAAGAAGACAAGCATCGGAGAATTGCTCGAGTATTGTAAAACAAAGCATTATTTATGGATTAGCTTTAGTTCTGTTCCATGCCATAGTTACTAAATAAAGATATCTGAATATTTTATGAATTTCCTAGTAGGGGATGGATTTTCAAGAAGAATATGTTATTTTTTTTATATTAATAAGTGTAATTTTAAGAAGTCATTTAACCATCTTTTCAGCAATTTGTACGCTTGTGGCCCTGATCGTCATGGGGGCTAAGAAGGAGGACCGAGGCTGGATGCCACGCCCAGACCAGAACTACCTGTCGTGGTCGTACGGACTCGCCTGCATCTCCGCTTTCTTCAACCTGTTTGGAGCGGTGGTGTTCCTCAAGGCTTCCAGTGCCGACACCAAGCCATCATATTAAGGATTGACTAAGTTGAAAGACTCTTGACAAATTCCATTGCAAATGAGTTTGTCGAAATAAGCCTGATTGCAAATAATTTAAGCTTGTTTACAGAGGAATTGAAGACCTTTTAAAAAATATGTTATTGATGTGTTAGTCAAAATTAACTGTTCTAACTCATAAGGCACATAACAAGTTTCTAGAAGAATGGACATTTTGAAATAAATTTTACCTTCTCAAGCAATAGTAAAAGAAGGGCTTACTTGAACTTGCTTCTAATTTCGATGACTTTTGACTTTTAGCAGGCATGTAACAAGTATATGAGAGTTGAAAAAGCGTTTGAAAAATGCCGTCATTTGTGACTTGGTCAAACGGAATTAACTGCTAAAGACCATAATGTCTGAGCTGATTAATCTTAGAAAGGCACGTGCAGCCATTGTAGGTTGAATTTGTTCCATCATAAATGAACAAGCAAATAAGCGCACGCCACCTAAATATGAATGTCAAAAAGGTGTACCGGGGTACTCATTTTTATAGGATTTTTGTTGTTATTTGTGATGAGGGGATTTTGAGAAACAATAAAAGAATTAATATAGATTACCGATTCATTGAATTGCAGCAAATTTCAATGACTGTTTACATCATTGTACATAAATATCACAGTTTAGCTCATGTAAATCATGTAAATACTGTCTATGAAATCAGTTTGTACTCCGAACAGTAAGTTTTGTACATCAAATTCACTTGATAGCATGGCTACCAATAAATTGAAAACTGTTACAGTTGATTTATAACAGTAATTTCTTCTGATAAATAGCTTATGTTAGGCTCTCAGTTTTTTGGTATTTAATGTTCATTTGTATTCCATAAAAACACTTGTGATTTCATGCATGCACTTCAGTATATATTTGTCAACAGATCTGTATGATTGTCTTTTTTCAAAATTGTTTGTTGTTTTTTAATAATTTTGTTGACAACTTAAATGTCTAAATATCATTACCACAATCAATTACTTTTCACATTTCCATATTAATTAACTTGCAATAAATAAATAAATGTTTTTATTTTTTTATAACGTGTCATTGTTAATGTAGTAGGGATAGCCTTTTATAAATAAACTTCAGGTAAACACGTACATGTTGAAACAAATCATGCTGTACCATTGCTGGCAATTATAACCATTTTATAAAAACGAAATTAATTGAAACATGTAAAATAGTAAGTGCTTGTATTTTAAGTGTAAATACACATTTCTTACGTTTGTAATATATCCTCTTTTTGTACTCAAACTGTATGTAAATTATAATTATATCAGTAATAAAAATGTTTTCTACAAATGTACTAAGATTTGGTTGTTTAGCATTCTTTTTTGTGCAAACTTCAGGTATTATCTTGTATATAAAATCAGCGGTTTTATCTCTTATCCATTTTGCAACACTTCATGCAACCCCTCTTGGTTCAATCATTAGATTCCTTAGTGAACTAAGTTTTTAACATTAATGTATGAACAATTGATGCCAAAAAAGTATTGTTTTGACCATAACTTTTTTTAACCATCAACGTCATTGAAACTTGACAAAATTTATTTGTTAATTGAAAACCAGAAATCTCAATGTCAACCATTGATAAATGAATTTTCATTACGATCACTCTTGTACAACCAATGCAGATTATTGAGCTACAGAGATACATGTGAAATTGTCTCTGATATATTTTATTTGTTGATTTTGGATCAGGCGTATCATACCACATACCCAGTGTATATAAGCATGTTATGGATGAGAAACTTTTCAGAATGCTATTTCTGTTCATCAAAAACTTCACCAGTCAATGTATCAGACTTGAAACATGGCTAAAGTGTCCATTAATCCACATTTTAAGACAGTTTTAAGTCCTCAAGCTCTGCATTAATATAAGTAAACTAATTTATAAAAATATCTACTCATATCATCAAAGGTGAAACAAATATTAACACCATGTGTGAATAAAAAAATTCAGCCACAGTAGTTTTCTTCATTACTTTGGAAAAATGGTACCATTAAAAGCCTATATACAATCAAAAGCACAATTTGATACTTGCATTTTGTATCACTTCCTTTAGAAATTGCCTCTGAACTTCTGTTCGCACATGCAGCACGTCCAATTCATACTCACACCTGGCTAAGAAATGACTGAGCAGCTCGCATGGTTGCAATATAATTGTAATAGTAAAACTAACATGCTGCTGATTATCTTAAAATCGCCTAAATAAACGTTAATGTTGTCAATCATGTCCTCTTTTACTTTCTTTTATTAAGGATGGTGTCACAGGCAAAATTGTACAAAGGCCAGGTTACACATGCATAACTGTCTTGAACTGCTCATGAGATATTTTTAATTAAACAAGCAAATTCGTTGAATTGATATCCCCAGCCAAATAAATTTTGTTAATGGATGGGTGAACAACTAAAAGAAAAAGTATTAGTGAAGCCTTGTGCTTTTGTGAATTTTTAGCTCGGCTGTTTTGGGAGAAAACCCGAGGTATTGTCATAGCCAGTTCGCCGTCCGCCATAGACGTCGTGCTTAAACCTTAACATCGGCTCTAAAATCAAAGTGCTTCCACCTACAACTTTGCAACTTCATATGTAGATGCACCTTGATGAGTTCTACACACCACACCCATTTTTGGGTCACTAGGTCAAAGGTCACTGCGACCTCTAATATAAAACTTTAACATAGGCTCTAAAGTCAAAGTGCTTCCACCTACAACTTTGAAACTTCATATGTAGATGCACCTTGATGAGTTCTACACGCCACACCCATTTTTGGGTCACTAGGTCAAAGGTAAAGGTCACTGTGACCTCTAATATAAAACTTTACCATAGGCTCTAAAATCAAAGTGCTTCCACCTACAACTTTGAAACTTCATATGTAGATGCACCTTGATGAGTTCTACACGCCACACCCATTTTTGGGTCACTAGGTCAAAGGTCAAGGTAACTGTGACCTCTTAAAAAATGTCTGACAAGCTTTCGCAGCCAAGCGTGGCACCCGTTATGCAGTGCTCTCGTTTTAAAACTCATTTGTACCTGTGATGGGCTTGCAGACAATAAAATGCAGACCACTTTATGATAATTGATAACAATTACATCAGGGTATTTTGAGAATCCATTTTAGTATGGTAGAATCCTTACCAAATATGGCATTTTTAATCAAAATGTGTGATTTTAACCTTTGTGTGTGACTTTTACCATGACTCTATGGAAGGGAAAGACTGCCAATAGTATTCATCACCAGAAATGTCGCACGTGTTGAATATTCAGCTTTGCTTTTCAAATATTTTAGATATAGTAGGTAAAAGTGATATTGGTCTTTAATTATTGGGATTTTACCAAACCCCCCTTGTATAAAGGTATAACGTTTGCAATTTAAAGCATGTCTGGAAAGGTTCCATGTGATATACAGTTATTTATAAGAGCAGTGATTGGTTGTAATATGAATTCTGTGCAAAGTTTAATAATGCTGGGCCCTATACAATCAGCCCCAGCGGATTTGTTTGAATGTAGTTGATCAATTAAAGTACTAACATCTAATGAAGTAATAAACTGCACAGAGAAATGCTTAGAATCTAGCTTAGCATCTAGATATGTTTTTAGTGAGTTGAAATTGTGTTTAGTATATTCAGTCTTTTTAATAAGTTTAGAGATGTCAACAAAGTGGTCATTAAGTGCATTAGCTACATTTGTTTTACCAGATATTATCTGATCATCCTCCCTTATAACGTTTGGCAAAATAGAGGATTCTTCGTGTTCATTTGATGCTAATTTAATAGTTTTCCAGAGCGATTTCTTATTTGTTTTGTTTTGTACCGCATTCGAAAAATATTCTTTTTTAGCCAATTTGATTGCGCTGTAATTTTTTTTACGCCACAACTTATATTGTGGCCAATTAGATTGACATTTATATTTATCCCTTAAAGACCTGGCTTGTTTTACGTTTTCGTTGTACCAACAAAATTGTTGTTATCTCTTCACTTTTTAGCTCACCTGAGCTTTTGTGACCAGTCTTTGTCCGTCGTCTGTCCGTCCGTCCATCCACATTTGTTCGTAAACACTCTAGAAGCCACATTTATTGTCGGATCTTCATGAAACTTGGTCAGAAGCTTCGTCCCAATGAAATCTCGGTCAAGTTCAAAAAAACTTGTAAACACTGTAGAAGTCACATTTCATGCCCAATCTTCATGTAACTTTGTCAAAATGTTTGTCTTAATGATATGTTGGTTGAGTTCAAAAGTAGTTCCGGTCCGTTGAAAAACATGGCCGCCAGTGGGCGGGGCAGTTTTCCTTATTTGGCTATAGAGAAACCTTGTAAACACTCTAGAGGCAACATTTTTTGTCAGATCTTCATGAAACTTGGTCAGAAGATTTGTCCCAATGATATCTCGATTGAGTTGGAAACTGGGTCATGCTGGGTCAAAAACTAGGTCACTAGGTCAAAAAAGAAAAACCTTGTAAACACTGTAGAAGTCACATTTCATGCCCAATCTTCATGTTACTTTGTCAAAATGTTTGTCTTAATGATATGTTGGTTGAGTTCAAAAGTGGTTCTGGTCCTTTAAAAAACATGGCCCCCAGTGGGTGGGGCAGTTTTCCTTATTTGGCTATAGAGAAACCTTGTAAACACACTAGAAGTCACAATTTTTGCCCAATCATGAAAGTTGGACAAAACATTGGTTTTATTGATATCTCGGACGAGTTTGAAAATGGTCAAGAATGAAGATCGTTGAAAAACATGGCCGCCAGTGGGCGGAGAATTTTTCTCTATATGTATATAGTGAAAACATGTGAACACTCAAGAAGTCACATTTTTGGCCCAATTTTCATGAAATTTGGACAGAACATTTGTTTCCTTGATACAAGAGTTGAGTTAAAAAATGGTTCTGGTCAGTTGAATAACATGGCTGCCGGGGGGGGGGGCAGTTTTCTCATATTTATATACATGTAGTAAAAAAAAGCTTGTGAACACTCTAGAAGTCACATTTTTTTCCCAAACATCATGAAACTTGGTGAAATGCTTGGTTTTTTATATATCTCAGACGAGTTCGCAAATGGTCCCGATCGGTCAAAAAACATGGCCGCCAGGGGGGGGGGCCGTTTTCCTTATGTGACTTGAGAGAAACCTTGTGATCAAACACTATAGAAGTCTCATTTTTTGCCTAATCATCATGAAACTTAGTAAATACATTGGTTTAATTGATTTCTCGGACAAGTTGGAAAATGGCTCAGATTGGTGAAACACACTTTTTAGCTCACCTGATTGCTCAGGTGAAGTTTTAGAATTGGTCTTTGTCCGTTGTTCGTTCGTCCACATTTGTTTGAAAACACTCTAGCATTCACACTTCTCAAGCATTATTTATGAAAGTTGCTGAAAGATCTCAGTCAAGTTTGATAATGAGCAAAATCACATAATTAATGCCATAATTATTTCCCTTAGATTGTCTAAATTTTCATTACCGGTATATTATACAAAATCCTTGTGAACACTCTAGAGGTCACAATTTTGTTTCAGATGTTTGAATCTTGGTCAATTATTTATTTTTGTAAGCAAAGTTTGATGTTTGGTAAAGGAGGTCAACTCAAAATATAGGTCACCAGGTCAAATCTTACAAAAACAAAAACACTCCATACGCCAGAGTTTTGGTTCAATAATGATAAAACTTGACCAGGATGTTTGTCTGGACAATATCTAGGTCAAGTTTGACGTTTGGTAAAGATTAAATGAACCGACTCCTCTCAGGTGAGCGAACTAGGGCCATCTTGGCCCTCTTGTTTATATTTGATAGGGGCATTGTTATTAAGAACTGAGTTTAATATGTTATAAAATACTTCAAATGCCTCATTAGTATCCTATATTGTTTCAACTATATCAAAATTAGCATTTGCTTAAAGGCTTTGAAAATTGATTTCATTAAATTTGTTAAAACATCTGTATTTAATAATTTTATGATCATCTGTCTTAACAATTTTACCTTTGAGCTTAATGTAAAAACTACTGGGTAATGACTTATGCCTATTTTTGGTATGATAACCTCTGAAATGTTGTCATATTTTGAATACAAATGGTCTAATATTGATGATGAACGTTCAGTAACTCTTGTTGGAAAAGATGTTGTTTTAAATTAAAGCCTATGGCGGGGGATGATTATTTAAATAGAACTTAAAATACATATATCTGCAAACACCAACTTGTTCAATACATTTCAAAATATGAGGACCAAAAGCACAATACAAAATTAAGAGGAGATATTATTGACACAATCACAAGTTACCTTCGTTTTTATCAAATTCAGTGAATATTGTCGGTTCTGGTTTTGGTCTGGAACAGTCAAGAAACCAATGATGTAATTGATTGTGCATTTACAAAATGTCAACCTATTACATATGGTAGATGTATTAAAAGCATATCAATGAGATGTATGTTTTTGTTATACAGAGTAATGATATTTTTGCCAATACAGTAGACTCTGCCAATACCCAACTCTCCGAATACCGGAAATCGCCCGATTCCGAACGGTCGTGCCAGTCCCGTATTTTCCCCTTCTATTGTTTTGTTAAAAAATGTTGAATAAACTCAACTCTCTCAAAACCGGAAACCGAACGGATATCTCCTTGAATCTCGTTATTTTCAATGTAAAATACATTGAGTACATCGGACGGTCCAAGTTCTCAAGATGCTCGAGGTGTGTAAATTACAATACCTAGTCAGTACAGCGCGTGCGGTGTCACACATTCTGCTCGTGCAATTATCGATAATCGGATTAAACATATCAAAAAGGTGTCAAGTCATTACCGCGCTATTGAAGTCCGATTAAATAATGTAAGACAAACTGTGAATGTCTATTATAGACGTGCGGTAACACCAAAAAGTGATTGACGTGATAATTTTATTAAGGTTATGATAACCAATTTAATTACAAAATTAATGCATGTCGTTGCGACAATCACTTTCTTGTGATCTTCTTGGGTAGTTTAAAAGATCTTATAGCCATGTTTTAAATGCTTAAATGGTTGTTTGTTTGTTTGTCAGATAAAACTGTGATAAATATGACCGTTAAATATCCATCCATCTGTATGCAAATTCATTAATTGCCTTTTCGTAATTTCAAACGCATCTTCAGTATTTAAATGAATCTCTTGAAAATATGACGCTGTTTTTCTGTGTGTATGTTTTGTGAAATGTGTTATGTCTTGAATAATAAATCATATGTCACAACAATCGTATTTGTGTCGTAATTCGTCAAAATTGTCTATGACGTTTGGCGCTTTCTATTTGTAACAAATAAAAATTAATTCATTCAGAGCTATTTATAGCGAACTTGAACACGACTCACTCGCCTATATGAAAAATGTCACATACCCATGTACATGTATATAACACCACGCTCACTTTGGGTTTAATAAAAACAGGTCGGTATGGAATGTTTTTTGCTTTAAATTGAATAAAAACACATTTTTTGAAGAATATTTAACAAATAAAAATTACACGAGTACAGTTAGCACATGGTACATGTATTCTTATATGATTTCGTACACAATGCATACAATGTATATTTAGGCAATATGCCTACTATTGGTAAACCGGAACTCTAAAAACTGGATGATCAGGCCGGTCCCCAGACTGTCCAGTTTACAGAGTCTACTGTATCAATAATGGTGATGTTGTCTCTTGTGTTGACTGTTCTACTATTTGATAAAATGTATCATATTGAAAGTATCAGTGTATACTTGAACATGTTCATGTTACTATCTAATTACCGGTTTTTAAAACACACGAGTTGTTTGAATGTTTGTTTGTGACATCAGTGAAAATATGAAAATCCAACTTTTGTCATCTTTGTGATTGGTAAGTGATGTTGTAACATCACTGGTAAATGACGGAAATTTTACAATGGTTTTATATACAAAACTAAGTATTATTTCCAATATGGAAAGAAAAAAGCAACACAAATTAAAATCTAAAGTCTGAGGTGTTGCCCGATAGTTTACGCGTAACATGAGCAATTATGTCCCATGTACAAGGCTACAATCAGACATGAGCAATTATGTCCCATGTACAAGGCTACAATACACATGAGCAATTATGTCCCATGTACAAGGCTACAATCAGTTTTTACCTATGTTCTCATGTTGATAGCTTTAATAGTTTAAGATTTATTTGTGGAAAAAACAATTGAGGACATCCCCAACATTGACAACAAAAGTAACTACTTTATGTTGACTATTCCCTTGGTGCAAGATTATTTGGAATGGTGATAAAATGGTCATATTGTACTTAAGTCATTGTGATAACTTACTTTCTTCAACCACATATATTTATCGCATACAAATTTAACTAAATAGTGTTATTATCTTGATGGCTAGGTACTACAGAAAGCTTACTTTCTTCAACCACATATATTTATCACATACAAATTTAACTAAATAGTGTTATTATCTTGATGGCTAGGTACTAAAGAAAGCATCAAACTAAGGTTATAAAAGACCAATAATTTGAGAGACAGTACATCACTTTCGTGATAAGTAATCATTTATTATGGCCATATGTCAAACATTAAATATAATTGGCAAGATCCTATAAACATAATATCTAAACAAAAAACAAAGTGACTTCCCTAATTTAAAATACCGCAATATAATATTAAATACCTGATACTTTAATCAACATCATATTAATCATAAAATAATTGACACCATGATCAACATCATAGTTATCATCAAATAATTGACACCATAATCAACATCATAGTAATCCTCAAATAATTGACACCATTATCAACATCATAGTAATCATAAAATAATTGACACCATAATCAACATCATAGTAAGTAATCATAAAATAATTGATACCATAATCAAAATCATAGTTATGATCAAATAATTGATACCATAATCAACATCATAGTAATCATAAGTAAAATTGACACCATTATCAACATCATAGTAATCATAAAATAATTGACACCATATTCAACATCATAGTAATCATCAAATAATTGAAAGCATAATTATCATCTTGATCACAATTCACACAAAAGCACCAAAGCGCTAATCCCAATTAGCAACCAACGAAGTCATTAAATTATATTAGGTGAACATCAGAAGCTGGGTGATAATGACTATAAATGGCACCTGAAAGTTGCAATTTGTGCAACTGCATGGCATAAAATATACAGTGAACAGTCTACTAGAATATGTGTATCACAGCGTTTAACAAACGAATGAACTGAAAAATATAGCTTGTTTTATTCGTTACATTCCTCCATATTTCAGCATTTCATCAATCACTAACAAGGTATACATAATATTGTAATGCTTCTTTTTTGCTTAATTCAAACAAGTAAAGGTAACAGACCATATTTATCTCATGTACACATTTTGAGACACTGTTCCCAAAACTTGTTAAGGACACGATTTAATGATCAAAATTAACAAACAACATTTTGGAGACAGTCCAACAGGTAAGTGAAGCGCTAACACCTCCAGAGGGCACCACTCCAACTTCAACAGAGAAAGCAAGACATGGTACAGCCACATTCACTTGGTCTCAGATTCGCCCAGTTCCTTGGCACGTAGTGTGGCAGCCTCTACAGCGTCAATGAGAGCCGCTCTGAACCCGGCCTTCTCCAGTTTATGCATGGCTGCGATGGTGGTGCCGCCCGGGGAGCACACCTGGTCCTTCAGCTCTCCTGGATGCTTGCCAGTCTCCAGGACCATTTTCGCCGCACCCTGTAGATGAAACAAGCAAATGCGTTGATTGATATCCCAAGCCAAATATATTTTGTTTATTGATGGGTGCAGAACTAAAAGAAAAGGTTATTTAAACAACAAAGGGTAATAACTCATATTTAAGAAAGTTTTGGGTGATATCTATACACACATAAGTTTCATGTTGAAATCTATTATGGTCAATTAGATATATCTCTGCAAAGTTTGTGACATCATATAAAGAAACAATAGGAAATAACTCTTATTTAAAACAGTGTAGGGTTATTGTTCTTGTGCATGACACTCCTCTTTATTGATATCTATACACCCATAAAGTTTCATGCAGAACACTTACACAGTCTCTGAGATATAGCCCTGAAAATTTTGTGACAGACAGTCATCATACAAAACTACAAATGGGCAATAAATCTTATTAAAGAAAGTGTATTGTTATGGTTCTTATGAATGTCACTTCCCATTATTGATATCTTTACACTTTTGAAGTTTCATGTTGTAATCTCATATAGTTTCTGAGATAAAAGCCCTGAAAAATTTGTGACAGACAGACTGATGGATGGACAACGTCCAAACTATATCCCTCTGTCTTTAGCAGGAGATTATAATCAGATAGGTAGACATAGTTCGATCCTAAAATATTGACACAATTATGAATGCTAATTGAAAAGTACAGTCAACAATATGTTTCGTCTGCAGAAATTCACCAAAACCAAAATTTAACTAGAGATTGCCAAGCAATATGGTCGCAATATGGTTGCCATAGTCTATTTGTTGCCATAGCAACCAGAATTTTTGACTAATGAACAAAATGAAACTAGAGCTTTGTCACAGACGTGACGCATACCCCCACGTGCCGCATTGACACAGACTATTATGCATGCTGTCTTCACAAAACAAGAGAATGTAATTTATTGTAATTTTTAAGAATTATTATGCCATTATAATTAACAGCCATTTTGACCTTTGAACTTTTGAATTCTTTCCAATGCCACACTGTCCAATGACTGTGAATAAAATTAATGTACAGAGTCATTTTAAAATCTCACAATGAATGACATAGTTATTGTCCAGACAAGATCATTTATTACCATTTCTGACCTTTGAACTAAAAGTGTGACCTTGACCTTGGAGATATCTACGTAATTCTTTCGCGCAACACACCGTCCAATGATGGTGAACTAAAGAGCCAAATGATTTAAAAATCTCACAATAAATGACATAGTTATGGCCAGACAAGCTAATTATGGCCATTTTTGACCTTTGAACTCAAAGTGTGACCTTGACCTTGGATATATCACGTAATTCTTTTGCGCGACACACCGTCCAATGATGATGAACAAATGTGCCAAATGATTTTTAAATCTCACAATGAACGACATTGTTATGGCCCGGACAAGCTCGTTTAGGGACAGTTTTTACCTTTGAACAATAAGTGTGACCTTGAATTTGGAGATAGCGACGTAATTCTTTCGTGCAACACAACTTCCAATTATGGTGAACAAATGTGCCACAGGATTTTAAAATCTTACAATGAATGACTTAGTTATGGCCCGGACAAGCTAATTTATGATCGTTGAACTTAAAGTGTGACCTTGACCTTGGAGATATCGACGTAATTCTTTCGCGTGACACACCGTCCACTGATGGTGAACAAATTTGCCAAAAGATTTTAAAATATCACAATAAATGACAAAGTTATGGCCCGGACAAGCATTTGACCTTTGAACCCTAAGTGTGACCTTGACCTTGGAGATATCAACATACTTTTTTCACACGACACGCCGTCCCATGATGGTGAACAAATGTACCATGTCATTTTAAAATCTAACAATTAATGACATAGTTATGGTCCGGACAAACTTTCGGTTTAAAACACACTGAGTGACCCCGTGACCTAGTTTTTTGACCTGGCATGATCCATATTCAAACTTGACCTTGACGTCATCTAGATACAACTTGTGACCAAGTTTGGTGAAGATCGGATGAAATTTCGGGACAGACCTACAGAACGACAAAGTGACTCCTATATAGCCCCCATCACCAGTAATGGGGGTATAATGACGTGCATAATGTCCATATTGCCATCTATCCATGTTTCAACTTTCATAAACTAATATTAAGAACTTGTGAAGTTATCGCAGGATCCAGAAAAGTGTGACGGACAGACTGACAGACAGACTGACTGACGGAGCGCAAACCATAAGTCCTCTGGCGAAACCGATAGGGGACAATAAATGGCAGAATCCAAACAAAGGGAAGTAACTTTTCTATACAAATTGTTGATATTTACGATTCCGTGTATCTAAGCAGTTTTTTCATCCACAGTGTCTTAATTCAATAGAATAGGCTGGGACACCAGTTATTTAACAAGAATATTGATGTTGAACTTAGCAGTATTGCAAATTGAAATGAGTTAAAAGGCAAAACATGGGGTATGTGTTTCAAAGTCCCATACCCATAATTCTGTTCAGGCTCAACAGAATTTTGCAAATTTTTATCAGAGGATGCCACCTTACAAGAGGATTAACAAAAACATAACCTTGAAAATTCCCTCAGAGATGGTAGCAGGGTCATATTCAGCTGAAGGTCTATCAATTACTACTGTACTAAACAGTTTTGTCTCTTTTACCATTTATATAAGAAATTCAAAAGATATATATATACATGTATTAGTATGCCTGTTTGTTCTTTTAATTATATTTCCTACGCACCAATTTACAAAAAATCAGATATGTTTAAAGAAAAACTTTTCAGAACACATTTGCAGGCCTTAATACATGCAAATCAATTTCAAATTCATTAAAAAATAATTTGTTATCAAATAGTGTTGACATTACTGAAGCTTATAATCTTATGTTCTATTGAATAAAATACTCTGGTCCAAGTGCTAAATGTTATCTACAGCAAAAATACTTGGCAAAACATTCAAATGATACTTTATATAACTTCATTATCAAGATTACAGAAAACCCCTTTGTTCAGTAAAATTCATGTTAGACATTTGAAGTTAAACTTCTTAATGTGTAGAGAACAATCCTATGATTAACTAAGAAACACTCTAAAGCTGAATGGATGTAATACAAAATTTGTTATTATAAATAAAAATTAATAACAGTTATCACCTTTTTTTTTACATCGTTACAATATTAACAATGGCATCTAACAGAGAAGACTCGTTAAAAAGTGGATCGGACGTTAAACAGGATGATAAGGCATCTAACAAAGAAGACTCATTAAAAAGTGGATCGGACGTTAAACAGGACGATATGGCATCTAACAGAGAAGACTCGTTAAAAAAAAGGATCAGACGTTAAACAGGACGATATGGCATCTAACAGAGAAGACTCGTTAAAAAGTGGATCGGACGTTAAACAGGACGATATCGCATCTAACAGAGAAGACTCATTAAAAAGTGGAACGGACGTTAAACAGGACGATATGGTATCTAACAGAGAAGACTCATTAAAAAGTGGATCGGACGTTATACAAGGCGATATGTGCTCCGCTTGCAGTACAAAAGAGGCCAAGTTTTACTGCAAGGAATGCTCCAAGTACTTCTGTGACAGTTGTGTGGAGCTCCACAACCAGCTGTTCACCAGCCATCCCGCCTACGGGAAAGGTCAGATGGAGAAGTGGCCGGTTACTATGGCAACCCTGGACCTTGTAGACATGTGTACAGAGCACAGGGACAGGAGGATAGATTTTTACTGTGAGAACCATAGCCAACTCTGCTGCCTTGCTTGTATTTCAGCAAATCACAGGTAAACCAACTCAACCTATATGATATAATTTATATTGATTCATACTTAACGAATTTGTTACCAGGTAATGTTCAGTGACAAATAGAGAATATGCTTGAAAAATACAACTGACATGTATTACAGAATACATGTGTTGGGTTTAATTCTACCTGGCATATGCTGTAATGACATCTTTTTAACTTTTAGAAACAGCGGTCTTGACCCAATTGTCCCAAAAAGCAATCCAAAGACATCTGCATGTAAGCTACCTATACACACAATTTTTGTGCGAAAACTTCATCCAAACTAAAGTTATTGATCAGAAACCATTTTTTGAGTAACTGTGACCTTGAATCTGAAACATCTACCCCCGAAAACAATCCAAAACTAAGTACCCTTGCAAGCTGGCTACTTATAAAGTTTCATAAAGATTTGTCAATACAATAACTAATGTTATTGACCAGAAACCACTTGTGTCCTTTTTTTGTAACTGTGACCTTGACCATGACAAATCTGGCCCCAGTTAAATGCTATCCCAAACTGTGCCTGCATGTAGGCTACCTGAACTCCAAATATCAATGCAAATCCTAATTCCAAACTGAATTTACTGAAAAGAAACCATTTTGCTATTTTTAGTAATGATGACCTTGACATTATCCTGACTAGCCAAGTACAATCCCAAGCTAGACCTAGAAAGCTTGTAAAGTCAAGTTCCTGTAAGCTTGCTCTATACAAACTGAAGTTATTGGAAGGAAACCACGTTTAACGCCACCCACCTGCCATACTCCAATTTAAACAAGAGGCCCATGAGGGCCTGAATTGCTCTACTGCGATAAACACTGTGCAAGTTTGGAAAGAATAAGATGGCAACTGTGTACTTAATCGCGCAAACAAGGAGAATTTTCTCAAATTCAAGGAGAGATTATTGTGTACTTATTTCTGAGATACTGCTCATATTCAATAGGGTTCAAGTCCTCATTGATATAAAGATACTTTGCAAATTTGGAAATAATTAGATGAAAACTGTGGAATTTATTGTGTAAACAAGCGGAATTTCAAAATTTCCTCATATTCAAGGGGAAGTCATTCTGGACTTATTGCTTCGATATTGCTCTTTTTAAACAAGGGCTGAGTGTAAAACATGCCCCATATGGGCTGTCAGTTGTAGTGGCAGCATTGTGTGAATACATTTTTTGTCACTGTGACCTTGACCTTTGACCTAGTGACCTAAAAACCAATAGGGGTCATCTGCCAGGCATGAGCAATGTACCTATTATGTTTCATGATCCTAGGCCTTTTTATTCTTAAGTTATCATCCGGAAACCATTTTACTGTTTTGAGTCACTGTGACCTTAACCTTTGACCTCAAAATTAATAGGGGTCATATGCCAGTCATGATCAATATAACTATGAAGTTTCATGATCCTAGGCGTAAGCATTCTTGAGTTATCATCCGGAAACCATTTTACTATTTCAAGTCACTTTGACCTTGACCTTTGACCCAGTGACCTGAAAATCAATAGGGTTCGAGTTCTCATTAATATAAAGACACTGAACAAGTTTGAAAAGAATCGAATGAAAAGTGTGGACTTTATCGGATAAACAAGAAAAGTCTAACGCACGCACACACACACACACACACAGACACCATGCCATCCCATAAGCTCTTCTGCCTTTACCAGGATGTGCAACTTCTAATATATACTTGGTTAAAAATTCTGGCAAATTTAAGCAGCAAGTTCTCATTTTGTATTTTTGTAGCCAGTGCATTAAAGTCACACCAACTAATGAGAAAGCAAAGGTCCACAAAATTGGAGATATCAAAGAGCTATTGTCCAGCATGAAGACAATGCAACAACAACTGCAGGGGTATCTGCACGATTGGGACGGCTCTATGCAGTCATTGGAGGCCTCATACAAGGAGATACGACAAGAACTTGCAGCACTGCGGCAGAAAATAAATGCTGCAATAGATAAGCTAGAAACAGCAACAGCTGTGGATATGGATAATCTGAGAGCTAAACTGAAGGAATCTTTGAAGAGGGATAAAGACCAATGCATCAGTGTCCGTGCACACCTGGCGCATCTCAGTGACACAATAAAGGAAATACACATGATGGATAAGGAACAATCTTTCATAGCTTACGAAAAATGTCAACAGCAGCTGCGGCAAGCAGAAATGTTTGTAAAGGAGACATCAAGCAATAAAGAGTATTCAATGGCGTATATTGCCAGATATGAGATTGAACCTTACTTATCTACACTGACAAGTCTGGGGACAATTGTTAGAGCCAACGAGGTGATCCAATTGAAAATGCAGGATTCTCATTCTTTAATATTGGGGGATGAAATGGGCTATAATGTTACAAGTGGCATCTGCCAGGTAAGTACAGGAGAGATTCTTATTTCTGACATAAAAAAGAAGTTTGTAAAGTTGCTAGATAAGTCATTTACAATTGTGCAAAACATTCAAATGTGGGGCTACCCTAAAGACATTTGCCATATAGCTGACTGTGAAGTGGCTTGTCCAGTTACTGATATGGATAATAACAAAATACACTGGGTAAAGTTCCTCACTGTGAAAGATGGACACATGAGTAAAGGCAGAGAATTCCAGCTAGAACATCCCAGTCATAGTATGGCCCATCGCCATGGTGACCTATACATCACGTCAGGCACTGCCCTGTACCTCTACGACTTGAATGGGACACAGATAAAAAAGCTGTATGAGGATACCTGTAGTAAAGGTATTTTGTTAAAATTGAGAAACTCTAAAATATTAATTTATATAAGTTAACACCTCAAAAGTGCTTATTGACACAAAAAAAACTTATGGAGTGTATGAACATTGTTGTTGACTTAAATACATGTGTAATCTTTTTTACAGGTAGTACAGTGGCCAAGTGTGCTGCGAGTCCCAACGGGAACATGATCTATGTAATCAACCAACCCTGCCATCAACTCCTAACCCTGGCCAGGGATGGCACTGTACTGTCCTATTTCACAGACCCACAGCTTAAATACCCAAGTGTCTGCGTTTCCCCTGCAGGACAGGTTTTGGTTTGTGATTATGCCTCTGAAATTGTTATGCAAGTGGACAGAGAGGGGAAGAGGCAGATAGCTATTGTTACTAAAATCAGTAGACCCACAGCAGTGTTTTACAGCAGAGATGACCTTGTTATGTTGACAAGCCAGTCATCCATTGTACTTTATGTATACAATTCAGAGGTCAATCAAAGCTTGAACAAACATAGAACATAAATCTGGTTAAGGCTCTAATGTTTGTAAAATAGAAGCAAAATATTTTGTGTAACATGCAGTCCATATTCAAAAATAATACCAAAAATAATTCAATGCTTGCATAATTTTCTTAATGAAAGAAAATAATGATCATTTCACTGAAAACTGATCATCTGTAGGAAAAATATTATTTGATTAAAGAGAAAAAAAGAAGATTGCTGACATTCTCTTATCAATATTAGATATGATTTTAACAAATGACTTTTATCATTGTTTTGTGCTCATAATTTGCCAACTATAATACCGTATATGTCCTTATTGACGCTCATGCCGTTATAGAAACGCAGGCTGTCTTATCTGGGGTTCATCGGAATTTATTGGATCCATAAGATAAGATTTATGTAGCCCGTAATCCATGAAAGACTGGCACATAACATCTGAAAAGATCGTTTTTGTGGCCATTTTGTTTGCAACACAGTGACACCGTAAATATGCTACAGTGCGAGTATACTACGTAGGTTACAAACCAACAATAATAATAATTATTGTAATCAGCACAGGTGAGTGATAAATCATAGATATATACTTGTTTTTATTCTTCTTTCATTACAGACAAACAAATGATATTGATTAATTACAGTGCAGAAAACCACGCAAACTATAGAAACTTCTTTTATTTAAAAAATTGAACTGTAGTGGGTAGTATCAAAACTTGGTGATAATGATCGCGTATGAACATTATGCATTTGATTTCTTTAAACAAAAGGGACGAGTACGCTGTTTTTGTTAAGCAATGACCATTAACATTGTTCATTATTGATTATATATTTTGTCGTTGTATATTCCTCGAGGACTGCGTGTAACTTGGGTGCTAGGCAGCAGTGAAAGGACGTTGTCATGGGTGGCTTTACGCCGATGACGCCAACTGTATGGTATTGAGCGTTCGGGTGTATTGTTTGTCACACTATAAATACTTATCAACTAGACGCAGTGAATGCGCAAAATACCGTGTCAAACTGGATTTAATGGCGAGCATCTCTTAATGGGGAAATATTTAAGTCGATGAAAAATAAAATGGGATCCACGTCCGATTTGCGTTAAAGTGGACATCGTGATGTCATGCGATTGGATTAAACAATGTTGTGAGCGGCAGGTAATGAAAATGTTACACTGTTCAAATGTGAGGAATAGGTAAAAGTTGTTCGAATTTAACGCGCAGGGGTCTTGAAAAAACATGTGCAGTGCGCGTCAATAAGGACAATAAGGTCTTCATACTATTTGACAGTTAGTGCTTTTTTGTTTTTGTCATTTGGTTTAATTTTTTGGCTAAATTTCATAATCATTAAAATTATATTCCATTATATTATTTAGCCCAAATCATATTGAAATAAAAACCTCAAACTTATAGGCTGAATAACTTTTATAATATAACATGAGATGACAGACAGCATAAAAAAGTATTGGAAGCCGAAAGACCTTGCTTCACTTTAAATTCGCTCACAATTTCACAAGTTCATGTATATGACTTGCGTCATCACAAATTTTCATATTATTTCATTTTCATACAAGAGTTGTATTGTCTTAAATCATACATTTTATAGTTTTGCCTGGCTTGAATGTTTTGAGTTATTATGACAGTCCAGCCAGATCTAGCAGTCACCTTAGTACAGCGATCACCTGAGTATATCGGTCACATGAGTTATAGCAGTCACCTTAGTATAGCAATCACCTGAGTATATTGGTCACATGAGTTATAGCGGTCACCTGAGTATAGCGATCACCTGAGTATATCGGTCGCATGAGTTATATTGGTCACCTGAGTATAGCGGTCACCTGAGTATAGCAGTCACATTAGTATATCGGTCAGATGAGTTTAGCGGTCACCTGAGTATAGCAGTCACATTAGTATATCAGTCAGATGAGTAAAGCGATCACCTGAGTATAGCAGTCACATTAGTATATCGGTCAGATGAGTATAGCGATCACCTGAGTATAGCAGTCACATTAGTATATCGGTCAGATGAGTAAAGAGGTCACATTAGTATATCGGTCACATTAGTATATATCGGTCACCAGAGTACAGCAGTCACCTGAGTATATCGGTCACATGAGTATAGAGGTCACCTGAGTATAGAGGTCACCTGAGTATAGGGGTCACCTGAGTATAGCGGTCACCTGAGTATATCGGTCACCTGACTACAGCAGTCACCTGGCCTTAGCGCTCAGTCCAGATTCCAACAACAAAAACCAATATTTATTACACCTAAGTATAACTGTCACCTGCCGTTAGTGACCAGCAGCCAGTACATTTCACACAAAAAGCCCTTTTTTACATGTTTTAAGCAGTCACTAGGCAGTCATTTTGAGATGCGAAAAGTAAAGACTTGAATCTATTTACCTTGTTGTCTCTCACACTACGCGACTATTAGGCATCTATTTTGGGCTTAAGATTCTGATTGCAGTTACTGACATTGATATTATAAATTGTATCAGGGTATGTAACACGTTTTTAATAATTATCACTAATTAAATGACGACTAATTAGCACTTTACAATGCTACGGTGGTAGTTACATAGTAACATATGGATTTGAAAAAAATATCTGATTATTTTTTACCTATATGCTTAAGCATACTTATCAATTTTATGTACAATCCCATCAATACATTAAGTATCATATATTTACTGTACAATACCATCAATACATTAAGGATCATATATTACTGTACAATCCCATCAATACATTAAGGATCATATGGACAATCCCATCAATACATTAAGGATCATATGTACAATCCCATCAATACATTAAGGATCATATGAACAATCCCATCAATACATTAAGGATCATATATTACTGTACAATCCCATCAATACATTAAGGATCATATGTACAATCCCATCAATACATTAAGGATCATATGTACAATCCCATCAATACATTTAGGATCATATGTACAATCCCATCAATACATTAAGGATCATATGTACAATCCCATTAATACATTAAGGTTCATATTTTACTTCTTTTGTTTTCAGCGTGATGTGATTGTTGAGACGTTTTTTATTGAGAATGATTTTATGTGGTCTAAAACATATATTTTATCAAACATTTTACTTCTTTAAATTGTGCTAAGCTTGTGGTTGTTTGAATAAAAAGGATGTTTGTGTGATGTTGGCGTTGTCAAAGAAGGTTTTGTTTTTTGTTTCTTTGAATAAATACTATCAGCTGACCAACCATCTAAAAAGCCATCACCTTACTAAAGCAGCCACTTTTACCACTTCCACTGAATGGTTACTGAGACACTTTGACCATTTCCATTGACTGGCTACTGAGACACTTTGACCACTTTCATTGACTGGCTACTGAGACACTTTGACCACTTCCATTGACTGGCTACAGCAGCCACTTTGACCACTTCCATTTACTGGCTACTGAGCCACATTGACCACTTCCATTGACTCGCTACTGACCCACTTTAACCACTTTCATTGATGGTTACTGAGACACTTTGACCATTTCTATTGACTGGCTACAGCAGCCACTTTTACCACTACCATTGACTGGCTACTGAGCCACTTTGACCACTTCCATTGACTCGCTACTGAGCCACTTTGACTACTTTCACTGACTGGCTACTGAGCCACTTTGACCACTTTCATTGACTGGCTACTGAGCCACTTTGACCACTGCCATTGACTGGCTACTGAGCCACTTTGACCACTTTCATTGACTGGATACTGAGCCACTTTGACCACTTTCATTGACTGGCTACTGAGCCACATTGACCACTTCCATTGACTGGCAACGGAGCCACTTTGACCACTCCATTGACAGGCTACTGAGCCACTTTCACCACTTCCATTAGCTGGCTTCTGATCCACTTTGACCACTTCCATTGACTGGCTACTAAGCCACTTTGACCATGACAATTGACTGGCTACTGAGCCACTTCGACCACTACGATTGATCGGCTGCTGTACTTCTGCTAAATTGGAAGTCTGAGTTATGGAAACTTGGTCAGTTTTAAGTCATGCTTTAAGTTTCAATTGAATACCTGTAGTAAAAATTGTGAAATAGAGATTTTGTACATTTCACAGGTGTTAGAGGCATGGCCAACGATTTTCTGATATAATATATATGAACATTTTTTTTGTCAGTGATGAAAAATGTTCTTTTATAACATATTGATAGTGTTTCAGTAAATTGGCCATGCGCCCAACACCTGTGGTACATTTATCTGAACATAATTTGTAAGTGCAAAAAGGGACATCATTCTGCTCAATTTCATGTTAGAGTTATATCACTAGTTTTTTCTCCAACTTTCCATTACGGTTTCTTGAAATTAAAAGATGGCGGCACCCATTGTCCTTAATTTTAAAATCAAAGATTGTGATTGTGCTTTTTTAAACAATATATTATTTTGCATGTTTGGGGTTTAAATAATAATTTCATTAAAGTAAAAGTGCTCTCTTAAATCTCACAACATCAAACTCTGAAGTGACAGGCATAATTTAGCCTAATTCTTATCTTCACAAAATGCAATGACATTTTAACCATACTGAACTAAATTATTTTCCTCCTTGTATCCTAAATATCAAAAGAAAATAATCATTTGATTGATTAAAGAGAGGAAGTGTTGGATGGGAAAGGTGGCCCTTTCATGTCAGTTAAAACAAATTGAAATTTAAGCATTGGTTGGTAGCACAAAGCCCAAGGACAATTCAATAAAGATTCATAGAAGTTTTCTGAGTGGTTTCCAGAGGAGCTGCAAACCTACCAACAATGTTTGTGCAGCAAGTTTTATTGCAAGGTCCCGCGGTAGTCCCATTTTCACACCCCCGTCTGATAATGCTTCAATGGCCATAAACGCCTGAAATATACAGAACGATAAGTATAAGTTGAAATCTACATATTAAGAAATACTTTGTGGTTTATTGATGTTCATTGTACAATACGCTGTGATTTGGAAATACTGTGTGCAGGATCTTGAGAGCCTTTAACCCTTTGCATGCTGGGAAATGTGTCGTCTGCTAAAATTTTGTCTGGAGAATTTCTAAAATTAGCATTTTCTTCGAATTTTTTTCAAAGAATACTATCAGAATAGCAAACAGTTTGGATCCTGATGAGACGCCACGTTCTGTGTGTATAGGCCGATAAATACATATACTTTGGTTAAATTTACAGTTAATTAGGCAACACAAAGTAATAAATGATGAAAACTTACCAGCACAGACACTAGTACCAGTTTATTAGTTATGCATTTAAGTTTTTTCTTTGTCTTTGAAAAAAAATGTGTCCTTCCTTTCAAGTTTTTTTTTACAGTTAGATAAGCTTACTTTGAAAATTGTTCATAAGAAACACTAGAGCTGTAACGATTCACTCATTATTCAATTTGATTTGATTTCGATACCAAATGGTCCGATTCAATTATTTTCTATTCGATTCAAATTTAACTATTTGCAGCTTATTTTGCAAACTATTTCATGTTTGGTTTGTCCAGGGCATGAATTAATATGTTTGGTATTTGTTATTTACTTACAAATTCATTATGTTGTACATTTAAAGTTTTTAATTTTTTAAATAAAATTTAAAAATGCACATTGTTTTGTAAGAAACAAATTTATTGAACAAAACTTCTTGTTGAGTTATTCTTAAATAACATAAAGTGCACAATCTATCACATGTGTTTAACAGAAAAACAAAACAAAAACAAACATGTAAGTATATAAACAACTTCCAGTTGACTTCTTAACAGAATGCACACAGTTATGTAAACAAACCAATTGACTGATTTCAACTTACGTCAACAAAACACGTTTTGCAAGTTGTCTTTACATCAGAACCTTCGCGAAACCAGAACTGTTCCCATACTTTTGATTTTAATTTTGACGGTGCGTTTTTCAGCGTGGTTTAAGAAGCAATTGTACCAGCTGATGTAATTCTCAGCATGTTATTCATTCATTCATTGGATGCCATATTGGCTACTGACCAATCACAAGACATATTACAAATGACAAGAAAGTTAAGACGAAGGATTTGGATTTAGTAAGGTTTAAAATGCGGATCAATCGGGATTGCAGCCAATCAAATCGAAATTGGCCGTATTGGTATCGAAATCGAATGGGCGGTGTTGAACCGGTTTTTCGATGCATCAAACCGAATCGTTACAGCTCTAAGAAACACACATACATAAATTAAGTGAAAACCAGGCCAAAGGCATCGCCGCATGTGTGTTAAATGTGGTCCCAGATTTGCCTTACAGCAGTATGCAAGGCTTATTAAGGAGGACACTTTCCCCTGTTAGCCTTACTGCAGTATGCAAGGCTTATTAAGGAGGACACTTTCCCCTGTTAGCCTTACTGCAGTATGCAAGGCTTATTAAGGAGGACACTTTCCCTTAGCCTTACTGCAGTATGCAAGGCTTATTAAGGAGGACACTTTCCCCTGTTAGCCTTACTGCAGTATGCAAGGCTTATTAAGGAGGACACTTCCCCCTGTTAGCCTTACTGCAGTATGCAAGGCTTATTAAGGACACTTTCCCCTGTTAGCCTTACTGCAGTATGCAAGGCTTATTAAGGAGGACACTTTCCCCTGTTAGCCTTACTGCAGTATACAAGGCTTATTAAGGACACTTTCCCCTGTTAGCCTTACTGCAGTATGCAAGGCTTATTAAGGAGGACACTTCCCCCTGTTAGCCTTACTGCAGTATGCAAGGCTTATTAAGGAGGACACTTTCCCTTAGCCTTACTGCAGTATGCAAGGCTTATTAAGGAGGACACTTTCCCCTGTTAGCCTTACTGCAGTATGCAAGGCTTATTAAGGAGGACACTTCCCCCTGTTAGCCTTACTGCAGTATGCAAGGCTTATTAAGGAGGACACTTTCCCTTAGCCTTACTGCAGTATGCAAGGCTTATTAAGGAGGACACTTTCCCCTGTTAGCCTTACTGCAGTATGCAAGGCTTATTAAGGAGGACACTTTCCCCTGTTAGCCTTACTGCAGTATGCAAGGCTTATTAAGAAGGACACTTTCCCCTGTTAGCCTTACTGCAGTATGCAAGGCTTATTAAGGAGGACACTTTCCCCTGTTAGCCTTACTGCAGTATGCAAGGCTTATTAAGGAGGACACTTTCCCTTAGCCTTACTGCAGTATACAAGGCTTATTAAGGAGGACACTTTCCCCTGTTAGCCTTACTGCAGTATGCAAGGCTTATTAAGAAGGACACTTTCCCCTGTAAGCCTTACTGCAGTATGCAAGGCTTATTAAGGAGGACACTTTCCCCTGTTAGCCTTACTGCAGTATGCAAGGCTTATTAAGGAGGACACTTTCCCCTGTTAGCCTTACTGCAGTATGCAAGGCTTATTAAGAAGGACACTTTCCCCTGTTAGCCTTACTGCAGTATGCAAGGCTTATTAAGGAGGACACTTTCCCCTGTTAGCCTTACTGCAGTATGCAAGGCTTATTAAGGAGGACACTTTCCCCTGTTAGCCTTACTGCAGTATGCAGGGCTTATTAAGGAGGACACTTTCCCCTGTTAGCCTTACTGCAGTATGCAAGGCTTATTAAGGAGGACAATTTCCCCTGAAACTGGATTTTTACTATGAGGAGACTTCCTTTAAATGAAAAATACCACAAAAGCACAAAGTGGTGTCCCTGATTAGTCTAAGCAGACTGCACAGGCTAATCTGGGGTGACACTTTATGCACATGCAAGGCATCATGTAATAATTTTCAGTATAAAACTATAATTTATATAATTCTGTTCTTCTAATCTGAATAAGTATAAAGTGTTAATTTCCCCCCCCCAAATCAGTTGGCTTTTCATGCGAAAAAAATACCAATCTCAAAAATGCATTTTTCCCAAACTGGCAAGGAAAAGGCCTGCATGCATTAACTCTGTTTTCCCCGAGCAAATCTCAATGATAATAACTCACATAAGCAGGTCCACTGCCACTGAGACCAGTGACTGCATCAAGAAGCTTCTCAGAGCCAGGCTCGGCTATACCAATACACTTCAACAGTTCTATCACCAGCTCTGCATCGCCCTGTGAGGCGGCACAGCCCGGGGCTAGAACGGACGCAGCTGCCTGGACCAGCGCCGGAGTGTTGGGCATCACCCGGATCACACGGGACCCTTCTGGTAGATACTGAACAGGGAATAAACACACAATGAAATTCATATATAAGGGCCAATGTCAAAACAAGCATTGCTTAGCAACAAATTAAATCAAAACTGGCATTTCTAAGCAACATATAATGATTTTAATACAATGAACTAACATTGCTTAACCCAAGCAACATACAATGAAATGTAATTATTATAATGGTCAGGGACAAATATAGAATTGCTTAGCAACACATAGTGGTGTCAAAACTAGCAATGCTAACTAACACACAATAATGTTAAAACTAGTATTGCTAAGCAACACATTCTGATGTCAAAACTAGCTTTGTTAAGCAACACATTTTGTTGTTAAAACTGTCATTGCTAAGAAAAAACATTATGATGGCATTAAATAATTGGTAAGAATGTAAAAAAAACACTTTAACTAGTATTTCCCACCCACGTTCAAGATTGTATTACCAAAACATTGGAAATTTCTTATTAAAATAAGAAAAAAACAATGAATGGCTCAATGCAAATATTCAACTGCATGGCAAAGTGAATGTTTGAATACAGCTTTTGTTATTTGATGGCATCCATAATTTAAATACTTTTTTCAAATTGTAATAACATAATTCCCTCCCAAAATGACCATCAAAAATCTTACCTTTTCAATAGCAGAAAGTGGAATTCCGGCAGCAATGGATACAACAATCTTTGATTTGGACACTGTTGATGAAACTTCTTTCAATACAGAACTGACTACATTTGGCTTCACTGCTAACACAATTAAGTCACTTTTTGTAACAACCTCTATATTGTCCATGGTTGTGTTTATTCCTAAGTCCTGGAACATTTAAACAAGTAAATTTTATGAAGAGTGAATGAACAGTGGGGCAAGATATACATGATATCATCAAGAATTATAAGCCAATAAAAATAGAACTCAAATTCATTTCACACCATCTAAAATGTATCTGCAGGTAACATAACAGGTAGCAAGATAGATATCGCACACACACACACACACACAAGTTCATATCATTAACAGCAATGCCTGCAAGTTTGAATAGTTTATGTTTAAAAGGTTAGGTCAGCCAGTGGACAAGTTTGTCTACAGACAGGCCGATAGACAGACAGACCTTTATGTCAAAGACAGACAGTACCTGTATAGGTACCTCATAATTGGGGATTCAATTATGAAAATGGCTAAAACTACTTCATTCAGACCAACAGTTCTCCCTGCCTCACACATGACTACAAACAAATATATGTTATTTGCTTATCACATTTCTAACCTTTTGTATGGTGTGAAGCATCCTCTGGTCAGTGTCACTGGCAAAAATATGTTCTGCTTTTATTACACCTGAAAATAGAATATTAAGAAATAATTTACAATTGATTATAAACTGCTAGATATCACTTGTAAGAAAGCAGAATAAAATATAATTCCTTCCAGTGATGGAGGTTTCATGCAACATTTTGGAAAAGGAGAGGTTTTGTCTTATTACTTTACATAATATGAACATAGAATCATCTTTTGACTAATGACTATTATGGACTTATTATTAAATAATGTTTTCAAATATGTTAAAAGTGATTTATTTCACAATTGTGTTCATATGGTCAAACTATTTGATGTACTAGTATTAGTTTTCGTGGCTTTAAATTAGGAGTGCCATTTGAACCTTTTATTTACCCTTGATTAAAAGAGCAAAGTATATTAATGTAGTCAATGTTATTTTGTTATTAATTAGTTGAATTCATATTGGCTTTGTTATTGAGCTGAAGACAACTGTATTGGCCTGAGGCCGTTTTGAAATAAAATTTCAATATATCACTTGGCAGGTTTAGAAATTATCTCCCTTTTAAAGCTTATTTCTTCCCTTGGATAGTATTTTTTGACTTTTGACCTTGAAGGATGACCTTGACCTTTCACCACTCAAAATGTGCAGCTCCATGAGATACACATGCATGCCAAATATCAAGTTGCTACATGTATCTTCAATATTGCAAAAGTTATGGCCTATGTTAAAGCTTTCGGACGGACGGATGGACAGACAGTTAGTTCAAATGCTATATGGCACCCTTCCGGGGGCATACAAACAGCTACCCTAGAGAAAATTTCAAAGATCAAGGCCCACAACTTTGCCAAATATCAATGGACCGGAACAAAGCTCACACTTCATCTGTAAACCATGTAGGTACCCTGGGATAGGAAAAATGAGCTCAATATCATAAAGTATCGCGTAAAAAACCTCCGCAAGACAGTAATTGCAGAAAAAATTCAAAAGTCAAAGGCCAACTACTTCGCAAAAAATCAATGGACAAAATCGAAACTCACACTTCATCTGAAGGTCAAGTAGATTTACATGCCAAAAACGGCTACATATTTTAAAGCGTTTCATAAAAAAAATATAGAAAACAGAAAATTTATGAAGTCCAAGAATAAAAAATAACTGCAAAATATCAATGGACTGGAACAAAAATCAATTTTCATCTGTATGTCTTGTAGGTAGACTCACATACCAATAAAACATGCATGCCCCCCATATGGGCTCTCAGTTGCATTGACAGCCATTTTTATCCCCACGCTTTTTGAAAAAAAGGTGGGGATATTGTGGTTATCTCCGCCGTCCGTCCGTCTGTCTGTCTGTCTGTCCGTCCTGGCCACTATCTCCTCCTACACTAAAAGCACTAGAACCTTGAAACTTACACACATGGTAGCTATGAGCATATGTGCAACCCTGCACTATTTGGAATTTTGATCTGACCCCTGGGTCAAAAGTTATAGCGGTTGGGGTGGGGCCGCGTCAGAAATTATCACTCATTTTTTTTAGGTTATTTTACATTTACTTCTTTATTTCTACACTGATTCACTTCAAATTGATACTGGACCTCTCTTATGACAATATGGTCAATCTCAACCATGCATGGCCCCATTCCCAACCCTGGGGCGCCCCGCCCACATAGGCCACACCCACCAAAAATTTCCATTTACTATAATTTTTTCATTTCTACACGGATTCACTTCAAATTGATACTGAACTTTTGTTATGACATTAGGGTCAATCTCAACTATGCATGGCCCCAATCCCAACCCTGGGGCGCCCGCCCACATAGGCCACACCCACCAAAAAATTCCATTGACTATAATTTTTTCATTTCTACACGGATTCACTTCAAATTGATACTGAACTTCTCTTATGACATTAGGGTCAATCTCAACTATGCATGGCCCCATAACCAACCCTGGGGCCCCGCCCACATAGACCACACCCACCCAAAATTGCCTTTACTATAATTTCTTCATTTCTACACCGATTCACTTCAAATTGATATTGAACTTCTCTTATGACAATACAGTCAATCTCAACTATGCATGGCCCCATTACCAACCCTGGGGCGCCCCGCCCACATAGACCACACCCACCCAAAATTGCCTTTTACTATAATTTCTTCATTTCTACACCGATTCACTTCAAATTGATACTGAACCTCTCTTATGACAATACGGTCAATCTCAACTATACATGGCCCCATTACCAACCCTGGGGCTCCGCCCACATAGACCACATCCGCCCAAAATTGCCTTTTACTATAATTTCTTCATTTCTACACCGATTCACTTCAAATTGATACTGAACTTCTCTTATGACAATACGGTCAATCTCAACTATGCATGGCACAATTACCAACCCTGGGGCGCCCTGCCCACATATGTCACACCCACCCAAAATTACCTTTTACTATAACTTCTTCATTTCTACACCAATTCACTTCTAATTGATGATGAACTTCTCTTATGACAATACGGTCAATCTCAGCTATGCATGGCCCCATTACCAACCCTGGGGCACACCTAGGTCAAACATTCGGCGTGGGGATACGCGTCGGCCTCTGCCGCGCCATTTCTAGTGTAAATATGTTTTTTGTCACTGTGACCTTGACCTTTGACATATGGACCTGAAAATCAATAGGGGTCATCTGCGAGTCATGATCAATGTACCTATCAAGTTTCATGATCCTAGGCATAAGCGTTCTTGAGTAATCATCCGGAAACCATTTTACTATTTCCGGTCACCAAGACCTTGACCTTTGACCTAGTGACCTGAAAATCAATAGGGGTCATCTGCGAGTCATGATCAATCTACCTATCAAGTTTCATGATCCTAGGCATAAGCGTCCTTGAGTTATCATCCGGACACCATTTTACTATTTCGGGTCACCGTGACCTTTGACCTAGTGACCTCAAAATCAATAGGGGTCATCTGCGAGTCATGATCAATGTACTTATCACGTTTTATGATCCTAGGCATAAGCGTTGAGTTATCATTCGGAAACCATTTTACTATTTCGGGTCACCGTGACCTTGACCTTTGACCTAGTGACCTGAAAATCAATAGGGGTCATCTGCGAGTCATGATCAATCTACCTATCAAGTTTCATGATCCTAGACATAAGCGTTCTTAAATTATCATCCGGAAACCATTTTACTATTTCGGGTCACAGTGACCTTGACCTTTGACCTAGTGACCTCAAAATCAATAGGGGTCATTTGCGAGTCATGATCAATGTACCTATGAAGTTATATGATCCTAGGCCTAAGCGTTCTTGAGTTATCATCCGGAAACCACCTGGTGGACGGACGGACCGACCGACAGACCGACCCACATGTGCAAAGCAATATACCCCCTCTTCTTCGAAGGGGGGCATAAAAATCAGCTCAATAACTGAAAGTGTAAAAAACCTCTGGAAAAAAGGATATCATAGAGGAAATGTATCAGGTGCAAGGCCCAAAACTTTTTTGAGTAATATTTCTTAGGATATTGAGTATTGGAGGAATGAAGTTTGGAGGTTTCGTCCCACTGCACTGTCATGCAACTGACCCTTGAGTAGAAAAGGAGTAGAGGGTTTGTCACATATGTAAATTGTAATACTTAGCATATACCCATATTGGTGTGAATATTACAGGGCTATAGATAACTTTTGGGGTATATTGAGTAATTCACCCCGTTTTTGACAACAATTAGATTTTTGTAAATTCAATAGTTTTAGCAAAAATTTCACCCCCTACTTTTGAGCTTAATAAGGTTTTTCACCCACGGTTCTTTAACTCAATTGGGTAATTTAGGGAATGACATATATAATATAATAACAAGGGACAAAATTGTCACAAAACCAGGTTTTCATTGTGAAAAAAAAATCTGATAAAGGGAGAAAACTCAAACTTAACTTTTGAAATGACCAAAAAAAATTAACCCCCTTTGTAAGTTTTTTTTTTTTTTTAAATCTATTTTTAGTCGTGGCGACCTTGACATTGGATATATTGACGTGATTCTTTCGTGGGACACACCGTCCCATGATGGTGAACAAATGTGCCAAATGATTTTAAAATCTCACAATGAATGACATAGTTATGGCCAGGACAAGCTCATTTATTGCCATTTTTGACCTTTGAACTCAAAGTGTGACCTTGACCTTGGAGATATCGACGTAATTATTTCGCGCGACACACCGTCCAATGATGGTGAACAAATGTGCCAAATGATTTTAAAATCTGACGATGAACGACATAGTTATGGCTCGGACAAGCTCATTTATGGCCATTTTTGACCTTTGAACTCAAAGTGTGACCTTGACCTTGGAGATATCGACGTAATTATTTCGCGCCACACACCGTCCAATGATGGTGAACAAATGTGCCAAATGATTTTAAAATCTGACAATGAACGACATAGTTATGGCCCGGACAAGCTTATTCCGCCAGCCCGCCAGCCAGCCCGCCCGCATTCGCCAATCTAATAACCAGTTTTTTCCTTCGTAAAACCTGGTTAAAAATCTACTAAGGTTACTATATTATATATACAAATATTAATGGAATTCAAAAAGGTACATGTACCTGAACATAACAACAATTACTGAATTTCTGTTCAAAGTTTATTCCTTTTTTGCGTTGAATAAGATCGAGTTCGTGAAAATTGCTGCACAATTGATGAAGTTATGGCTGTTCAAAGCGATGCACCTCGTTTTCGGGTCATTTTGAGTTGAATACCTTGAAGATGAAAGTAGAAATCGGACAGGTCTACGAATAAGCTTTGTTTTATATTTTGAGATTGAAGGCTTGAATATAATTGGGAATCTTTCATGTTTTATAACGTCTTTGTGACAGGAATGGTCATCTTTGTTTAAAGGAATCTGTCCCTGTGTATTTCCTGCATTTATGGCCCAACTCGCTTCTATTTTTTCTTTTTTCCTTTTCGATAAAACTCTTGGGCTGTCAATAACTTTTACATGGTTGTTGCACATCACTTTCACCTTAAAATATTAATATTACAGCAGTCACAGTGCTAACCTCCCCCAAGGCTGAGAGAGACCAGTTCGAGAGTAGCTTATACTCCGTAAGTAATATGTGCAGTTTGTCAAAGTCAAGATGTATAAACACTATTGTTATTGTCACTGTGTTGTTTTCAGGATACCTATGTTGTAAGATAATTAATATGTTATCTTAATATGCCATTTGTATGTTAATATGTTGATTGGAACCACCACACAGCATACCATTATGTTTTAAAGATGAATAATAGTTTGATGTGTATGTATAATTATTGAGTATGGTTACCACGGTAACCACCTTTAACTTGTAACCCTATTATTAAATATGTGTATTGATAATTTGTATATTTTCAGGACGGTCACGCTCGAAAAGTTTAAGTTTAACTCATATTTATTGCAATGTGCAGCCTGTGTATAAGTATTGGACAACTATAAGTAATTAATTTTGAACATATTACATCAAATCATTATGTGTTTTTATGCAAATGTAACACACTGTTATTTTTAAATATGGGATTCATTCAATATAATATGTAATTATGTAGTCAACTTGTACAAAATATACTCTTATATATTCACCGTACAAAACTATCTGTTTTATATTATCAAAAATAAAATGATAATGGCATTATGCGATATTACACTGATATAAGCACATTTCCGTGTCATTTCATGCGTTCTGATGATACATAAAGCAAAACATTGCTTATATATGATGATGACAACTTCAAATTTGACAATTTCGATCAATTGTATAAGTATTTTTTTCATGTGTAGTTTTTTGTTACAACCTTTGTAATTGGATAGATGGTTATATGTCGGAACAATGACATTGACGTTTTCGAAAAACAACAATAAAGTGAGAGTACTCTTAGGAACTAGTAACGCGTTAAGTGTTCTTAATGACAAAAAGGCTCGAAATTCACGAAAAGAGTGATTCCGATTGGGTGTAATCATTCTTTTGGAAAATATAAGACTTTTCGGTATTTAGTCATATTTTGTTTGGCCTGTCACAAGGACCGGCAATATTAGAAACTTCGCCGGACCGTAAAGAATTTTGCCGGACAAGACCGGCAGTCCGGCCTTTTCAGGCAGCCTGAAATATAAAATGATTTTTTTAAGCCGACAAAGACTTATTTAGCGTTAAAATTCCCGGGTACGTTTAAGTGTATTTACTGTACCCGGGGTACATGTAAGTATACTTAAGTGTACCCGGGAAACATGTGAGTAGTACCCTAGCCGACAATGACCAATCGAGCGTCAGTTACAGATCAGTTTCAACGCTCGAATATTTATTATATATCCACTCAATAAACTTGTAACTGTCAGAGCCTTTGTTGGGATTCTCAGTGTTTTTTTTCACAAATAGGGGAATGGTGGCGGGGCCCGCCCAAAGGGGAAAAACACGTTGTTTTTTTGGAAAAGTGGAAAATTAAAAATTCACTCTTTTATATGTTATAAAGTTTTTTTATATGAAAACACATGTATGTATGAATGTTATATTCACAGCTGAATTTCTCTGTCCTTTTTTAAAAATATATCCCAATGATTTTTTCAACATAAGTTTCAGACAGTTCAGCCTTCATGCACACTCTCAGTTTTCCTAGCCATTTTGAGTCTAATTGGGACTTTCTAATCGATAAAAATGGCAAATTTGAGCATTTTTTAATCAATAAAATGGACCAAATAGGAATGTTTTTATCATCAAATATTGACACAATATATATAGATACATCAGGCCTTTTCCTGGCATTTTGGGAAAGCATGAAATTCATATGAAAAGTACACTGATTTGGGAAATACTTATTTAATGTAACTTTTTATAATAATTCTAAATCATATTATATTATTAATTTGTTATATACTTTCTTAGTTGTTATGAAATAAATATTTTTATAACAGTTCCTTCTTAAAAATTTTTTTTTTTTAATTCTTGAGGGGATTTTTTTCTACAAAATCTGGGGAAAATATATACTCTTTTTTGATGGGAATGGGGCCGAATATCAACCCCGAAATTGCCATAAAAAAACCACTGATTCTGCCCCACATTTTGGAGCTGCCAGTGTTACATACATTATTTTTATGGTGTATTATGTTTATTATAATTGTTCATGTTTTTAAAATTCATATCAAATTTATTGTTTTAATTATAATATCTACACATGATGATGATGCATACAATAAACACTGAGTTACAGTGACAGCTTTAAACCGGCTTACCAGCTGATATGAATCCCTTGGCCATTGCTTGCGCCATTCGCCCTGCACCTATAAATCCGACAGACATGTTCTCTGGTATCTTAGTTTTCTTTTCTGACGCCATCGCTACTTGTGCGTTTATTATATTGGGTGAAAAGTATCGATTTACAAACAACAAACCACCGATACACGATATTTTTTAACAATGGATACCGGCTTCCGAATGATAAAACAAATCGAGCTCGATGAGATACGGGAACCAATGCACCAATGTAGACTCGCTCGATTGGTCGACTTCATGAAATCACGCCGGTTCATCATGATGTTGTTTAATCGATGATGTAATATGTCGTCATTCTGACACCAGCTTTCAACAAAAGATTCTTTTTATAGACAGGCTCGTTTGTAATGAAAACATGTTGCCTATTTCACCAAGGTATCCATATAAAAAATATATGCACTAACAGCAGTTTCAATCATATTGCAACTAATTATCAAACGATGTTCAGCATACCTAAGTGACTTTGGTATGCTGAACGTTGTTTGATAGTTAATTGCAATAAGATTGAATTTGTCAGATCTCTTTTATATACTTATATTGAGTGGACTAATCTTGGCTTTAGTTTGAAATGTCTTCTGCTTTGTAATTTATAATTCGTTTAACTTCTTCCAATAATCCATGTGCATGTCTACATTATTTACCGCGAAATTTCATTTTGTTGTAACGATGAAATCATGTATTTAAATGAAATAAGCTTCAACTAATTGTGTACAATAAATTAATATTATTCATTAAGTACCGAACCTATTGGGGACCTTAAAATGTTCCAATGAAGCGAATATATTGCATGGCGTTTACCACCCAAAGTAAATTTGGTTTTGCTGTGCACAACAGATTCACTTATAAGTAGCCTTTTTTCGTGATGATTATCAAAAGCAAGCATCGATCCACATGATATAATTTTGTATTTAGGGTTTTGCATTTCCTCCAGAATATGGGCATATTGAAACAATTTGGGAAATAAAACACAAAACTGAAAACAAAAAAGAAATCAATTTTATTTGACCTCAAATAATAAGATGAATTTTAGGAAATATGAACTGATTTAATGATACACATGGTTTGAACTGAACACAGATTTAATGGTTTAAAACTATGTATTTACACTGTCAACTATAACTTAGTATGTGCACAAATGACGTGGCCAATGTTAGAGCACACAATAAACAGGAATATTTTGAGTGATGCTTTAAAAAATAAAGATAAAATGTGCTTATATCTATACAATGAGTGCCTTTCAAATTGCTGTTTCAAACAAATCACAGACGAACTTAAGTCTCTCTCTAAAACAGTTATAAAATGCCATCTAAAAATATTTAGCATTTTCAATAAGTACTGATAAAAATAAATTGTTTAAAAATATTATTAAACTGTAAACACATTCTATCCAGTGACTAAAGAAATGTTCTTTATTTTATTGTTGAAAAATACAAATGTTCAACATGATTTAAATAATTTTGTGGAAAAGTAATGACACACAAATGAAGATGGTAACATCTTCATTTACACGTCTTTATAGTGCATCAAAAGAAATTATTTTTTACTGTAACATTTGTAATATAATTGATTAATACCAAAATATGTTATCTTGTACAAAAAAGAACTCGTATTTGATGGTGTAGAAGTTGAGAGAAAGCATAATTTGTTATCTGTTCCATCATGAATATTACAGATATTATATTTGTGTGAATATGCAGTCAATTAAAGTCACATTGTGCACATTATGTGAAAGTAAATCACTAAAAGAAAATATACATTTCAATATGAAGAAAACTAAATTATTTTATTCACAATAAACATTCAATAGAAAGATTTACATGAACTTATAAAAAATACTTAACTCAAAATAGTGTACATCAATGCACAGAAAAGTCGAGTTTCATACCATACCATAACATGACTTGTATCATTTTATGACGTTCAGTTACACTGTGCATTGTCATACAATTTTTGTGTAAGTATTTATTACAAGTTAAGAAGACAATTGATCAGAGAAGTGAAACACGACAATGATAATACAATGTATTGCTGCCTTAGGCTGCTTGCTAAGCAATCCAAACATACAACTGAACAGCAATTTAAATATATAAACATGCGAGCAATAATATCAGACCAGTGTTCACGAATTGAGCCTGAATTTTCAGCTTGAAGATGTATTTTAGACAAAAAGTTCAGGGCAAGACTAAAAGAAAGTCACAAAATATTAGCAATTGTAAATTTGATAGTACGTAAGTTATTAACGAGTAATGAATCAAGTTTACTTGTTTTAATAACAAATTGAGGTGTAAATTTCATGACACTTACACGAAGCATTTTCCCAAATAATAAGTTTTTATTAAGATTATTAGTATTTAATTATAAAAAGTTTGGGTATTTTAAATATTCTTCAATAATCAAGCCTTTGTTTTCCAGGAAACAGACTCGAGAGTATCTAAATGAGCTTTATATTTTTTATATAATGTACACAAACAAAAAGGTTTAAGCCAATAAAGCCTTTAAAACAGGGCCATTACCTCTATGGACAAAACATTACAAGCTAATTTTGAATGCTTGAATGTATTTTTTCTTGCTAACATACGATCACTGACAAAGCACTTTGAAACAGCCTGTTACAAACAATCATTTCAAAGTTATTTCCACAATACACAGACAACAAACTCTATAAATACGAATTAATAAAAATATGCATTTACAGTAAACAGACACATATTCACATAGATCTGTATCAACATCATTCACAATATTTTTTTCAACTACACAAACATATTGAAAAACAGACAGATACGTTGTTAAACATTAACAAGAAATTCCGAACTTAGGCCCTTTGCCGATAAGAATATCTCCGAATGGCTCTGTTTGATTGACTGTTACCACTTTGTGTTTCTTCAACACCAGTAGCGTGTAGAATTTGGATGTGACCTGCTTACGGTTAAGCTTTCTTGCCATGTCCTTAAAACTCAGCTCGTCAGTGTATCTAAAGCCTTGATCTAGGGTATGCTGCATCTGTTCTGTACGTTTTGTCCAGCGTTTCTCTTCTTGTTCCACAGTCTCTGGCATTTCCTCCCCACCCTCCACATCGGCACCAAACGACTGAAAAATTGCAAAAAGGAACATTAATAAAGAAAACTGTCACACATTCGAACATGTCCAACAAATGTTTAAAAAGTCTGTTAAAAGTAGACCATAAGGCTTTCTGTCCGCTATTTTCTTCAATGTTTTTTATACATTATGAAGATATTACGAGATGAAATATGTGTTCTTTAATTGCCAAATTTATTCTATTCATGGCGTCAATTGCCTATCTCTCTCTGGACAAAATCGGTTTCCAAAGTTTTCAGGCATTCTCATTTGCTATCTTTAAATAGCTATTAGCAGCAGATGTTTCTGCTGTCACTGTCTGTAAAACTGATGGAAAGGCCAAAAAGTTGATTTTTTTAGATTATTTTTTTTTCCAATTAATTTTTGTCAGTCACTGTTGACGAACTGGTATACAAGGGAACAAAATAGGAAATCAATTTCATTTAATCCTTTTCATGACCAGAATGAGATGATAAGTGACTTTCCCCAATCAAAATTTCCATTCATCAAATATTTTGCAAACGTGCTCTGTAACACAGATAAATATTAATTTGTTTTTATTAATAATGATCATCAATTATACTCAATAAAAGTATGGTTTCACTGTATTTAATTCGTTTTCTGCGATAGTTCTTCATGTCTGACATATATTACAATAGTAAAACATACTTTCAGAGTTTGGCCAACACTTTGTCTGATAGTGCAGCAGATGATTTAATGATGTCTCTACATTTATGACAAGCAAGTATTTACAAGCCTTTAGCTCTAGTAATTTCAAAATAATTGAAAGATGTGACAACATAACTTAAAAGGAGACTTTTAAACTTTAAACAATCAAAGAAATCAATTATTACTCACCTAACATTAACCCATTTATGCCTAGTAAACTCTCCCATCCTTCTAAATTGGATCAATTTATTTCCAAAATTAGGGATGTCGAGTATATTTATTTCTATATTAAGAATATTTCTTACAGAAATTCCTTTAAGCAAACAGCACAGAACCTGATGAGACACTGCATCATGCAGCGTCTCATCTGGGTCTACGCTGTTTGCCAAGGCCTTTTTTTCTAGACGCTAGGCATAAATGTAAAGACAGTGCCATTGTTTATTATTTATAAGTGTAACAGGTAATTGCTTGTGGTGTTAACTCTTTAAAGGAAGTAATCTAGTTATTCATTCTTAACTTTTTGTAATTGAATGTAGTGCGATGTGCTTAACCTACAAACAACATGAATGCATGGCTTAAAGTAAGGAAGGTAAACAATCCTGCAAAACAATTATGGTGTTGGAAGCCCCCCCATCGGGTCCAGGGAGCCGTGAAAATAACCTTTTAGATGGCCAAGGAATTCACTGTCCTGGCTTAAAATGTACAATGTGGACAAGTAAGACACACAAAAAAGCATAAAATCAATAGTTACCACTGGTCCAACAGACTCTGGCGCAACTGAGTGTGGTGCCACACTGAAGGGTGCAATGGATGGAGGTCCATCATCCTCGAAGTGAGGCTGAATAAGGCTCGGTACTTCTGGCAGGTCCATGTGACTGGGCTCCATTACTGAAGCACCAAAGATGGCTGAAATGTTAGCTGAGATGTTCTGGGGCTCTGGAACGTTCATGCTGTGGCGTGGAGTTCTCGGCGTTGGCATCTCTGGAATGGGTGCCTCGCTGTGACGGGACCTCTTTGAAATCTCCAGTAAAGAGTTTTCCTCCAGGATTGTGCTGATGTCCGGTCGCAATGTGGACATTCCTACCCTGGATTTGTCTGAAAAGAACACGGCACCAATCGTCAAGTGATGGAACTGGTTGTGTTTATGGATTTGCATATGATAAGAATTAACAGAGGCTAATATATACTAAGGCTAGAAGAAGTTTGTTGAAATTGATGCAAGCCATATGCATATACACTTCTTCCAGTTAATATTTCTCGAAAATGCACAAAATTTTCACAAAATCCAATTAGGTGGAAAATCATAATTGCAACAAGCCAGAATATGTGTCAAAGATCAATAAAAATAGAGACGACAATGTAAAATTTGAAAATAGATGGCAATCCAATTGGCCAGACACTGCAATATTTGTAAGATTTATCTGACTGTCAAGTTTCACACATGTAAAACTGCCAACTG
The DNA here is from genome assembly GCF_020536995.1 of Dreissena polymorpha. NCBI lineage: Eukaryota > Metazoa > Mollusca > Bivalvia > Myida > Dreissenidae > Dreissena > Dreissena polymorpha. The sequence continues at coordinate 20,098,885 of NC_068364.1, read as the reverse complement.
TATGTCAGCCATTGCTATTTGTGTAAAATTTGTGTTTTTTTGTGAGAGATATTTGTCATACTGTCTGAGCCGATTTCCAAGACTATGCCAAGGAGTATTGAAAGCCTACGCACCAGTGACAGATCTCTCCTCCTCTCTCATGACCTCGGCTGCCTCCAGCTCAAGCCTCTCCTCATCTGCCTCCACCTCCTCCGACTGTCTTGTCTTCAAGCTCCTCTTGAATAGCTACAACACCGCGAAAAAATTAGAAATTCAGTCCCGTTAGATTGACTTAAGTAATCCAAAATCAGGCAAGAGCTGTGTTTGTGAAACACAATGCTGCCTATACTGAGCTTTGAAGCCAGGCAGCAGCTAATTAAAAGTCCTAATCCCAAACTTCACCTCATTTCCTACCAAAAATCAATGGACTGCAGGACTCAACATTAACCGAAAAACCAACTTGCCCTGCCGGGCAAGTACTTAGAAAATCTACTTGCCCTGAACGTAAAGCCGCTTGCCCAAACATGAACATTTAACAAAATGATTGCTCTAATTTAAGTCTAATGAAAGTCTAAATTACATGCTCTTTGTTCTTTTTTGCACTTGCCCGGGCGGACAACTAGATTATAAAATAACTTGTCCGGACCAAACTTATACTTGCCAGGGGCAATAGAACAACCGTTAATGTTCAGCCCTGGACCGGAACAAAACTCAGACTTGATCTGTAAGCCATGCAGGTAGACTGACACACCAAGACCTGCTTTGTGAAACAGAATGCCCCCTTGTAAAGTGCTCACCTTGAGAATCCCCTTGGAGCGAATGGTACACCCGGGCAAAGCAAAAAGCTTCTCAAAGCCTCCTGTCTCCTTCCAGTGCATGAGTTTCTTAGTGGGTGGTGCGAGGTCTAGTGTGGTGATGATATCGGTGGTGTCAGACAGCTGTAGCTTCATAGTCTCACTGGGAATACCCTGCTGTTCATCAACAATCAGCTTGCGTTTCCTTTTCCTTCTCTCACCAATACCTGTTTTCCGATGAAAACATAATAAATAAGAGCCATGATCTGTTAGTAAAGGGGTGAAGTGTCATCCCAGCTTAGCCTGTGTAGTCGCATAGTCCAATATTTCCATTGGAAATGGGGCCGAATACTGTCAGGGACAAAACACCCTTTTTGGGGAAGGGGCCTCAGCCTTTTTTAGGGGAAAAATAGCACAATTTGTTCTTATTTTGGGAAAATAATAATGAAACATAATATTAAAAAAATATCCACATGACTGAAAATCTTTTAAGTCGTAATAGCCTTTTAATGTAATATATTTATAGCTTTTGAATTCGGCTCGTTCCGTCATTCATCATGCTTATTTGATCAATACGCATACCCCTCTAGGAGAATAATACAGGAGGTAATGAAAGGCATATTCAACCAATATGAATACTCCCTTTCCCTAGGAGACTTTTTACGGCTCTGGGTTTTTCCAGCCTAATAGTAGGCTAAACAAGTTTGACTTTCATACAAAGTTAAGATATTACTTTGGTGGGGAATTGTTCCAGCATAATTGGGGAAAATTTTGGTCAAATTAGGGAGAAAAAAAAGGTTTCTTCTGTTGGGGAAGCGGCCTATATTCCGCTCCTTCAAAGAAAGGTTTTTTGGCCCTGACTGTACCCAACTTTGACACACAAAAAAACACTGGTGATAGTACTAGTCTACTAGTGACCAGGTTCAAGTGTCAGTCTTAGCCTTGTTGTTGATTGCACAACTGTGCATCCAGTATGACAGATTACCTGGCATGTGTGAGGCATCCAGGGGTTCAAGGGCAAACGCCTCGTTTTCATTTGTGATGAGAGTGGTCTGCTCCCCTGCAGGTCCAGGCAGGGGTGTGGCAGTCATCATGCTATCAGATGGGGCCATAGGCTGGGGAACTGGAAAATCAAAATGTGTGCTGTCTCAGTACCTTTATATGCATTTCATATAAATAAACTTAATATCATTATAGTTACTTGTATAAAAAATTTAATCCACATTGCCAACATTCTTCAAAAAGTAAATTTGATTCATGAATTAATTCAATAAGGTGCTTAAGAAATAATCCTGTTATTTTAATAATAGACCATTTATTTTGTAATTAAAGGTATTTCAGTCTATGATACAAAATACAAGTCAGTCACAAATAACACAAGATGGAGTTGTGATATTAAGTTTAACATATTGCATTATTTTGCAAAACAAATACTGCAATTTTCTTTTATATTAGCACATGTCTTTTTCCTTACAAAATCAACAGTAAAATGTAGACACATTACCCTCTTTCAAGGGATTCACCATAACTCAAATTTTCCTAGCAGCATCAACATTATGCATTATTCAATAAAATACAATACGCAAATCACAGAAAACCAATAAGTAGTAGGAATTTTTTCAGCAAGTCTGTGAACCCTAGGACAAAGCCAGTAAAACTGCACATGGTCCAGGAATAAATTCCAGCAAACTAGCCACTTACCAGACCTTGTGGCCAGTAAATGTTTAGGACTTAATGGGTGACTGTATTAAGTATCACACTTGAGAATACTTTTTCTCTTACTTGGTATTTCTTTCGGCATCGGTGCTTGGGCACTGACAGGAAGCTCAGGTACTGCAGGTGTGTCCTCAAACAGATTTCCACCAGTAATTAGGTCTTCATCTGTAATGTACGAGAGATACTGATAAAAACAGAGAATGTGTGAAATGTCTCAACAATGAATGGACAATCATTAATATTTGTCGGCATGAAATATTGTGGCTTTTTTCTTCTTCTAAAAAAGAATTTTCAGTAGACATTATTCATTCATGGATTTCTTTTTTTCTTTTGAAAAACAAAAAGAGGAATTGTCGTCGGTCATTTTTCTCGAATCACTTTGTGTTTAATTTGTGGATCAGTGGACCACATAAACTAAATTAATATCTCACGAAATATTATTAGTTTACAGTATTATAGATATGGAAACAAATGTGATGACAACTGTACTTATAGCTTTGATTTAATAAAAAGTTGAAAAAAATATTAATGTGTTTGTCTCACATATTTGATTTCAAAAGACTGTGTACCGATGTTATATCTGGTACAGCAAGCATTATATATTATTTTATATTTTGTTACCAAGCAAATTACCTACTGACATCGCTTTTTTTTATTTGGGGAAAGGGCCTGGCCTTCCATTTTAGGGAAAACATTATCGACAAAACTGAAATAAGAGGAAGAAATTTTCCAAAGTAAGTTTTAAATTTTTGGCAAATTCCATCATTTAAAAAAAATTCTCTGGAGAAGGGGCATTTCCCTTTACTGACCTCAGGAACAGTAGAATGTGAACTGCATATAAATATTTCAATAAACTGCAATGTTTTCTATTTTTGCAGCCCTTAGTAACAAGAACACAGATATTTCCTAAAACATAATGCAACTCTTTTATATTTAGGTGCATATTTAAAACCTATTATTAATTGATTCACATACATATTTACCTGTCCTCATATTAGAAGAAGCATGCCTATATTACCTAAAAATTCATTTGTAACTGCTCCGCCAAAACTATCTGCATCATTATCGTCGTCATCATCATCTAAACAAACAATCCAAAGCTTCCAATTTGAACAAATAACAAAACATGAACATGAATGCATTGCATCAACTATATTAACATCAAATTTACAATTTCAACACAGTTAACATAATACATAAAAAAAAACAACAAGGGCTGTTTGTAAAACATGCATGCCCCCCATATGGGCTGTCCGTTGTAGTGGCAGCCATTGTGTGAATACCATTTTTGTCACTGTGACCTTGACCTTTGACCTAGTGACCTGAAAATCAATAGGGGTCATCTGCGAGTCACGATCAATGTACCTATGAAGTGTCATGATCCTAGGCAAAAGCGTTCTTGAGTTAGCATCCGAAAATCAGTTTTCTATTTCGGGTCACCGTGACCTTGACCTTTGACCTTGTGACCACAAAATCAATAGGGGTCATCTGCAAGTCATGATCAATCTACCTATGAAGTTTCATGATCCTAGGCGTATGCGTTCTCGAGTTATCATCCGAAAACCATTTTACTATTTCGGGTCACCTTGACCTTTGACCTAGTGACCTCAAAATCAAAAGGGGTCATCTGCGAGTTATGATCAATCTACCCATGAAGTTTCATGATCCTAGGCGTATGCATTCTTGAGTTATCATCCAGAAACCATTTTACTATTTCGGGTCACCGAGACCTTGACCTTTGACCCAGTGACCTCAAAATCAATAGGGGTCATCTGCAAGTCATGATCAATCTACCCATGAAGTTTCATGATCCTAGGCGTATGCGTTCTTGAGTTATCATTCAAAAACCATTTTACTATTTCGGGTCACCGTGACCTTGACCTTTGACCTAAAAATCAATAGGGGTCATCTGCGAGTCATGATCAATGAACCTATGAAGTTTCATGATCCTAGGCCCAAGCGTTCTTGAGTTATCGTCTGACAACCACCTGGTGGACGGACGGACCGACCGACAGACAGACCGACCGACCGACATGAGCAAAGCAATATACCCCCTCTTCTTCGAAGGGGGGCATAAAAAAATACAGAACAAAAAACAAAACAACTTAGATCAAGGTGTTTGATTTTAGAACCAACTCTGTCTCAGGTGTGGAAAAAATAGCTTCCCCCCTAACAAGCTTTACAGTTACACTAACTCTTTAACCTTGATCCAGCAAAGTCAAGAACAATCTGTTAAATTTGTTCGGGAATAAATTAGAGATAATCCGCTTAATGGAGAAAAAATCAAACCCGTTAATACTAGGGCCTTGTCTAATAAACAACCATACAACAAATTTGTTGTGCAACCAAAGTTTGTGGGCACATAAAACAGACATTTAGAATCGGTCCACTTAAGGACAACTCAAAATGATTGAAATAAAATTAATAGATAAGAAAATAGCAAGGAACTCATTCTAAATATTGCTGCACAGAAATTTAAACTCTACTAATTTGCATTGTTACTAAGTTTGTCACCCATTGTTTTAATAAGATGGGCTTTAGAACATTAACTGTAAACACAGTAAGCTTGTGAATGTCAACAACTTTTGAGAGCTCAATACTGTACCCATGAATCCACCACCAAATCCATCGTCTATCTGATGCAGGTCGACGTCCATGGCCTGGGATGTAGATGGCTCAGGAAGGAGGGTGCTGTCTTTAGGGTGGACTGCAGACATCTCCATTGCCTGCGGACTCTTCATGTAAGAGTCCTCGAAATTCCCATCAAAACCCATGTCACCTGCAAGGGCAATGATCATCATGAATAGGTTATAAATTTGGTTCGCCATGTTGAAAAATGATCTAGCCACTGTATTGTGTTCAGTGATTTAAGGTCACCGCCATAAATGGTAAAACACGCTGCTAAAACAGAACTGGATGAAAATCTGGATTTAAAATTTGACATTTATTATTATCTACCACAACAATGATGCAGCTTTTTTTTAAATCTTAGAAGACTTGTTTCATCAAAAAACACTTAGCAATCAAATGACCAACATCCATCATATACCTGCCTACCTGGTATATCTATCATATACCTGCCTACCTGGTATATCTATCGCATCTATCAATAGCAGCCTAACTTTCCTTGTCAATCCAAGGGTACCCATTTGCCTAAATTAAAACATAATCTGTATGTGCTTGTTTTAGAAATAAAGTAATGTAGATTTAAAGATGCTCCACCATTGTCAGATTTTTATTTTATTTGTTGCCACAGCAACCAGAATTTTTGATGAAGGAACAAAACAAGAGGGCCTGAAAGGCCCAAAGTCGCTCACCTGAGATTCAATGGAACTGACCTTTTCTGTGCAGCCCAAGATGTCATTAGAACAACATGTTCTTACCAACTTTCATTACTAGTGAACACCCTGGCAGTCATATTTTTCAACAGACCAGAACCATTTTCAAACTCATCCAAGATATCATTTAAACAAATATACTGACAAAGTTTCATGAAGATTCATAAGTCCATATAAGGAAAAATGCCCCGCCCACTGGTGGCCATGTTTTTCAAGCAACTGGAACCACTTTCGAACTTGTCCAAAATATCATTGCAGGGGTTCCGCTGTCGATCGCCATTGGCGCTAAATTTTTAAATGTGGCTCCAATTTTTTAAAAGTGGCGAATTTCAAAAAATCTGTAAAATCCTATCCGAAAATGTACTGCGAGTCGAAAGCACGAGACCGAGCATTAGCGGCCAGCGTCTGTCAGTTGTAAATATTGATTTACGACGATGTAAGCGACCTACAGTGCAGAGTGCATTAGAAATCACCGAAGCGTGTAAGTGTTACAAACGGTGTTTTTACTGCTATTGTCAAGTTTTATGGGGGTTATTATCGGATTAACGGCTCCTTTATGATATTGAGCAATAAGTTAAGTAACACGGGGACAAACTGTCACGACGATCAATAATTATAATGATTATTAGGGCCGCTATTTCTTTGTTAAAATCAAAACCATGGGGCTGGCAAAAGCATTTAATTTCTCCACATCAACAAATAAAAACTTGTTTCAACAGGTATTTGTGAGCGTTTCTTTTTAATAGATTCATTATTGTAATGTTCTAGGAAGGATATAAATTGATTAAGATAACAACAATTTCTGAATTAAATATAAAACATTCACTCGATGTACTATATTTCGGATATGTTAAATTCGGACATTTAAAGATCGGGACATTTATGTGTTGGTTTGATGTTTATAGTTTGTAAAAATATGTTTTATGTTATTTCAGGCAACTAGAATGGATTGTGGCAATTATCTGGGCCTTTCTGTCAGATAAAGGCGTGAACAACAGTCATTTAATTGAACCTGGAAATCATCCACCACTAACAAAAAACTTGTTAACAACAGAAGCTGATGTATATCATGTCCAAACGACCTAATATAACTGTTAAACAATTTGAAGTGAGATGCTTTATTTTCTGATTCCCTTTCAAATGATGAACATTGGTGTGGTTTTATGTTTAAATAATTAATTTCGAAACATTTATGCAGCATACTGTTTAATACATTGATGTTAACATTATTATATTATTTTGGTTATCTGTGTTGTTTATCAAGTTGAAAAAAATGTTATTTATATACAAATAAAGCTTATTAAGACTTATGAAGGTATGACTAATGAAGGTACTTATTGTTTTTTTTATGAAATAACATACTTTTTAAAGTGATAATATAGTCAATGACATTAATGTAGTAAGGTTTCTTAAAATGATTGTTCTTATTAATAAGGTGGAATAACCGACAGTATTCACGCCGCTAAAAAGTGGCGACAACTTTTTTTGGCCCAGTGGAACACTTGCATTGGGACAAATCTTCTGACAAAGTTTCATGATGATCGTACAATAAATATGGCTTCTAGAGTGTTAACAAGGTTTAAATAAAGCTATATAAGGAAAAATGCCAAGCCCCCTTGGCGGCCATGTTTTTCCACCAACCGGAACCATTTTCCAACTCATCCAAGATATCATTGGGACAAATCATCCGACCAAGTTTCATGATGACCGGACAATAAATGTGGCCTCTAGAGTGTTAACAAGGTTTTACTAAAAAATGATATATAGCCATATTAGGAAAAATGCCCCACCCCTGGTGGCCATGTTTTTTAAGCAACCATAACCATTTTCGAACTCATCCAAGATATCATTAGGACAAATCTTCTGATCAAGTTTCATGAAGATCGGAAAATAAATGTGGCCTCTAGAGTGTTAACAAGGTTTTACTATAGCCATATAAGGAAAAATGCCCCGCCCCCTGGCAGCCATGTTTTTCAACCAACCAGCATCATTTTTGAACTCATCTAAGATAATATTGGGGTGAATCTTCTGACCAAATTTCATGAAGATCGGACAATAAATGTGGCCTCTAGAGTGTTAACAAGATTTTACTATAGCCATATAAGGAAAAATGCCCCGCCCCATTGGCAGCCGTGTTTTTCAAGCAAATGTAACCATTTTTGAACTCATCCAAGATATCATTGAGACCAATCTTCCGATCAAATTTCATTTAGATTGGAAATAAATGTGGCTTCTAGAGTGTTAACAAGGTTTTACTATAGTCATATAAGGAAAACTGCCCCACCCCTGGCGGCCATGTTTTTACCGATCTGGACCATTTTCGAACTCGTCCGAGATATCAATGAAACCAATGTTTTGAACAAGTTTCACGATGATTGGGCAAAAATTGTGACTTCTAGAGTGTTCACAAGGTTTCTCTATAGCCATATAAGGAATACTGCCCCGCCCCCTGGTGGCCATGCTTTTCAACGGACCGGAACCATTTTTGAACTCAACCAACATATCATTTAGACAAACATTTTGACAAAGTTACATGAAGATTGGGCATCAAATGTGACTTCTACAGTGTTCACAAGGTTTTTCTTTTTTTTTACCTAGTGACCTAGTTTTTGACCCAGTTTAGAACTCAGTCGAGGTATCAATGGGACAAATGTTCTGACCAAATTTCATGAAGATCAGACAATAAATGTGGCCTCTCAGTGGTTTTTTATGGCAATTTCGGGGCTGATATTCGGCCCCATTCCCCTCAAAAGCGAGTTTATATTTTTCCTGATTTTGTAGAAAAAAATCCCCTCCAGAATTTCATTTCATAACAACTAACAAAGTATATAACAAATTAATAATATTATATGATTTTGAATTATTATGAAGAGTTACATTAAATTAGTATTTCCCAAATCAGTGTACTTTTCATTTGAATTTCATGCTTTTCCCAAAATGGCCAGGAAAAGGCCTGATGTATCTATATATATTGTGTCAATATTTGATGATAAAAACATTCCAATTTGGTCCATTTTATTGATAAAAAAATGCTCACATATGCCATTTTATCGATTAGAAAGTCCCCATTAGACTCAAAATGGCTAGGAAAACTGAGACTGTGCATGAAAGCTTAACTGTCTGAAACTAATGTTGAAAATATCATTGGTATATATTTCAGACAAGAGGGCCATGATGGCCCTGAATCGCTCACCTGACTAACCTTGCTTCATGAACTTAAATTTTATTAGACCCATATACAATCCCAAGCCAAATTTCATTAATTAATACATTCTGACAAAATTTCTTTAAGACGTGATGAAAACTGTGACCTCTTTCATCTTCACAAGGTTTTACTAGAATTTGCCCGGTGACCTAATTTTTGACCCCAGATGACCCATATACGATCCAAAATCAGATATTATCAAGATAAACATTCTGACCATATTTCATTAAGATCATATGAAAACTATGACCTCTATTGTCTTCACAAAGTTTTTCTATGATTTGACCTAGTTTTTGACCCCAGATGACCCTAATACAATCCCAACCCAGATTTCATCAAGATTAATATTCTGGCCAAATTTCATAAAGATTTAATGAAAACTGTGACCTCTACTGTCAACAAAAGTTTGTTTTTTTAATCTGACCTAGTTTTTGACCCTAGATGACCCAAAATCAATCCCAATCCAGATTTTAACAAGACAAACATTCTGACTATATTTCAATAAAATCTGATGAAAACTGTGACCTCTATAGTCTACACAAGGTTTTTCTATTATTTGACCTAGTGCCTAGTTGCTGACCCCAGATGACCAAAATACAATCCAAACAGGGCTCCTCTTGCCCAAAAATTTCTGTGGCCAACATTTTAGCCAATTGGAATTTTGTGTAGCCAAATTTTAGAAACTGTAGCCAAAGTTTTAGCAAATCATTTGCAGGGGTCAAAGTTGGATATTTTGAAAATCCTGAACTTAAAGCTGGGGGCCACGGGGCCGCAAGGCCTTCGGTGGGTCCAGGGGCCAAGGGATATAGAGGCCCCCAGAAGCTCCTGGATTCGACACATTTAAAGGGTGCCTGTACCTGTTTTGGTGATTTTATTTTCTTAAAAAAACAACATACACATATATTTAAAAATCTTCATGTATTTGATAAAGAACACAAAGTTAGTCAAAGGCAATTCATTCACATGCACCCTCTGTCTGGCATGGACTCGACTGCAGGTGTTGCTTTTGAAGAACCAGATAAAACCTGTAACCGTGGTTACAAATGATATTATTCACACATACTTTAAAAAAGTCAATAATACATGTTTAATTAATGCAGAATCAAATGTCACCATTTATATTCACAGAATCATGCTGCCAGAAGCCTCCACATACACCTAAGAAAATTGGGTATGGTGGCTTCTGCTAAACAGTTAAAATTGAAAATTTCAGCATGGGTTCCCCTAGTTTTTATCCCAATCGTTGTTTGAATGCTAAATAATTGTATCCTGGTGTGACCCAAATTTGACGATGTAACGGTTACATGAAGCAATATTTAGCAAATAATTTAAGAAATAATGAATGTTTAATAGCACAAAATAATAATTTTAAACTCGGCTGTATTACTTTGAAATGATTCTAAGACAATAATCATCCATTTAATCGATAAAAATAGAACATCGTCGAATTTAGGTTTCGGCGAATTTGGAATACGGTAGGTTGCCCATTATTTGTTTTACAAAAAGTAAAAAAAACAACATTTCTTGCTGCTGGGCTCATATATTGGGGACAATAAAACATTTTTTTAACTAAAAAAGACCTGTCCCAGTCAGCAAAAATGGCGTATTTGATCGTATTTTCAATTACTGTTAAAATTCTTTTCCTGATTTATGCTTTATTCAAAGGTCAAAATGTTTTAAAAGCTCACAATCAATGAATCATACGTTATTAATAAAAAAAAATTGGCAAATTTGCTAGATCTAACTTGCCGATTTTTTATGCAAAACAACCTAAACAGTAAACTTTAGCAACAGAAAATACGACCAAATTCGGGGTGTTAGTTTAAAAAAATAACAAGGGACAAAATTGTCACAAAACCAGGTTTTCATTGTGAAAAAAAATCTGATTAAGGGAGACAACTCAAACTGAACTTTTGAAATGAACAAACAAAATTAACCCCCTTTGCAAGTTTGTTTCAAAATAAATCTATTTTAAGTTGTGGTGACCTTGATATTGGAGATATTGACGTGATTCTTTCGTGCGACACACCATCCCATGATGGTGAACAAATGTGCCAAATAATTGTAAAATCTCACAATGAATGACATAGTTATGGCCAGGACAAGCTCATTTATGGCCATTTTTGACCTTTGAACTCAAAGTGTGACCTTGACCTTGGAGATATCGACGTAATTATTTCGCGCGACACACCGTCCAATGATGGTGAACAAATGTGCGAAATGATTTTAAAATATGACAATGAACGACATAGTTATGGCCCGGACAAGCTTGTTCCGCCCGCCCGCCAGCCCGCCCGCATTCGCCAATCTAATAACCAGTTTTTTCCTTCGGAAAACCTGGTTAAAAACCCTACCTGGTTGGTCTTGATGGTTCTTATATTCTTTATGTGATAAGGGCCCTCTGCGTGGAGACGCAATGCCTTCTTCCCACAAGACTGATAATTCAGGGTTTTCTTACAAACTTCTCAAACCGCTTTTCCACAAGCTTCCACTTTTCGCAACCAGTTCACTACCCGCCCGTAGACTACAGCGGGGAATGGCCACCCATTATAATCTGTACGCTGAAGTTTCTATAGCTACCAACAGGCAAGTATCTCGTTGCCATTTTTCTCAACTTAAGTCTAAACACAGCTTCCCATTCGGCATCAAATATACGCAAAAAGTACTCAAATTGATTTAAATCGGCAGCAATCTTTAATCTTTAATCAGATGTAATTGTTTATTTAATCCTCTACTATGTACGATTTGTTTTCACATCAGTAATTTGTCTCGATGACTGGTGTTAATGCCGACTGCGTATGAATTTTTCAGGTCAAAAACACGGCGATGTATTGATGCACAGTCTACAGCTGAAAGCGGTTAATATCTGGGACGGCATGTCAGGAAAAAAATCAATACCGATTATTCGCATTGTTCATTAATTAAGCAACGATTAATAACACTTATCCTTTATGGATTTTCATGAAAGAAAAACCATAATAAAGAAAATTTTATTCTCTTTAATCTGATATATAAACAAGTTTGGAAAGAATTGGATGAAAAATTTGGACTTTATTGCATAAACACCATTTTCTCAATTCAAGGGGAGGTAATTCTGTACTTCACGGACCAATAATGCTCATTTTTTGTAGGGTTCGTGTCCTCATTGATAAAAAGACACTGTGCAAATTTGGAAAGGGTCGGACAAAAAATGTGGAAGATTTTTGAAAGTTTTCACAAAATAGGCAAAAACGAATAAACATGCAAAGTTCAATGAGCTCCTGCGGCCATGTTTTTTGACGAATCAAATTTCTTTGAACAACTTTCAGGGGAGCCTTCAAAGGTCATCCCTGTGAAATTTTTTGAAAATCTGATGAGCGGTTTCTGACAAGAAGATTTTTTAAGGTTTTTACCATATATATGGTCATGGCGGCCATCTTGGTTATGTGATCAAATTTTTTTTTACAATTCTTTTGTCCCATGACCTAGGGATGCTCCACATGAAATTTCGTTGAAATTGGCTCAATGGTTTAGTAGAAGAAGATGTTTACAAATTGTTTACAGACAGACAGACAGACGGTGAGTGATCACAATAGCTCACCCCGAGCTATCGCTCAGGTGAGCTAAAAAAGGACAGAGAAATTCAGCTGTGAATATTACATTCATACATTAATGTGTATTCATATAATAAATTTCAGAACATATAAAAGAGTGAATATTTAATTTCCCCCTTTTCCTAAAAAACGACGCGTTTTTCCCCTTTGGACCATTTGAGTGCAAACCACAAGTCCCCTGCGGCGAAACCGGTAGGGGATAAATAAGGAACATGAAAGTGAAAAAACAAACACAATCGCAGGTCTTGCTCATGCGCATAAAAAATAATGGCAAAAGGCATGCAATAGCAACAAAGCATGTGGTGTTCATTGTGACTATTCTTGACAATTAAAGTGTATACAAATAATTAACTTTTTATTTTATTTTACAAAAGCAAAGAAAATTTCATTTTGTGGCATGTTTATTTTCCACGCTTTGCTAAAAAAATTTTTATTAAAGTCATTGTTTTCATATATATTGAAATCCTATATGTTGTAATCAATGACATTTTGCCAGTATCGTTATTCTTTCATTTAATTGTGAAGCCTCAAATTAAGCTGAGCATAACACAAAACCTATCAAGAGCATAACAAACATTTCAGTGTTTGACCAAAATACTCAACAAAGCCAAAGGAATATTTATACATATGATGAACATCTGTTTCAAAAAAGGACATTTTCAAGGATTGTTTTTATTGACAGGTACAAGTAATAACCACAAGAACTGTGACAGTGCTTGTTTTCTTGATTTCAGGAAAGGGCCTGGCCTGCCATTTTGTGTAAAAAATTTACAAAACTGAGAAAAGGTAAAACAAGGGACAAAATTGTCACAAAGCCAGGTTTTCATTGTGAAAAAAAAATCTGATAAAGGGAGAAACTCAAACTGAACTTTTGAAATGACCAAAAAAAATTAACCCCCTTTGTAAGTTTTTTTTTTTTTTAATCTATTTTTAGTCGTGGCGACCTTGACATTGGAGATATTGACGTGATTCTTTCGTGGGACACACCGTCCCATGATGGTGAACAAATGTGCCAAATGATTTTAAAATCTCACAATGAATGACATAGTTATGGCCAGGACAAGCTCATTTATGGCCATTTTTGACCTTTGAACTCAAAGTGTGACCTTGACCTTGGAGATATCGACGTAATTATTTCGCGCGACACACCGTCCAATGATGGTGAACAAATGTGCCAAATGATTTTAAAATCTGACGATGAACGACATAGTTATGGCTCGGACAAGCTCATTTATGGCCATTTTTGACCTTTGAACTCAAAGTGTGACCTTGACCTTGGAGATATCGACGTAATTATTTCGCGCGACACACCGTCTAATGATGGTGAACAAATGTGCCAAATGATTTTAAAATCTGACAATGAACGACATAGTTATGGCCCGGACAAGCTTATTCCGCCAGCCCGCCAGCCCGCCAGCCAGCCAGCCAGCCCGCCAGCCAGCCAGCCCGCCAGCCAGCCAGCCCGCCCGCATTCACCAATCTAATAACCAGTTTTTTCCTTCGGAAAACCTGGTTAAAAAAATCCCAAAGTAAGCTTCAAATTTGGAGAAAATTGGATCACTTAAAAAATTCTTTTTGGGAGAGGGGTCTTTGTCTTGTGGGAAGGAGTCTATATAAGGCCTTTGCTAAGGAAGGAAAGAAGGCCCTGAGCGGAAACAAAGGATCAGTTGGTTGAACTGTTGCATTGAACAATATTCTGTTAAGTACAAGGCTCTCACAGTCTCACTAGGATTCGAATCCAAAGGTTCAAGAGCTCAAAATGTGAAGAGTAAAAAATATTTTTTCTTAAGCATCCATATCCTGGTGACAAAAGAAACATGTCAGCTGACTGTCTATTAGCCAACAAAAAACTTGCAAGAAACTTACAGTGTAATAAGAACAGCATACAGTTCTAGCAACAATGATATTTTAACACATTGTTTCGTAAACCAGAGAGTTTAAATGCTTGTTAAACATGCAATGGGTATTCTGGTCATAATACAAAATAATTACCAAAATTATCATCGCCAACAAACGATATCGTTGCTAGGTCCTCCTTCATGGTGATTTCTTCAGGCCTGCTTTGGTTTACAGTGGAAAACTGTGCAGTCATGTCAATATCACTGAAATGTAGTTATGCATTAATATTCATAAGATACATTGTATGTGTCTGAAGTAAAATAGCAAATATGAAGCCACAAACAATGTCACAACTTCAGACATATTAACAGTTTTATAAACATTAAAAATTAAATGTACCTTAAAAATCACTGCTTTTTATGTTAGGAATGTTGACAAATCTTATATTGCCCAAATAATCATTTATTTTCTAGACCCTCTCTTTTTTCATCAACATGTCAAGATTTGCATGTTTTTTTAAAACATATTGAACAAATTTCTTAAAACTTCTCGCCACAATTACTTTTTGGTGCTTTAAAAAATTCAATTCTCTTAATCAATAACATGGCAGGGGTGAAATTAAACTATTATCTCAAGCGCACATACTGCAAGTCTTCAAGAGCATCAAAGTCATGAAAGTTCTCCTGAAGTGTGATAGCAGCCACATTCGCCTCACGGTTTTCTTCAGGAAGATCAACCACCCCTGGTCTAAAGGCCATCTTGATCTTAACGAATGCCTCATTGCAGTCAGCCAGCAGATACTTTGCTTTGCGGGAGTAAATGCGGACCACACCAAGCAGCAGATGACCAGATGTTCGAAGCGCTAGCTTCACCTGATTTTAAAATATAACGGCATTTAAAAAATGGTCATGTTACAGTGTTTTGTTTTCATTAAAAATCGGGTCCAGTAACCGGACCCTTTCCCAATGGAAAATAGTATATATTTTTCCCAAATGGGAGCTAAAAAAATTCCGAATGGAAGGTTTAAAATTTTTTTTTTAGATTTTGTTCATCTCCCATCCATATAAGATCAACCTTAGTAAATATAATACTGAACACACTTGTATGCTCAATTTTGAAGCATTTGTAAGCAAAACAACAACAACACTAATTTCACAATTTTAGTCAAAACGCCGTGAATTTTCCCAATCCAAAGGGACCCCGCCCCATTCCCAAAATGGTGAAAAAAAACACTGTTAACTTGACTGGCCTGTAGATTTTCAGCAAAGAACACATTGGAAATAGTGTTAAAGTTGATAGTTACAGAATTTATTTATTTAAATTTAACAGTGTCACCGAAAAAAAATGCTATGCAATCCTTAAAAAATTGTTTGTTTGGCATAACCCGACCCAGGAAAATTTGGGTGGGTAGGTAGGTAGGGATTTTATTTTTAATTATTTTTTTTCTGACATTGAACTCCGACATATACCAAACTGAAAGGTAAATATCAAATAAAGCTCCAGGTCCTCTGCCTCATAAAAGGAAATTGGTAAAGATTTTTCTGCACCGTTCGTATCACCGCACGTGTATTCATAAGTCTATTTTTTGTATAAAGAACATTGAAAATATAATCGACGAAAAATACTTTATCCGAAAACGAGAGTCTAAAAAATTGTACGCATTATGCACATCGAAAATAAAATGTGCATATCGTTTGACTACAGAAAATGAAAACAAGTAACCTAGCAAATACGTAATTAATATACTATTTGGTTGACATATTACTTTACTATAGCATAGTTTGTGAGTAAAAAACAACAAAGTAATTATAACATTTTAATTTCAATCAAGAAAAAAAAGGTGTAACATCTTCGACATGTAACTCATTATTTAATTATCATCCTTTAATTCAGATCGATAGACGGTAGAAAGTTGCAAAAATGATCAGCTTAAAAATAATTTATTGAGTGTTACGCTTCTTTTCATTTGCTTATTTTTGTATACAACTTTTGCCATCTGCCGTTATATTGCAGACAGACGACAATATTAACCGTGTATTCCATTATCTGTGCATGAATGACCCAATATTACCCGATAGCGAACTCAATGTTGATTGGTCAGCTACCATATGCGCTTCAAAACGTTCATGGAAACAAAGAGAAAAATGGTTAACAAGGGACAAAATTGTCACAAAACCAGGTTTTCATTGTGAAAAAAAAATCTGATAAAGGGAGAAAACTCAAACTGAACTTTTGAAATGACCAAAAAAAATTAACCCCCTTTGTAAGTTTTTTTTTTTTTTAATCTATTTTTAGTCGTGGCGACCTTGACATTGGAGATATTCACGTGATTCTTTCGTGGGACACACCGTCCCATGATGGTGAACAAATGTGCCAAATGATTTTAAAATCTCACAATGAATGACATAGTTATGGCCAGGACAAGCTCATTTATGGCCATTTTTGACCTTTGAACTCAAAGTGTGACCTTGACCTTGGAGATATCGACGTAATTATTTCGCGCGACACACCGTCCAATGATGGTGAACAAATGTGCCAAATGATTTTAAAATCTGACGATGAACGACATAGTTATGGCTCGGACAAGCTCATTTATGGCCATTTTTGACCTTTGAACTCAAAGTGTGACCTTGACCTTGGAGATATCGACGTAATTATTTCGCGCGACACACCGTCCAATGATGGTGAACAAATGTGCCAAATGATTTTAAAAATCTGACAATGAACGACATAGTTATGGCCCGGACAAGCTTATTCCGCCAGCCAGCCCGCCCGCATTCGCCAATCTAATAACCAGTTTTTTCCTTCGGAAAACCTGGTTAAAAAACCCCAAAACAATCCGGATTAAAATGGCGGATGTTTTCAATGAAATTTAACGAGATTTTAGCATATTCGCAAATTATAATTTTCTTGAGCCAAATTCGCTATATTTTCGCAAATGGCGAACGACAACGCGAGCCCTGTAATCGTGAGCATTTATTCCAATAATAACACGTTCGCAATGCTCGCGCTGTTGTTCGCCATTTAAGCAATTTGCGTAAATATTGAGAATTTGGCTCAAGAAAAATCTAAATTGCGAAAATCGAGTAAAATTTCGTTAAAAACATCCGCCATTTTAATCCGGACTGGTTTCTTTATTTGTGTCTTTTGTTTCAATTAAAGTGTTCGCAATTCGAACAGTTAACGAAACCCGGTCTGTACCCGATTAGACATCGCTTGACCTTATTGTTATTGAAGTGCACATGGTAGCTGGCCAATCAACATTGAGCTCACTTACACATGACATGACGTTGTCGAATGAAACGTGAGAGCGGGTGGAGCTATCGGATATTGGGTCATTCATGCGCAGATGTAGTATAATTTGAATACACATTTAATATCCGACGCAGTCTGCCTTCAAAATAGCGGCCGGTCAGAAAGTCGTATAAAGAGATAAACAAATGAAACAAAAATGTGACAATACCCGTCAATAAATAGCTGAACACTTTTTATCTTTCCACCGAATATTTACCAATCTGAATTAAAGAGTGATAATTAAATAATTAGTTATATGGCAATAATATTACACATCTCTGCCGATTGCCGAATTAAATTGAACGGTAATTAATTAATTTCTTTTTTACTCCCAAACTATCCTGAATGACAGCAGCGTATTTTAATTAAAGGGCTACGAGAAAAACAGGAGCGGTTTAATTGTATTTAAAGTCTAATTAATCGCATATGCCAATGTCAAATAAATAGGCGACTCAAATAAATACCGGTACACGTTTTATTCATTGCTATTCTAGATATCCTTGAAAGAGCATTCAATTAAATGACGCAAATAACAGAAAAAGATAAAAAGCGGAAAGGAAAAATTTAGCCGAAAGGATTTTCAGCGATCAAAAAAAAATTCAGTCGCGCCGATTTTAGTGGGTAGGTCGGGTTAAGCCAAACAAAAGAATTTTTAAGGATGGCCCTATATAAACAAATTCTCATGCTGCAAGATAATTGAACCTTCAGTAAGCTTCAAATATTATTGAAACTCCAGTGTCACCATGAGGAAAACATCTTTTATAACTTTAAAGGGACCTTTTCAAGTTTTGATAATTTGAGAAAAATAGTTTTGTGTTTGTAATGCTTTATAATTTTCAGGTTTTTAAATTATGAAAAGATGCATATAATGGATTTTTTAGAGAATGGTAAATGATCAGTATTACTGTTAACTTGGAAAAAAACATAACTATAGAATTTTTCACAGATGACATTGTGAGGAAATCAATTGTGTTGGCTTGAATTTAAATAGGAGGTTGCTTTAAGGGTATAGTTTGAAAAACCCAGCAGGGGTTTTTTTTAGAAAAAGGGGAAGACGCTGGACGCTGGGTAAAAGGGGAAAAACGAGCGCGAAAGAGACATATTTTGGGAAAAAAAAAACTGTTCATTTCAATGTCTATAACTCACCTACAGACTTCAGGGTTTTTTTTAGAAAAAGAGGCATGTCTCTGACCTTTTAAATTTTGTTCTTAAACACATGAACAAGTATGATATTAAAGTCAAAGTCCTAAGTTGCAGGGGTAGATCTAATTATGGGAAATGTTTTCAACTGGGGCCGGGGAACGATGTCAATATTGTGATTTCAATTTCATGATGAATGGGTTGACGATCTAGATCTGCTACAGTATTGGAAGGGAAAGGTCCGGCAGCTGCCGATTGTCTACTTTCACAATATTCCTACAGTGATGTTGATTACATGTACCTCCGAATCCTGCTGGGTTTTAACGGTTCTTGATAATTCATTCTTAAAAAATGCGTCAACGCAATTAATATTTTCCGAGTACGATCGTTTTATTTTGTTCGTGTATGAACGCCAATTGTGAGACTTGTTTTCTGTTTTAACGTTTATATCTTGGCTTTCACATAACCCGGATGAAAATTCGACTGGTTTCCGGTAATAAATTGACGAAACACCCTTCTCGCGCAAGACCGGAATCCAGTAAAATAGTCACATGATTAATACGATTAGTTGCCCGGTTTCCATGACGTAATTTAAGAGCTATATATAGAATCACTGGGATTCCCAGATTTGAGTGTTCGTCGGGAGAGAGAGAGAGAGATCGTTGCACATGGTACAAATTGGATAAGTGTCGACTTCCCAAAAGAAAAAAAACATTTCTTTGAGGGTAAAATATTATATTTTGGTGAAAAATTATATTTTTGGAGGGGAAATGGTTTTTTTAGGGGAAAAATTCTGGTAGGGGAAGACGCCGAATATCGGCGTCACTTTCTTAGTAAAAAAAACCCCTGCCCAGTTATGCAAAGGTTTGTCATGGGGACTCTCTGTTTGCAATAAGCGTCCTTTTTCAAATTTATGGGTACAAATATGCTAGATTTAGCGTTTGCCAGAGCCCTGGTTAATGTCTGTGAAAAGGTCCCTTTCAAATGTCTTTTATTTGAGGCAAGTAAATACTAATCAAACACTAATGTATACACGCTGGGACCGCGACCATTGAACACTAGATGCTAAGCATAGCGTTTGATCATGGAAAGATCATGTCCAAACCTTTGGTTTCATAATGGCCTCCACACTGCTATCAATGTTTGTCTCAAATACATGGGCTTTGGTAAGCTTCTTGTCCCAATGGGCTGCAAGCCATATCCTTGCGAGAGGCCCCTTCTTGGTCAGCACAAAATGTGCATAGAACATCTTGAAACTCTGTTTAAATATTCAATAAATAAATGAATTGCATATAAATCTCATATGCTTTGATTTGAATTGTTTTATTTTGTTCTACATATTCATGGTACGAAACTGTATTGATGAGAAAGCAACTTTGGTTCGAAACAATTTTGTTTGCAAAAACATACAAGAAAAGTTGTTTACACTTTAAAGCTTGATCTAAAATATATACAGAATGGTTTTATGAAAAAGTTTTATAAATACAAACACTGCTTTCTAGAAAACATTCGGAAACTGCTCAGCGTCGTTTTCGTCATTTTGCAAAAAATCTAGGTCACATTTTATTATTGATTCTCTTGGAAAACATGTATGCTTTATAAGAATATCGGTTCACTTGTTGTCATATCATTATTTAACAGTTAGTTATTTGACATACCTGGATGGAAGATCAAATACTAAAAAATATTTGGGCAGACGACTTGCAACTTGTCTTCTGTTTACATTCTCATTTTCAAAATGGCGTCATTTCACTTCCCGCTCAAACAATTTGCATAATGACAATCCGCGGAATAAATAGTTCAAGACAAAACTATTTTAATTTCAACTAAAGTGATTTGTTATAAATATTAATAAGAAAAAATATTTCATATTGTAATTTTAGACAATGCGTTAAATATTATAGACATATGGATGCTGAATGTTATAAGGCGCGAAAGATTATCTAGTCGCGGATCACTGAATTGTGAAGATAGTCCTAAGCAAAGTCAGTGATGCGTGAACTAATCAATTAAGGGATATCCTGGTAACACCTTGTTGTATCGATAAGGTGTGCATATGTGTATCACTTTTACTACAATACACAATTTAAGGGTCTGATACAGATCGACGTGGATTTAAGATTATTGCATCAGTGTTGTTGTTGTTTGTTTTAACGAAAGTACACGTTTGTATGACGCATCAGTTTATATCACGTGACGGTAAAATGGCGATGTTGCTTGCTTACACGCAAAATTCCGGTTTAAAGCATGTTGTCATTGTCGATAATGGTGTACTCATCAGGAAGGATGCTTGAATTGTTAAAGGACAATTGAATTTTTACTGTTATTCCAGTTTTTCATAATGGAGGAAGCGACGGGGGGTTCTCTTGATGACGAAAATGCAAACAGTGGTAAGTTGTTATTTAACTTTAATAGCCTAAACGGCTTAAGGCCGTTTTGAAGCCTTCTTTATTCAACCCCACCCCCTCCCACACCCAAACACTGTTTATTGGCACCCCGCTGTGGTCAAACTGCAGCGAATCTTATGAATGGTGATCAATACACAGTTGCAACAGAAAGCCACTTTAAGCCTTCTTTATTTGTCCCCACCCCCTGGCCTCCCACAGCCAAACACTGTTTATTGGCACCCCGCTGTGGTCACACTGCAGCAGACCTTATGAATGGTGATCAATTCACAGGTGCAACAGAAAAGCCCCTTTAATTCATGGGTAGCAAAACTAGTTTGTCCCCCTGCAAAACTTAGGCTACTTCTTATGGTGGTTTACACATGTATGTTTGAGGGGCCAAACCACTTAATACTTATAAGTAAACGTTTTTTTGGACACTTTTAAATAACGGGAATATTTTTTTCCTGTTCATAATGTTGATACGAAAAAACAGTAATAAAAGAAAAGTGTCCGAAAATTTAGAGACACTATTTATTTTGAATTTGATACAGGTATGCAATATGTATAGCGTCCATATTGTAGCAACGACTAATATCATGTGCTTGTAAAATACCATGCCATATAGTAAATATTTCTTTTATATATGTAAGCACTTAATGAAAAATAATTTAATTCGCTTTATTTTTTACTGAAAGTAAGTCCAAGGCTGTGGGTTTCATTTGAGCATTTGATTGTCTAATACTCCTGTATGAACCTGTTATTAACCCAACACAGTCATTGTCTAACACCTTCTATAACTTGCAATAGTTTTGTTTAAGTGTTAAGTATTTGTTACAGTAATGATTAATCTTTTTGCAGCAAAACCATTGCTTGTTACCGGTATACATGGTTATTTATTTTATTTACCCAATGAATAACGCTAATGTAATGGTCCATTGCCCTCAGGCATTTATCTGCCGGGTTTTATGACCTTACTTTGGTCATAAAAACGCTTGATCGAAAACAAAACATGTACTGAACACAGAGCCGAAATCTGGTAGCGCTTTAAACTGTCTGAAAATTTAGAGTAATTAATTATAGATGCAAACCATATGTCCAAAATTTAAAAGTCACAGCAAACAATATTTTTAGCCAAAAAATGGGATGTTGGAAAATTTAGAGTGTCAGAAAACTTCATAAGCCCTGCTCCCATTTGTGTGCACCTACTAAAAGTGGCTTAACTCTACTTATAAGATGCTTATTGTTATACCGGTACTTCATTAAGGAAATAAAAAGGAAACAGAGTGCAGCATGAACATAAGTATATATTGCAATTTTGCTATTATCTGGATCTGCTATTTTCTGTCAATTAAAAATGAACCACAATAAGTGAACAACTTAACCAGAATAGTTAATATCGATTTATTGTTGATTTAATTTTTAGTCTGTTATGCCATTTTGTGAGTTGTTTGAAGAAAACAACACATGCAAACTTATGCAAGTATCAATTTCTGTTACTTAATTTCTATCCCTACTTTGCAGTTCTCTGTAAACATATGACTAATCTCAATTTGTCCGTGTCAACAAAAATTTATTTTGTAATACATACATGTCCCTCACTTGTTTTGTATCTATATTCAATGATTGCATCATAAAATGATAGCAGGTAAGCTGTTAAAGACGTGTGTCCTGTCGACGACACACTTAAGCAGTGCTGCAACTAGGATTTGAACAGGGCTAATTTTGTCAAAATAGCACTTTAGTAAAGTTTAACGTGTGCTGTTTGGTTCAGTGCTCCAGCTAGGCCTAAATTGAAGGGCGCCCCGCCCTGACCCTCCGAACCTCCGCCCTGCCCTTCCTAGGCCCCCCCCCCCCCTGCCCTTAAAAAAATATTTTTATTGTTTTAAATATGATAATTAATAAATCTCTTATAATAAATTATTACGTTGAAATTAATTTATTTTATTGTAGACATTATATTTGAATGGTTTAATAATAATAGGAATAATATATTCTATCAATTCTTGATATCATATAAATTAACATGCTTAATTTTTTATTTCAACAGGAAGCATTCCAGAAACGCCAGCGCGCTCGAAAGTGCCCTTTTGACAAAATACTGCATGTGGAAAGTGCCCTTTTGACAAAAAGCTCCACTGCCCTTTTCAAATCCTAGCTGGAGCACTGCCGGTGCATATAACATTGTGTACCTGAATTACCAGAATTTTACACGATGTCAATTTAGTAAAGCAAATTGATCTTAGCCATCAAAATACCACAGTCTGTAATTCATATAAAAAACGTGTTATACAATTTTAATTGCATAGGCCCATTCTTCTAAGAATTAGTATCTTTAATAAGAAATATTATTAACACAATAAAAGATGTGTCGTGAAATTATCAAATTAAAGTTTTTTTTGTAAATGAGGACAGTTTCAGTTGTAATTATTGTTGCATTAGCTGGCTTTTGATACAAGGTTCTTTTAACTTCCTGTTAGATTAGTTAGGTATTTTTGCTTCTCTGTGCCAACAAAATTTCCTAATTGTTTAACATGCATTTCTTCAAAATCAATATAAAATATGCTTGCATGTAATTATGCCAATGAATAGCATCTCACAGGTGTATGCCGTTAAATCATTTTGGCACTCATTATTTTCCCAGGGTATTGGTTTATTAATCTTAGCCTTTTGTCAATGTTGAACTAATGTTCTATTTTTTGACTGATAACAGTTGTTTTGCTGAATTCCTCTCCTCTGCATAAAGAATGTTCGCTTGTAATACCCTGACTTTATTTAACCCTTCCCCTATAAGAAGCGAAGTGAAAATGGCTTTTGCAACCAGCATAAAACCAGAACAGCCTGCGAGTAACTCGCAGTCTGTTCAGGTTTTATGCTGTTTGCTGCTCTTCACAGTCTTCAGTAACTAAGGGTTGGAAATGAAGCCTTTAAAACTTGAAATTAGTAAGAAAGGAATTTATTTATATATGACTCCCTAGAGGACTACAAATGCGTAAAAATGTGGTAAAGGGTTAATTCTTCGATTTTTGTCCCTAACAATTTTCCATTTGTGTTTAAAAAAGAAAGAAGAAATGACTTAGTTCTGTGGTCCCTTTGCCCTTTGAAGTAATTAACCAAAATTAACGGTAAAGAAATGCTCTCAGATAACTAAAAGCAACTACAGCTTATCAGTGTATTTTTCCATCATTTTAGAAATGGGGCCGGTTCCATTTGGATTAGGGAAAATTGCGTGGTAGAATTTATATAAGCCATTTGTGGAAAATGGGAAAATAAATACTTTTTTTAGCTTGGGAATGACCCCAAAATTCAACCAAGAAAACACCATTTCTGTTTAATTAGAAGTAGAGTTCAGACAGCAAACTATCTCAATCCATGATAACTTTAAAACTCAGTTGTAAAAAAAGCAGTACCGGTATTAAAGAAAAAAAAATACTAAAATGATTTTGCAAGTCATAACAAATCCTTGTCCATACAGAAAGCCAATTTCAAACGTTACATCATATGCATTTCAGTGGTCAAGTTCTTAGAGGAACACTTTCTCTCCAGTGTTTTTTTTCCACCATTTTGGAAATGAGGCCTTTGGATTTGCAAAAACCGCTGCATTTTGATTAAAATTGGGAAATTAGAGTTGTTGTTTTGTTAACAAATTCTTAAAAATTGAGAATAAAACTGTTTTCCATATTATATTTTTAATATTATATTTGCCAATGTTCAACTTAAAGAGCTTAATTGGAGATGAACTAAATGTGGAGATCTAATGTGGAGATCTAAAATAAAAAGTGTTGTTTTTTTTTTAAACTCTCAATTGGGAATTTTGAACGAAAAATAAACACTCTCTCCATTGTCACATAACATCTAAATGACCTAGTATTAAGATATGGTTGACTGCCAAATATCTAGCATAAGGACAAAGGTCCAGAATATGCTTGCATAGTTAGTGATGAACTTTGGGACTTCTTTGTTGAACAGTACTGAACTGTACACAATCTACAATGTGACTCAATATTTATATAGATCGATTCATTGTGGTGTGACTGGAAAGCAGGTTTACACACAGTGTTGGGGTTTAATCCAAATGCAAAATCGTTTGCAATAATTTTGTAAAATACCTTTTTAATAAGGGAATTGTTCTCAGGTGGGCATTAAGCATGTAAATCATAACAAAATGTGCATACTTATGTAAAGTAGTGATAAATGTGTTCACAAAACAAGAATTTATTGTCATATTGTTCTAAAAAATAATAAAATATATAGGACAAATTTATAAAAATTCACAAAAGGCTTCTATAACAAATAGGGAATATTTGACTTTTTGACATTTCAAAACATATTTCTAAAAGGGTCTAAAATATTTTTCATGTTTGTTTTTTCAATTCAAGCCCAAATTATATACAGGATCTGATAGCTATGATAATTAATTCTTGACTTCATGTCTATAAATTTGATAGCTATGATAATGAATTCTTGACTTCATAGGCTTCCTATGACATAACTTATCTCCAAATAATGTATTTAATGGCATTATTTATTTAGGCACTCAGTGAAATATTTTTCAACATTCTTCAGACTCAAACCACATTGCAGCTCTAAATGCCTCCTGAATTAAACATACATGTACCTTGCACAGCATTTTGCATACTTGGATTCTTTAAATTCTTTAGGCCAAAAAAAAAAGTCTGTTTCCGGTCGCCCGACCATGTCTCCCGAATTTTTTAGTGGGATTGCCAAAAAAAAACAACAAAAAAACACTAATAATAATTTTTTTTACAAAATTGTGTGTTCATTTTCGTTCATATAAGATGTAATATCAAGCAAACAAAGTATATATATACATGTATTTCTTATTATAAGCTTTAGTAGCCTTCTGTTCTAGTACCCCCCCCCCCCCAAAAAAAATAAAATAAAAAATTCCTACCTATCGACCCTGTTTTTTTTCCCCAAGGAGACCAGAAATGGACCTATTTTTTTATTTTGGCCTTATACTGCTTATACTGGTAGCATATCATTCCACACTTTTATTTGTGAAATTTTAACTGTATGGACCGGCATTGTGAACTCAAGGTCATATAAACCCCCAATCCTATAAATTTGTAATTGATCAGGTGATGATATAATGGCTTATCTGATCCATTACTTTTTACTTCATTTAAGTGTCTTTTGAATGGATTGGGCTAAATTGTCATGCTTATTTATAGACACAAATACCACACAAGAGTTAAGTTTTAATTGGCTGTGGTAACAGATTTCAAGCTACAAATGATTGTACTGAGTTTGCAGTTTTGTGCATATTTCAAAGGAGTGATGTTGTAATACAATTTCTAAACAGATATTGAAATCCTTACATTTCAATCATGGCCGATGGTAAGGTAATAGTTGTTAAACTTTGGTGTTTTCATTTCAAATCTTTTCTTTGTGTTTGTTCTCTTTATCTGACTAAATGGGTGTATCCAATTAAGTGTAACAGAGATGTCACGATTTCTATTTTGTATAATTTTTGTGAGCTTGATATAGTTTGTTTAAATGAATGATCTTTAAATAACCACCACACTGTGGATGAACATGGACAATAATTTTTCTTTATGTTTTATCTTCACCTTCCTTCTAAGGCTTTCTTTTAAAACAATCCTTGTTTTTGAAAATGATAGATATGAAATACTATTTATTGTTACAGTAAATCCTAATGTTGTGGCTCTATTTGCATTACTATTGTGATGAATCAATTTGCATTTATTTCCCATTAAGGTCTTTTCTACCAAAATACTGGTAATTTAATACTGTTTACAAATGGAAATTAAGTGATAATGTAAATGTTAAATGTATATGCATTATGATCCATAAAAAAATTGTTTCTTTGAAAATTACTCTTAAATCTTTAAATAAATGCTTTAGCTGGGTAACTTTAATCTATGTAGTTGTTCACATTAGTAATATATCAACAGGAGTTAAGACGTCTTACAACCATCTTAGGTAGATGTAATATATTCACTTACTAAGTGGTTCGATATCAATATAGTTCTAGTGAAGTGTGTCCCAGTAATGCATCATTTTCACCAGTGTCATCTTTTGATGGCTTCAATTAAAGGGACGGATTTTCGTAATAACAAAATATATCAGAAGTAGAAGTAAAAACTAACTCTTACTTAAATATATGGTGTAAATGGTTGACAACCCTTGAATAAGGGTCAATGTTATTTATATGGTGTAAATGGTTGACAACACTTGAATAAGGGTCAATGCTATATATATATGGTGTAAATGGTTGACAACACTTGAATAAGGGTCAATGTTATATATATGGTGTAAATGGTTGAAATCACTTGAATAAGGGTCAATGCTATATATATATGGTGTAAATGGTTGACAACACTTGAATAAGGGTCAATGTTATATACATGTATATGGTGTAAATGGTTGACAGAACTTGAATAAGGGTCAATGTTATATATATGGTGTAAATGGTTGACAACACTTAAATAAGGGTCAATGTTATATATATGGTGTAAATGGTTGACAACACTTAAATAAGGGTCAATATTATATATATGGTGTAAATGGTTGACAACACTTGAATAAGGGTCAATGTTATAATTGTTGAGTTGCGAGTGTCAGGGTGGATAGATCGGTTGGTACAGTGCTGTACTTCAAATTCAAGGATGGCTGGTTCATTCCTCGGCCCGTCCACATTACTTGTATGATGACTGTGTCATTTTGCCTATACCTCTGATTTAAATAGGGCGGTTGTCAGTTACAAACACAAGTACCGGGTATGTGCACAAAGAAGCTGTCGCCGTGGCGAAGTAGATAAATATTATGGTGTCCGCCTAGCGATGGGGACCTTACAGGTTCATATCCCATTGGGAGCATTCCTTTGATCTCCCCCAAAGACACCAAGTGCTGGTTATTATCCCAGGAAATAGACTCAAGAGCGTTTCAATGAGCAAAAGGCTTTCTAGGCAATTAGCTAAAATAATGGAAAGTGTGAGTTAGTTAACTGTCTGCCGTAAGGCGTTATATGACTAAAATAGTGTTGAAAATGATAAAAAACCCATCTTAATTTTAATTAGAAACTAACAAACAAACAGAGTTGAAAGCGCAGGAAATTGGAATAGGCATTTACATGTTTGGAATGATAAGCACTGGGTAAGGAATATACGCCCAGAGTTATTTTCTTCAGGCTTTTTCCGCTCAATTTTGGGAAAATGCCACACTGGAATTTTGGAAATTTCGCGTCGTGAAAACCCCAATTTTGGGAAAAAAAATAATCGCAAAATTGGCTCAATTGGGAAAAATTATCGCATGTAAATAGTGTTTCTTATATTTCAAAGAAGCCGTTAACTGGTAAATAACGACTATTTCGATAACTTATTATTAAAATTTTACAAAATATTATGAACATGTGTGATAAGTGCAGGTTTTTTAATCTGAATTTGGGGAAAAGGCCTGGCCTTTTTTGAGTTGAAAAAAATAGCGCGAAGCGCCGGATTTTGAGGAAAATAAGGAAAGTCTTAAATAGTCATTAACATATTTTACAGTTTTTAAAACAAATTCAAGGCAACAGATAATTTAATTATGCAATTATTTTCTACACCGGATCAGGTTAACTTATATAAATTAAGGTAAAAAAAAAATATTTTTTTTGGGGGGGGGGGAATTGGGATTTTTTTTTTTCAATTGGGGAAAAAACAACCAGATTTGCATTGGGAATGGGGCCGAATTTCGGACCCGTGGCATAGGGCGGAAAAAGCCTGTTCTTTCTGCATAACGCTCGGAAAATGTTTCTTACTATAATTTTGAGATAATAATTGCAAAATACGCATTTTGATGATATGAAGTATAAAGTATATTATCGATTAGGCTTTCCAGTAACATTTGCATCAAAATGATGCAAGGCAGGTAATATGTATTTGAGTCAAAAGTGAGAAAAATCCAAAATGTTTGCATCATAAAGCAGGATTCTGCTTCAATGAAATCCATGAATTTTCTGTGGCTAGGTTCTGATAGCCTCAATTGCTCCCAGACGACCAACGAGTTGAGACATGCCCTGTTGCGTCCACCAAATAAGAAGAGGTTTGATGAAGAAAAAGAGGAAATCATGAGGGAAATTCAAGTAAAAGACCAAGAACTGGTAAATGATTTTGCGTTGTGATTTTTTCGCTTTTCAGATTATTTCTTTCTTTTGAATGCTGTGATGGCGATCTGAATGAAACTATTTTAGAATGGTGATGTATGGTAAGCCTTTATGATGTAAGAAAAAAAAGGTTGAAAGAATGCCACCACAGTCATATTTCTTCATAAATTTTAATATTATAAAGCAACAGTCTAATAAAAGAAAAGCAAGGCCAAAATTAATTGCATGAAAAAACAGGGTTTTTAAAAAATAATAAAATTGAAATATTCACACACACAATAGTCAAGACTTTAGTAATAAATACATGTACCTGTGTCTTTTACAGAAATCACTCGCAGCTGTAAGCCCAAATGCGAAGACAGCGCGACATAAAGAAATAAGACTCGAAAGGGAAGCTGCAATTGCCAAACGTAGAAATATTGATACAGAGCTAGCAACCCTGAAGCAGCAAATTACAGAGAAGGTAAATTATTGAAGAACACTGCATGTGCTCCAGCTCTGGTTTTAATCCATTTATGCCTAGCATCTAGAAAAAAGGCATTCTTTTAAGCAAACAGCGTAAACCCAGATGAGACGCCGCATGATGTGGCGTCTCATCAGGGTCTGCGCTGTTTGCTTAAAAGAATTTATGTAAGAAATATTCTAAATATAGAAATAAATATACTTAACAACTCTAATTTTGTAAATAAATTGATCCATTTTAGAAGGATGGGAGAGTTCACTAGGCATAAATGGCAGGCTGTCAAGCGGTCATACTTTTTCCTACTTTTTCCTACTATTTCCTACTTTTTCATCAGGATCCTACTTTTTCCTATTTTTTGACCAAATCTTCCTACTATTCCTACTTTTTCATTTTCAATGGAGAATATTTTTTTTTTAAAGAGTTAATTTAGTAAAACTTGCAGGATGAATGAATCTATGGCATGACTGTATCCCTGTTAATGTGCATTCATCTAGATGAGACCTGACAACCCATGCTGACTGTCTGCTAGCATCTCTTCAGGAGTATA
The DNA here is from genome assembly GCF_020536995.1 of Dreissena polymorpha. Lineage (NCBI taxonomy): Eukaryota > Metazoa > Mollusca > Bivalvia > Myida > Dreissenidae > Dreissena > Dreissena polymorpha. The sequence goes on along the minus strand of NC_068364.1, from coordinate 20,068,465 downwards.
AATATTTATTTCTTATGTAACTTTTAAAATTATTGACAATTTTTTTTTTGAAGTAACAATAGTGCCTTGTTTACTTCCTTAGCATTTGTACACTGCAGACTTCACTACCTTACACAGTTCCCAGTGATGCAAGAGCTGAGGGAACTCATTGTTTTTTCCAGTTTTATTTTGTTTCCATTGACAACAATTTGACCAAACCTTATGCATGTTTACATTATATTGCTGTTTGGAATGTAGAGATATAGAGATACATGTATTGTATGAGTGGTTATGTAATATGGAATTTATTACACAAGTTATTGGAAAAAAGATAAAACTGATGCTTTGCCGAGTTTTCATCATTTACAAATATAATGTAATAAATTCTGTATTACATGACAACGGATATGATGTTCTATTGATATCATAGGTACATCATGTTTAGTAATTAAATATAAATGCACAGAGCCTAAATGCCCTGATACATTTTTATGCTCCCGGTAGGGTGGCATATTGCAGTTGTACTGTCAGTCCGTTTGTCTGTCTGTCTGTGTGTGTGTGTCCGTCCGAAAACTTTAATATGGGCCATAACTTTTGCAATATTGAAGATAGCAACTTGATATTTGGCATGCATGTGTATCTCATGAAGCTGCACATTTTGAGTGGTGAAAGGTGAAGGTCATCCTTCAAGGTCAAAAGTTAAAAAATACAATCCAAGGGAAGTAATAAGCTTTAAAAGGGAGATAATTTCTAAACCTGCCAAATGATATATTGAAATTTTATTTCAAAGCTGCGCAATAGTGGGCATTGTGTTTCGGACAAACACAATTCTTGTCTAATGATGCCATTGCTAGTGAGGTAACTTCAAGGTGTTAAAGCGAAGTATTAAAATTATTAAACGGCATTATTACACTCCCGCAAAGTCATCAATAATGTAAAAGCCATTATTTGAAACTGGAATAAACAATGTAGTGCAACTGTTTCATTGCCCAATCAATGCTGTCATAAAAGATGTCAGGTGATAAGGTCCTATCTCCAGTTGCATAATCTGCTCTGCAATGACCAGTCATTTTGAATGTAACTTAAGTCATTATAACTGCACCCTATTGTCAATTTAAAGGTTTCACAATGTAGCTGTAGCAGAGCATTTACACTGCTTTATATACTAGTATTAATCTTGTACAACAAGTTGGTGTATCACTAAATAAATTTGGTCTTCTGCTTAAGGATATAACATGCACAATATAATTACCATTTTTATATCGATACACAGAAGACCTCTAACCACTTATTTGATGATACACCAAAATGAACAGCATCTAATTACATGTATACTTCTTTATCAGGGTAGCTTTGCTTGAAACTTAATTATCATAGATACACTATAAGTGCTAAAATTCCTAGTGGGAAAACAAAGTTTAACCCTTCATGGATGGAGAAGTTGGACAACAGTGGAAAAACACTGGGATCATGGTGCAAGAGAGATACCGGCAATTAGTTTGCAAGATATTGTACTGTCTGAATGAAGTCCATCTTGTAGTAATTCTGGTGCTAATCAACTTATAAGTCATGCAGATGGATAAAAACACAAGGAAAACATGAAATACATGCATGATAATTCACAAAAGCGTTTGTTTGGAAGTGCCCAAAAGCCAAGCAGCTCTCAGGGTTGTGGGGATAAATCTATCTGTATGCAAGTACATCCATCACACAAGGAACAGGTACAAAAGGCTGAAATCTTCTGGGCCCTTAAGGTAGCTTCAAGTGGGTATCCATACAGAACATGTGATGGCACTCCTGCTCTGTTTCAAGCTATGTTTCCTGGACCTGTGTCTAAAAAATAAGTATTATGTATTCCTACTTTTGAGGGAAAAGTTCCTACTTTTTCCTACTTTTTTCCTACTTTTCTTGCAAAAGTAGTTCCTATTTTTTCCTACTTTTTGAAAAAAGGTCACTTGACAGCCTGAAATGGGTTAAATTGTAGTTTTATTTCCTTCTCTCAACCATTCTTATATCAAGGGCATTTGAAACTTTGTGGTCATGTGGGGCTCTAAACTGTCACTGGGGCATATTAAACATTAAACATTTTTGTACATTTTAGAGGGCATTGATGTATTGATTATTGTTCAGCTGGCTCCCAATGATATATCTCATTACTTTACAAGTAAGTGATAGTCATGTGTGTATATAAATTTGGACACCTGCAAAAAAAGTGGAAAAAAAGCATGGGAATACCTAATATGGGGACCCTCCGGTAAGCAACACAAAAGTGTTTTGGGGATCATATTTGGGGACAGAATTCAGCCCCTTTCCCAATCTTAAAAAGAATATATTTTTCCCAAAGGACTGCTTAAAATTCACAACTGAAGGTTTTCACAATAATGTTTTTTTTATCCTGCCTCTGTTGCAAACATTGACCTCAAAGGCCCTTTTTGCCAAAAAACAACCTGCAAAGCTTATTGCATAGTACCATATCTTACCTCAGATGGGCCAGCTGTCACGCACAGAGTCAAACCTGCACATCAAGAATGAGCAGAAGATTGACGACACCATCAAGAAGCTTGAGTGGCAGCTGAGACAACAGAACTTCCGGCTCGCCGAGGAGCGCAGGATAGTGGCCGAGGTCGACAAACTGAAACGCTCCAAGAAATTCCTCGAGTAAGACCTAACCAATCGATTCATATTCTTAAGCCTAAAAATAAAGAATACTTTTAACCTTTTCCCACTCAGAATTAAAGTGAAAATGGCTATGTGCAAACAGCATAAAACCAGAACTGCCTGCGAGTAACTCACCCACTGTTCAGGTTTTAAGCTGTTTGCTGCTCATTAGTATCTGAGGGATCAGGGTTTTTTTCAACTTTTTGGGAATATAGCCCATGGCTTTGGATTTGGGAATTTTATCGGCATTCTCATGAAATTGGGAAAATAAATTCATTAGCCTTTTTTTCGACACGAAAAGTTCACAGATAAGGGAAATACTTAATTTGATATAACTCTTTATAATCATTCAAATTTAAAAAAACAAAATCATATAATACTTTGTTTGAGGTAATTGAATTAAAATTGAGATAAAATACACATTAGACACTTCTTTCTAAAAAAAAAAATTTTTAGTTTTTTTGTTTTTTGTAAATTGGGAATTTTTTGCAACATTTTGGGGAAAAAGTAGACTTTTTGGGATTGGGAACATAGCCGAATTTCGGCTATAAAATCGGGCCCAAAAAAAACCTGGGGATGGAAATGAAGCCTTAAAAATTGGATCTACATTGTAGTTAGAAAGGTCTTTAATTAAATTTAACTTTGTAAGGGACACAATGTGTCAAAATACGTATCTAAGTGATAAAGAGTTATAGACTTTAATGTACTAAAATGAAAATCAAGTTAAGCATGGCAGTTAACACCTATAATTTAGTTATTCTAAGTTAAGAGCAGTTAATATGTTAATATTCTGCCTGTTCCCAGAGAATACAACTCACAGAAGAAAGAAGTGGACAAGATGAGGGCAGCCCAGAAAAAGTTCAGAGAGGAAAAAGACGTAAGTAACTTATTGCATAAGCAGCACAAATATATAAGTTTGTGGAGCAAATAATATACATGTTTCTCGAGTACGGTAGTAACAGGTAGTTCTAAAATTTCTCATGCAAATTCGGAACAAAAACAACTCAGGCCATTGTTTCTTATCTTTCAAAAGGTCTTCAATCATATTGGATGTACATGTGTATATAAACAACATTTATATTCTCAAATATGATTTCATCTTTTCAAAAAGGCAAGAAAGAACTAAACTTACATTTGCATACATTAAGGAAACTTTTTTTTGTTCATAGAAACTTTTCTCTTTTAATTGTTTAGAATAACAAATCAAATATTTATATACTAAAATGGTCTTCCATTAGAAAAGTGAATGTTTTATTTTTATTTGTATTCCCTCTTCTATGGCCTGCCTCCTCCCAAACATCTCATAAAGTTAAGAAAAAAACAATGAATGGCCTTCTATCATAAACCAAAGAAAAAACAATTAATGGTCTTTTCTCATAAACCAAAGAATGAACAAATACTGGCATGAGTGTAGATTGACAACAAATTTCAGGTCATCCACCAGACAGTGTTCAGTTTGAACAAGCAGGAGGAAGAGCTTCGGAAAACAAGTCAGGACCAGAAAATGAAATATGAGGAGTGTAAAAGAGGTATGTAAACCAGTCAGGACCAGAAAATGAAATATGAGGAGTGTAAAAGAGGTATGTAAACCAGTCAGGACCAGAAAATAAAATATGAGGAGTGTAAAAAGGTATGTAAGCCAGTCAGGACCAGACAATGGATATGAAGAGTGTAAAAGAGGTATGTAAACCAGTCAGGACCCGAAAATAAAATATGAGGAGTGTAAAAGAGGTATGTAAACCAGTCAGGACCAGAAAATAGAATATGAGGAGTGTAAAAGAGGTATGTAAACCAGTCGGGTTTATTTCTCAGATACGCAATCTGACTCATTTGCAGTCCCTTAGAAAGTCTATTTAAATTTAAGACGTTTTTATCTAGAGTCAAGTTTTTAAGGTTTCATTTCCGACCTTAGCATACTGATGAGCAACAAACAGCATAAAACATTAACAGATTGTGAGTTACTTGCAGGCTGTTCTGGTTTTATGCTGGTTGCATGTAGCCATTTTCACTTTGCCTCTGAGCAATAAAGGGTTAAGGCTAATTGGTGATATTTTTTCATATTTTCACTTGTTTATGTTTGTAAAGGCAGATATTATTAGTCTTTTTAAACCTTGCCTGTCTGTTCTACCAAATTCTTGGTTAAACTCAAAATGTTTTGGTAGCATTACTAATGCTTACTTAAAAGCTTTGATTCTTGCTTAGATGATGTCTATAAACAATTAACACACCTATATCTCTGGACTTCGACATATTAACATGAGCGAATGAATCAAAATCATCAAATCTTCCACTTGGGGCATATTGGCATTTATTAAACCCAGCTTCTTGTTTTTAATGTTCAACTGTATATTTTTACACTATATTAGAGTCACGTACTGGGTAATATAGGCTTAATGCATGTTCATCAAGTGTCATCCCAGAACAGCCTGTACATATTGCACAGGCTAATCAGGGACCACATTTGCGCCTATACTGGATTTTTGTTAGAAAATACTGCCTTCAACAAGAAATACAATAATAGCGGAAAGTGTTTCCCCTTATACGCCTGAGCAGACTGTACAGGCTACCTGTAATCTGCATTAAGCCCTATTTCCCCATAACAAGGCTCATGAATTTTCAGAGTTGGACCGCCTGCATGAGAAGAAGCGGCAGCTGTTGTCAGAGCAACAGAGGTGCGAGAATGAGCTGAAGCAATGGAGGTCACGCAAGAGAAGTGAGAGCTTCCGTAGACGGGAGGAGCTACGTCTGGCCAAGGAGGAGCAATGGCAGAAAGAACAGTGCGTTTTGTTTTTAGCTCACCTGTCAAAGTGACATCTGTCACGAAGTGACATGGTGAGCCTATGTGACCGTGTGATGTCCGGCGTCCGTTGTGCATGTGTGCGTGCGTCCGTCAACAATTTGTTTGTGTAGACAGTAGAGGTCACAGTTTTCATCCAATCTTTATTAAATTTGGTCAGAATGTTTATCTTGATGAAATCTGGGTTGGGATTGTAGTTGGGTCATCTGGGGTCAAAAACTAGGCCACTAGGTCAAAAACTAGGTCACTAGGTCAAATAAAAGAAAAACCTTTTGTAGACAATAGAGGTCGCAGTTTTCATCCAATCTTTATGAAATTTGGTCAGAATGTTTATCTTGATGAAATCTGGGTTGGGATTGTATTTGGGTCATCTGGGGTCAAAAACTAGGTCACTAGGTCAAATAATAGAAAAAACGTCAACAATTTGTTTGTGTGGACTGTAGAGGTCACAGTTTTCATCCAATCTTTATGAAATTTAGTCAGAATGTTTAGCTTGATGAAATCTGGGTTAGGATTGTATTTGGGTCATCTGGGGTCAAAAACTAGGTCACTAGGTCAAAAACTAGGTCACTAGGTAAAATAATAGAAAAACCTTGTGTAGACAACAGAGGGTGCAGTGTTCATCCAATCTTTATGAAATTTGGTCAGAATGTTTATCTTGATGAAATCTGGGTTGGGATTGTATTTGAATCATCTGGTGTCAAAAACTAGGTCACTAGGTCAAATAATAGAAAACCCTTGTGTAGATAATAGATGTCACAGTTTTCATCCAATCTTTATGAAATTTGGTCAGAATGTTTGTCTTGATGAAATCTGGGTTGGGATTGTATTTGGGTCATCTTGGGTCAAAAACTAGGTCACTAGGTAAAAAAATAGAGAAACCTTGTCTAGACAATAGAGGTCACAGTTTTCATCCAATCTTAATAAAATTTGATCAGAATGTTTATCTTGATGAAATCTGTGTTGGGATTGTATTTAGGTCACCTGGGGTCAAAAACTGGGTCAATAGGTCAAATATTAGAAAAAACTTGTGTAGACAATAGAGGTCACAGTGTTCATCCAATCTTTATGAAATTTGGTCAGAATGTTTATCTTGATGAAATCTGGGTTGGGATTGTATTTTGGTCATCTGGGGTTAAAAACAAGGTCAATAGGTAAAATAAAATTAAAACCTTGTGTATACAATAGAGGTCACAGTTTTCATCCAATCTTTATGAAATTTGGTCAGAATGTTTATCTTGATAAAATCTGGATTGGGATTGTATTTGGGTCATCTGGGGTCAGAAACTAGGTCACTAGGTAAATCATAGAAAACCCTTGTGTAGACAATAGAGGTCACAGATTTCATCAGATCTTAATTAAATATTGTCAGAATGTTTGTCTTGTTAAAATCTGTGTTGGGATTGAATTTGGGTCATCTAGGGTCAAAAACTATGTCACTAGGTCAAATTAAAAAAAACAACTTTTGTAGACAGTAGAGGTCACAGTTTTCATCCAAACTTAATTAAATTTGGCCAGAATGTTTATCTTGATGAAATCTGGGTTGGGATTGTATTTGGGTAATCTGTTGGGTCAAAAACTAGGTCACTAGGTCAAATCATAGAAAAACCTTGTGTAGACAATAGAAGTCATAGTTTTCATCTGATCTTAATGAAGTATGGTCAGAATGTTTATCTTGATAATATCTGATTTTGAATCGTATATGGGTCATCTGGGGTCAAAAATTAAGTCACCGGGCCAATTCTAGTAAAACCTTGTGTAGATGAAAGAGGTCACAGTTTTCATCTCGTCTTAATGACATTTTGTCACAATGTATTAATTAATGAAATCTTTCTTGGGATTATATATGGGTCTGATAAAATTTAAGTTGATGTAGCAAGGTTAGTCAGGTGAGCAATTCAGGGCCATCATGGCCCTCTTGTTGCTTTATTGAGACTGGTTTAGCTTCTTAACATTTTATGCATGTATATTCTTACCAAAAAATTAACAAATACAGAGCTGCTGTGTTTTTATATTCTGACAGACACACAACTACCATCTTCTCTATACAAATTAGACATTAACCCATTTATGCCTAGTGGACTTTCCCATCCTTGTAAATTGGATCAATGTATTTCCAAAATTAGGGATGTCTAGTATATTTATTTCTACATTTAGAATATTTCTTAGAGAAATTCCTTTAAGCAAACAGCGCATCAGATTCATCCGGCGTCTCATCTGGGTTTACCCTGTTTGCCAAGGCCTTTTTTCTAGACGCTAGGCATAAATGGGTTAAGTATTGAAGAGCTCCTGTTTGTTCAAGAACTTGACCACTAAACATGCGATGTTCAAGTGTAATGCTGGATAATAATGGTTTATATTGCAGATTAATTGGAAATTAAATATTGATTAAATCACACGCCTATGTTGGAAGATGTTTTTTCACAGTGATGACATATTTGCTGGTGTTTACAGACTGGAATTCGAGAAATATCGTCAGCCATTTGAGGATGAGATAAACCTCTGTAACACACTGATCAGTTATGTGCAGCGCTACGTAGAGAAAGATGACTCAGCATATTTAGCGAGTCCACGGGAAGAGAATCCCCACCCACCCTTGGGAAGCAGTAAGTGCCATCATGGAATACAGTTGTTTAACTTCTGTACATTACCATGTATAACGAGTTTTACATTGAAACAACAGCTATTCTGAATGCTAATTTGCTAAAAAATAATTGTGTTATAGTAAATATCCACAATAGTTGTAGTGTGCATTATACAAGGTTGGGCATTATACATGGTTGCATGTAAATCATGGGAAAGTACAGTATTGCTAGTGGTGAAATAAAAATATTGATTTTGCAAGGTTTTGAGATAAAACTTAACACACATGCATTAAGACATATTTTCTGAAAACTAGGCTCTTATAATTTTCCCTCCCTTCCATAGGTAGCTCATTTGGCCCAGCAGACAGTCTAGATGATGGCAAGTTCGTGCTACTAAAGAAATCAGAGGAGCCTAGCGTTGACTACGCTGTGGGGAACCGACCCCGAAGATCCAGCAAGAAGAGCAGGAAACTCTCTGGGGTAAGTGGTTGTTGTCTAGTGTTTTGTGATTTGATAACAGTAAGATAGTGCACAATTATTTGACTTGATGGCCATTGGATATGGTCTGATATCTATTGGTATAAGAAGAATTTAATGACCAAGTGGTGTAGTGGATATGGTGTCTAGCAATCGGGAGGTCATGGGTTGGATCATAAATGTGGGAGCGTTCTTGAGCTCTCCCCCATGGACACCAAGTACTGGTTCTAGTCCCAAGAAACGGACTTGAGAGTATTTCAAATAAGCCTTAGGCTTTTTATGTAATCAAGCTGAAATAAATGGGTTTAAACTAACAAGATACATACTGTGGAACCATTTATTTTCGCCAGCACGAAATTTGTCATTTAAAAAATAGACTTTTTTGTCAGCACTTAAATTTGCCTATTCCTGACTTTGAAAAAAATATAAATAAAAAATGCTTCAGTCAATACCTGATTTGTTTCTAAAACATGTCCAAAATATATCGCGGTTGCGATAAATTGTAGTGAGGAAAGAGGGAGGACACTTGAGAGTCACTTGCAGGAGGTGGGGCCTGTTTGTCACATGTCAATATACTAGTCTTTTGTTACAGGTGATCAGTAATGGGCCCCCATTAATGTATCATTATTATGATAAGCAGATTAGTGGGACCAAATAACCGTTAGCGAGTGTTTGAAACAGTGAAGCCAATTGCCAATTTGTGTTATTCATTTACTATCATTGCCAAACTAATAACAATCTTACCTTTATCGACGCAAATTAGAGAAGATGCGAACATTATTGGTTATAATAAGTGTTAGCTAAATATTTGGTCAGGTCTCAATAAAGTTTCAAGAGTTTTGCATTGTAAATATTTGATTACTTTGAGTACAGTAATTTGTCTTACATGTCGCTTTTAATAATGTCAATGAATTTAGCAAATTTAAATAAATACACTTAACTCCAATATAACGCATATGACGGGGACCAAGTCTCGAAAATGTGTTAAAAAAATTTCATAAACACAAACAAACCCCATTGTTCGGAAGTGTAAAATTAACACTGCATTATGGGACGGCAGTTTCATAGGGCACTGTTCAGATTTAATTGTAACAACCAAGGGAAGAGTGAGTTAAAATTAGATTGAATGCAATAGGACAATAGGATACAAAGCTATGTTTTATTGCATCATACTCAGTCATTCGAAAAACGTGCTTCCCGGGGATTTTCTGAAAATTGCGCGAAAATGAAAGTGAATTTCTGTAAACAATTGCCATACGTTTGGATGGAACTAATCATCATATTTGCTTATTTCTCTTTACCTGTTATGTTTTCAATTCCTACATGTAACAATTATTTGGAAGATCTATCGTAAAATTTGTGAAAGTTGTCAATTAATAAAAAGATCGATAGCCCATAAACGAAACACAAGCTATGTTCACACCTGTATCGTAGTTTAACGCTGTATTTGTAATCAATGCGGGAAATGTATATCAGTCAGGTGTTGATCATACATCCTCATCTTTTAGTTTTGTTTATTGTCTTTGACTGAATCCGCTGCGTGGAGGCTGTATAATCTGCAACAACACTGAAAAACACAATGCACACAATGGGTAATAAAGTTGTTAACAATAAGCGCTCATCAATACTATTCTACCTAAACGAAGTCAACGCAGTGGATACAGCTGTACTGCACACGCGTTTTACAGCAATGTCATGTGTCAGTTAAGTACACTGTGTAATAGACACCCCTTTGTGTCAAAACCAGATTATCTTGATTTCGAAACAGTCGGAATATGTATGCGTTGATTACGTTGGATTTTAATGCCTCATTTCTTCGGTAATTCAGTCTTAATTTTCTTCAAATATCTTTGTAGCAGTGTTTGTTTTATCTTCAGACCAAGCCGTTGCCCCACACACCACAGATCCTGAAGCAGTTCTCCTCCCTGAAGCTGGAAGCCCCTGGCAACGTCTCCAAGGTGCAGAGCACGCTTGATCAGCTGACCGAGAGAAAGGTGACACTCCACTCACTTTCTGGTTTGAAAATTAGTAGTATGTGAGCCTTGCTCTGAGAAAGTGGGGGCTAAATGCATGTGCTTAAAGTGCTGTCCCAGATTAGACTGTGAAGGCCGCACAGGCTAATCTGACACGACCCTTTCCGCCTAAATAGGATTTTGGTTTAGAAAGAGACTTCTTTCAAATGAAAAATACTATAAGAGGGGAAAGTGTCTTCCCTGATTTGGGACGACACTTTCCGCACAAGCATTAAGCCCTTTTTTCCCCATAGTCCAGCTCATATATGTATAGTATTAAATTGAGGCAATCTTTGAATGAGTCCGTAATCATGGTTGCATGTCTCTGTCTTTTAAAATTGGATCTGAATTGAAATTTCTGGGTAAGGAGAGGATATATGCCAACTCTAAGTGTACTATAAGTTATAGTATACTTACATTGAAGTTCATTTGCTTTCTTTAAATTTAAGTTCAACCCATACCTGAAATTTCTCCTGCAGAAATACTTTGAAGAGCAGGCAGCCCTGAAGTCCCGTCAGATGTTGGGCAACCTTAACAGCTCATTCAGTGGGTCCATGACAGGAACCCTGGACTCACCGATGCGTGAGCGGGCGACCACGTGGGGGATGTTCGAGATGCCGCCTGCCATATTGGAGACCCGGACGCCCAGTGACACCGGGGAGAGTGGGATCCACGACATGTCCCGCCAGGCCAGCAAGACTGAGAGCTCTGAGAGCACGGCCGAGGTCTCCCATTGTGATCAGGTGAGAGGCATGAGTGGTCTTCCATTGTGATCAGGTGAGGGGCATAAGTTGTCTCCCATTGTGATCAGGTGAGAGGCATGAGTGGTCTTCCATTGTGATCAGGCGAGAGGCATGAGTGGTCTCCCATTGTGATCAGGCGAGAGGCATGTGTGGTCTCCCATTGTGATCAGGTGAGAGGCATGAGTGGTCTCCTATTGTGATCAGGTGAGAGGCATGAGTGGTCTCCCATTGTGATCAGGTGAGAGGCATGAGTGGTCTCCCATTGTGATCAGGTGAGAGGCATGAGTGGTCTCCCATTGTGGTCTCCCATTGTGATCTGGTGAGAGGCATGAGTGGTCTCTCATTGTAATCAGGTGAGAGGCATGAGTGGTCTCCCATTGTGATCAGGTGAGAGGCATGAGTGGTCACCCATTGTGATCAGTTGGCGTTAGGTGTAGGATTTCCTTGAAGCTGTCTGGTTAGGGGAGTGGTAAATACACGCTCTTCTCACAAAGGCCACCGGGGTTTGATCCCTGCTACCGGAAGCACGTTAGTTTGGTTGGTGGTCTACACATTTTGAAATCTAGGGGTTATGAAGAAAAAAAATTGGACTCAAGTGCCCAACTTTACCTTTTACCACTTAGATACGTATTTTGACCATTTTTAAGTCCCTTAGAAAGTTTAATTTACTTAAAGACTTTTCTTACAAGATTCAAGTTTAAAGGCTTCATTTTCAACCCTTAGATACTGATGAAAGGGTTACATGGAAAATAAAATAGAAACAAATAATCACAAGTCTATGGTTTGCACGTAGCCATTTTGAGTGGGAAAGGATTAAAAACGTCTTGATATCTGGTCTGACAAGGGCCAATCTCTAGGAGGTTTCGTAAGTGAGAAACACAATTATCGTGCATCGTCATTTAAAAAATAATCAACCAATATTGCTGTACCTGATGAATGCAAGTTATGTCATTATACCCCCACAAACGAAGTTAAGGGGGGTATATAGGAGTGAAAATGTCAGTCGGTCGGTCAGTCAGTCCGTATTACCCGGTAAGTGTCCACTCTCTAAGCTATGTCATTATATCCCCACAAACGAAGTTAAGGGGGGTATATAGGAGTGAACTTGTCAGTCGGTCGGTCGGTCTGTCCGTATTACCCGGTAAGTGTCCGCTCTCTAATTCAAGTAGTTTTCATCCGATCTTCACCAAACTTGGTCAGAAGTTGTTTCTAGATGATGTCTAGGTCAAGTTTGAATATGGGTCATGCCAGGTCAAAATCTAGGTCACGGGGTAACTTAGTGCGTTTTAAACCTCACCATGTTGTCCGCTCTCTAATTATCCCCCGCCAGAGGCAGAGGGATATTGTTTTGGCGTTGTCCGTCCGGCCGTCCGGCACTTTTGTGTCCGGAGCCATATCTTGGAAGTGCTTTGGCGGATTTCATTGAAACTTCGTATGAGTATATATATGCATAAGAGGATGATGCACGCCAAATGGCATTGTACACCATCTGTTAAAAACAGAGTAATGACCCTTTGTATCTTGAAAAAATGCTTTTTACTATAGGCACTTTTGTGTCCGGAGCCATATCTTGGAAGTGCTTCGGCGGATTTCATTGAAACTTGGTATGAGTATATATATGCATAAGAGGATGATGCACGCCAAATAGCATTGTACACCATCTGTTAAAAACAGAGTTATGGCCCTTTGCATCTTGAAAAAATGCTTTTTACTATAGGCACTTTTGTGTCCGGAGCCATATCTTGGAAGTGCTTCGGCGGATTTCATTGAAACTTGGTATGAGTATATATATGCATAAGAGGATGATGCACGCCAAATGGCATTGTATACCATCTGTTAAAAAACAGAGTTATGGCCCTTTGTATCTTGAAAAAATGCTTTTTACTATAGGCACTTTTGTGTCCGGAGCCATATCTTGGAAGTGCTTTGGCGGATTTCATTGAAACTTGGTATGAGTATATATATATGGATAAGAAGATGATGCACGCCAAATGACATTGTACACCATCTGTTAATTACAGAGTTATGGCCCTTTGTATCTTGAAAAAATGCTTTTTTCAGTATCAACCCTTTTGTGTCAAGAAGAATATGGGCGGGGGATATCAATTCAACGAATTTGCTTGTTCAAGTAGTTTTCATCCAATCCTCACCAAACTTGGTCACAAGTTTTATCTAAATGATCCTTAGGACAAGTTTGAACATGGGCCATTCTGGGCCTAAAACTAGGTCACAGGGTCACTTAGTGCGTTTTTAGCTCATCTATTTTTTGAAAAAAAATTATGAGCTATTGTCATCACCTTGGCGTCGGCGTTGGCGTTGGCGTCGGCGTCCGGTTAAGTTTTGCGTTTAGGTCTACTTTTCTCAGAAAGTATCAATGCTATTGCATTCAAACTTGGTACACTTACTTACTATCATGAGGGGACTGGGCAGGCAAAGTAAGATAACTCTGGCGTGCATTTTGACAGAATTATGTGCCCTTTTTATACTTAGAAAATTAAAAATTTTGGTTAAGTTTTGCGTTTAGGTCCACTTTTCTCAGAAAGTATCAATGCTATTGCATTCAAACTTGGTACACTTACTAACTATCATGAGGGGACTGGGCAGGCAAAGTTAGATAACTCTGGCTTGCATTTTGACAGAATTATGTGCCCTTTTTATACTTAGAAAATTGAAAATTTTGGTTAAGTTTTGTGTTTAGGTCCATTTTATTCCTTAAGTATCAAAGCTATTGCTTTCATACTTGCAACACTTACTAACTATCATAAGGGGACTGTGCAGGCAAAGTAATGTAACTCTGACTGGCATTTTAACAGAATTATGTGCCCTTTTTATACTTAGAAAATTGAAAATTTTGTTAAGTTTTGTGTTTAGGTCCACTTTATTCCTACAGTATCAAAGCTATCGCTTTCATACTTGCAACACTTATTAACTATCATAAGGGGATCGTGCAGGCAAAGTTATGTAACTCTGACTGGCATTTGGACGGAATTATGGGCCCTTTTTACTTAGAAAATTGAAAATTTGGTTAAGATTTGTGTTTTGGTCCACTTTACCCCTAAAGTATCATAGACATTGCTTTCATACTTGGAACACTCACAAACTATCATAAGGGTACAGTAACAGGACAAGTTGCATAACTCTGGTTGTCATTGTTACGGAATTATGGCCCTTTTTTTACTTAGTAACTTTGAATGTATGGTTAAATTTTGTGTTTCGATCCACTTTACGTCTTAAGTATCAAGGCTATTGCTTTCAAACTTCAAATACTTTCATGCTATCATGAGGTTACTGTACCTGGCAAGTTGAATTTTACCTTGACCTTTGAATGACCTTGACTCTCAAGGTCAAATAATTAAATTTTGCTAAAATTGCCATAACTTCTTTATTTATGATTAGATTTGATTGATACTTTGACAAAACTACTCTTACCTGACATACCACAATAGACTCCACCCAAACTATCCCCCGTGCCCTCCCCCCCTCCCCCCCTAATTTTTTTTTTTTTTAAGATCATCTCACAAATGACCACCACACCCTCACACTATACCCCCACTCCACCCCCACCCCCCCACCCCCCCACCCCCAATTTTTTTTTTTTTTTTTTTTTATTTTTTTTTAAGATCATCTCACATATTACCACCACACCCTCACACTATACCCCCCCCCTCCCCCCAATTTTTATTTTTTTAAACGGTTATGTTTGAAATACCGTCCAACCATCGCACCCAAACCCCCCCCCCCCCCCATCCCCCCCCCCCACCCCCCCCCACCCCCGATTTTTATTTTTTTATTTTTTCGCTTTTTTGGAAGATAATGTAATAAATGTCCACAACCCCACACTATACACCCCTCTTCACTCCACCCCTCCCTCCTTTGTGATTAAAAATGAGAGTCCCTTCACCTTTAAAAAGAAAATAGATGAGCGGTCTGCACCCGCAAGGCGGTGCTCTTGTTTAACATTCAGCATGGTGTCCGCTCTCTAATTCAAGTAGTTTACATCCGATCTTCACCAAACTCGGTCAGAAGTTGTATGGAGATGATCTTAAGGCCAAGTTTTAACATGAGCCTTTCTGGGTATAAAACTAGGTCAAGGGGTCACTTAGTGCATTTTAAAAATTGAGCATGGTGTCTGCTAATTTTTGTGAAGACGACATGCAAAATATTATGTGTCAATGCGGCATGTGGGGGTAATAGTCACGTCTGTGACAAAGCAGTTAATCCATTAATATATAATTCAAAAGAGAAAAGTTTAGAAAAATATGATGGGGTTGTTTTGTAGCATGGATAAAGTTGATTTTAAATTAGGCAGACATTTTTCAAGTGGATAATGTGTTACAGTGAATTTTGATAGGGAAAACACTCAAGTGTTCATACATGCTTTTTACATACAGTATATGGTATTTTTTAATGTTGTATAATTTATCAGTGGTTTGTATGTGAAAAAGTATATGTGTAAAAGTACATGTATATGCGAAAAAGTATGTGTGAATGGGTACACTGATCTATACCATGGCATATTCATGGGACCAATAATATATGTTTTAAATTGCTCTGCAAGATTTGTTTAAAATGCTTGCAAATGGGTCTTTAGCACAGACCAAAATTTACTGATTTCATACTACATGTACATACATCAGAGCTCCAGATAAGGGTCGTATTTTTGTAATTATGAATTATTTTCAAGTCCGTTACTTATTTATTTTAAAATCTTGTCGTACCATTAAGAATTAGAAAATCAAGTTACGAATATTATTTTTACATCGGTTCGTATCGATTTTTATTGAGTTCTTTTCGCGTATTAAAGATCTTTGCGGTGCTTATATAGAATGGTTATCGGGTTTGTTTAACAAAGCGCATTTTTTTCCAATAAAAGCGGCGTATACAGTCTATCTGTCAAAAAACAATGGCGGCGCCCAGAGAGCGTCCTAAAAAACTGCAAAGCGTCCAAAAACACGCTTTTAACATATTGTACGCAAAGTGAGCTGAAGTTAAATGTTTAGAAAGACATTATAGAAAAGATCTTATACGATGTTGTATGTTCAGTTCCCGACACAGTCGGAAAAGCTCAACAAAAACGGGACACGACGGGTCCAAACTTAAACACAAAAAAAAACATTGAACGAGTGGAAGGGACCGTGGCTAATCGTTGAAAAGATTGAAGGGGTGACCCGTTTTAATTGTGAAATATGTAAAAATTCATCTAAGGCATGCAATCTAAGCACAGTTTGGGCATATGAAGGTATTTGAAAAATAAAATTGTATAATACTGAAAAGACACTGTTGAACTCGTATAAATAAAGTTGCTAGTATGTTTATTTTGATTTTTTTTGCATGAAAATAACCATTATTATTTATTTTAAGGTCATTTAGAAAATAAAAAATAATTATTTTCCAAAACTTAGTAGTAACGTTAAGAATAAAATTTCAGAGTTAAGAATTCTTTTTGAAAATCTGGTAGTAATTTAAGAATTTCACAAAACCTTATCTGGAGCTCTGTACATATAGTATTATCATTTTGCATTTTGCAATTTGGAATATAATATTAACAATTATGATGAATTGACATTAGAAAGGCTATTGTAGACTGACTTTACATCTTTTAATAAAAGGGGGTAAATATTTATGAATTTGATAGTTTGATCTGAAATTTGCTTCTAATTTCAGTTGAATTATGATTGTTTTATCCAAAATGTGCTTCTAATTTCTGTTAAAAAGTATAATTTGATATGGACTTTGATTCTTATTTCTGTTCAAGAGTGATAATTTGATCTGAAATTCGCTTGTAATTTCAGTTAAAAAATGATAGTTTGATCTCAGATTTGCTTGTAATATTTTTGTTAACAAATATTTAATTTGATCTGAATTTGCTTATTATTTCTATTCAAAAAAGATAATTTGTTCTGAAATTCGCTTGTAATTTCAGTTCAAAAATGATCATTTGATCTCAGATTTGCTTGTAATTTTTGTTCAAAAATAATAATTTGATCTGAATTTGCTTATTATTTCTATTCAAAAAAGATAATTTGTTCTGAAATGTGCTTGTAATTTCTGTTCAAAAATGATAGTTTGATCTCAGATTTCTTCTTATTTCTGTAACACAATCAGGTTCTGGAGGATCTCATAAAGCAGTCTGCTGAATACCAGGAGAGCGAGGCATCCCGGTCGTCAGGGGATACCATCACCATGGAGATGGAAGAGATCCCTAGCAACCAGGCATACAGTAGCAACCAGACATCTGATTATGATCCAAAGTCAGCAGTGAGTCAGGATCATTCGGAAGCTGTGTTTGCTCAGGACAATCACTCCATGGACCATGACTTAGCTGAAATTAATTTGGGAAAGAAAACGATCTCGCAGTCGTTTGGTGATTTACTAAACAAGGGTGGGCACTTGTTCAGTTTGATGAACAAAGAAATCAGCTCCAATATAGAGAACTATGACACTGACTTTCCCCCAACATTGTGTTCAGGGACGGAAAAAGCATTAAGTGATAAAAGAGATTGTGATAATCTAAAAACAGCATCTGCAGGGGCCTCATTCTTGCAGATTTCCTCAGAAATGGGTGACAACTCATCGTTGACAGGTATCTCAGGTACATGTAAAACGCCAGTTTTATCTCAGGGTGTGACTGGATGTGATATCAAGACCATTAGTGCCTCTTGTGTGGTCGTCAAGGACAGACCACATGACCTGAACATAGCAACGGGTGGGGGGAAAGCCAGGGACAATATATGGCAGGGTATGACCCAACAGGGGGTGAACTGGAAACAAAACATGACAGAGACGAACTGTGATGACGAGGCGGTCGTTCGTGATTTAGATGAGCTTGAGCTAGAAAACAAAATCGACGAAGTCACTCATTTGTGATGAATGCTTGCTCTTAGGTTGTAGTTTTTATTTACACTGTTGAAGTTTTATTTCACTTTTTGAGTCATATTTATTTGAAAAAAAGTGATTTATTTCGTAATTAATTCAAGAATGTTGACTATGGTATACTGTGTGCATGGATAATTTGATTATCTTCAACTTTGATGTATGTTTTAATGCATTTCTTGTTTTGAATGCCTAACACCTATGAAAGATTTGTTCTTTATCTAATCCTTTTTAATTTTTATTTTATAATTTTTAGAATAATTTGTTTGTGCATTGAAAAAACATTCTTTCGTTGAATTGTTTTCAATTGTGGCAAGCTTGCGGCTTAGTACAAAGAGGATTTTTAAATAAAATTATTTTTTATTTATTATTTTGATTCTTTAATGATATTCAATATTTATGTATTTATTTAAAGGTACACAGCATCTATACAGAATGTTGTATTAGTATTAAGTTTTTATATAATGCTATTATTTTATTTAAAAAGTATTTCATCAGTTGAAAGATTATATGTGTCGCGATCTAAGAAAACTGGGCATAATGCATGTGCATAGTGTTGTTCCAGATTAGCCTGTGCAGTCCTAACAGGCTAATCAGGGATGACACTTTCCGCCTTAACTGGATTTTCGTGTAGAAGAGACTTCCTTTAAACAAAAAATTCCATAAAAGCGGAAAGTGTCGTCCCTGATTAGCCTGTGCGGACTGCACAGGCTAATCTGGGACAATACTTTACGCACATGTATTAAGCCCAGTTTTCTCAGAACGGGACTCATATACATGAACCAGAATATATTGTGTGCTTAAGTAATCTCCATATGCTTTTGTTATACATTTTATGAAACTAAAAAAAAATATATATATATATATATATATGGAGACATAGAATCTTAATTACTTAAGTATTAAGGCATTATTTATTACAGATCTACTGATATTAAGTTGTTCAATTGTAACTCTAAAAAGCAGTTATTTATTATTGTGCTACTATGTGCTAAAATGTTTCCCGATTTGACCACTTAATTTTTAAAACTTGGACTAAACTTTAAGCACATGCATCAATCCCTGTTTTCTGAACTGGTATAAGGGTTCTTTGTTTGTTTTTGCATGTCTATTAACCAAAAATGTTAATAAAAACAAGAAAAAAACAACAGCAAAATGAGCAACACAAAAATCAAACTAAAACCATAAACTGTGTAATGTATATATTATAAACAAAAAAGTATATTTAAGGGACCTTTTCAGGTTTTTATAAATTGACAGAATTGAAAAAAGTCAGATTTGCAAATTTTCATTGTAATTATGTTATTTGCTGGGAAAAAATATTACTGAACACTAACCATGCTCTAACATATCCATAATATGCATCTTTTGACGATTTAAAAACCTGAAAATTATTTAGCGTTGCAAACGCTTAACATTATTCAAGTTTTAAAGGCTTCATTTCCAACCCTTAGATACTAATAAGTAGCAAACAGCATAAAACCTGAACAGACTGCGAGTTAATCGCAGGCTTTCTGGTTTTATGCTGTTTGCACATAGCCATTTTCTCTTTGCTTCTGAGTGGGAAAGGGTTAAATGGAAAATAAAATTAAAATAAATAAACTCAAGTCTATGGTATAAATGAGGAATTTGCTTTGCTTAAAATTGTATGCAACAGTCATTAGACATTATTTTATAGTTAATAGACGACATTCAATAAACAGAATTTAGTTGGTTGTAATGACATTAATTGTGTTTTTAGCTCAATATGGATATAAATGTATTTCATGGGATACACATTTCATTGAGTACTTAAGTATATATACGTTATACACATATGCATTTAACTTTGATTCCATATTGTTCTTTCATTCCTTTTGGGTTTGTAATGCATTTGCCTATTCAGCTACATATTTTTGTTTATTAGGTAATCTGTTTTGTGAAAATTAAGCAAAATGCATGTGTGTGAAGTTAATGGTATTTTTTGTTTAAAGAAAGTCGCTTTTTACTGAAAATCTAGTTAAAGCGGAAAGTGTCGTCCCTGATTAGCCTGTGTGGACTACACAGGCTAATCTGGGGACGACACTTTACGGACATGCATTATGCCCAGTTTGCTCAGAACGGGACTCATATTTTTGTTTATAAGGTTATCTGTTTTGTCCTGAAACATTTTTGCTCATGATTTGAAAAGTTGGAGAATTGTTTTAACAGTCAAACGTGTGCTACATATATGTTTCACCGACTTAAAAACCAAGGAGACAAAGAAACATTTGATTTGTTTCAGTTTTGTAAAAGTTGTCTCCCGTATGTAGGAGTTAGTTTTTGAAGACACCTAGCTGTTATCATTATGCGTGAATGACAACAATACTATATTATGGTTCTCACTTTGGTCTTCAACAAAACTGCCTACATGTATGAAATTATCTATAATCCAATTGTACAAATTCAAATAAAATTTGCTACATGACAATGAAATTCAGACTATGCTCACAAGTGTGTAAAAACAGGACACCCATATAACGTAGATAGGAACATATTCAGGGTAATGATCTTGGTATATGTATTGAGACTTTGTTTTAAAAGTTTAATTATTAAATATACAGAAACTAAACAATTGTGTAGCATTGTTTTACATCTAGCCATCTGGCTTGAATGTGTGACTTCAAAAATCTGTTTTAATTAAGTGTGTTGTTTTTATGCCCCCAAAGGAGGGCATATAGTGATCGGACCGTCCGTTGGTCCGTCTGTCTGTCTGTCTTTCCGTCACACTTTGCATTTAGGTTTCGCATATAGGTTTCAAAAAATGCTCATAACTTCTATGTCGCTTCAGATAGCAACTTGATGTTTGCCATGCATGTGTATCTCATGGAGCTGCACATTTTGAGTAATGAAAGGTCAAGGTCATCCTTCAAGGTCAAATGTCAAATATATGGCTTCAAAGCGGCACAGAAGGGGGCATTGTGTTTCTGACAAACATCTCTTGTTTAAATACATATGATTAACTGCATATAGTGTAAACTGATGCATGTTGGTATTCTGTGACTAAAGCTGTTCTTGTTAAATGATTTTTTTAATCATAAGCATGCTGAAATATTAAAGCATATACCATTATATAGTCAATGTGTGTTCCCTTCCGAAATGACTTTATTAAATTATATTAATGCAATTCACATATCAGTTTTTTATACTACATGTATCATTTGTAGTAAGTTTTTCAGAAAATTGGTATCTGTGTGTACGTACGTACGTGCATATGTAATTATCCCCCGCCAGAGGCAGGGAATATTGTTTTGGCGTTGTCCGTCCGTCTTTCCGCCCGTCCGTCTGGCACTTTTATGTCAGGAGCCATATCTTGGAATTGCTTTGGCGGACTTCTTTGAAACTTGGTATGAGTATATATATGGATAAGAGGATGATGCACGCCAAATGGCATTGTAAACCATCTGTTAATTATGGAGTTATGGCCCTTCGTATCTTGAAAAAATGCTTTTTTGTGTCCGGAGCCATATCTTGGAAGTGCTTTGGCAGATTTCATTGAAACTTGGTATGAGTATATATATATATGGATAAGAGGATGATGCACGCCAAATGGCATTGTACGCCATCGCATAATAACGGAGTTTTGGCCCTTTGCATCTGGAAAAAATGCTTTTTTGAGAGTCAAATATAACATTTTGTGCCCAGAAGCATATTGGCGGGGGATATCAATTCAATGAATTTGCTTGTTTTACTGAACTTTTACATGGATAGAAATTTTGCATGAAAGGGGCATTGAATGCATATCTGAAAAAGTATAAGTATATTAAGAGATAAAGTATTGTTAAGTATTGAGGATGATTTTTATGCCCCCGAAGGAGGGCATATAGTGATCGGACTGTCCGTCCGTCTGTCTGTCCGTCACACTTTGCGTTTAGGTTTTGAAAAATGCTCATAACTTCTATGTCGCTTCAGATAGCAATTTCATATTTGGCATGCATATGTATATGGACAAGGCCTTTCCATACGCACACAACTTTTGACCGCTGTGACCTTGACCTTAGGGTCCACGTATAGGTTTCGAAATCTGCTTTTAGGTTTCGAAAAAAGCTCATAACTTCTATCAAGTGTTTATAGGGGGCAGAAGTCATCCTATGGTGACAGCTCTTGTTGTTTAGTGAACTAGTGAGGATTAATTTGCTTTGTTACCGGTAATCAGTGAGGTTCATTCTAAGTTATTGTATATGAAAAAAAGAAACATTGTGATTATTATGTTTTATTAAATAATGATAATATACCATACATCGAATTGATTGAAAATGTTGTAACTGATGTGTTACAAATGTGTGCAAAATGTTAAGCAGATTTAGAGGATATTTGTTGGTTTCATTAGATCATTAACTTTTTATGCTCCCCCCAAAATTTTTTAGGGGGAGCATATAGTCGCCGCTTCATCTGTCCGTGCGTGTGTCCATCCATGCACAATTTTTGTCCGGGCTATTTCTCAGCAATTAATGACCGGAATTCAATTAAACTTTATGGGAAGCTTCACTACCTAGAGGAGATGTGCATATTATCAGGGGGTTCTGGTCGGATGATTTTTCACAGTTATGGCCCTTTGAAATTTTCTATAAAAAATTATTGTTCCCCCCAAATACTGTGCCCTCAAGACGTTTCCTTTAATCTGAATTTATAGTGCAATATTGTGACAAAAAAAACTTTGGGGAGCATCAACCGTCTCCGACGGTTTCTTGTATTCTTGAGTGATCAAAGAAATTTGTAGTTTCACTAGTGAATAAAAAAAAATAGAACTGAACCCAACATTTTATTAATTACATTTTTAAAGGGTTTTACTGGAGAATTGTGCAGTGATACTAATGTCATGACATCAAAATATCGATATCATTTTGCAAGTTTTGAGTCTGGTATTGTTTATGTTCAATTTTATTTTTATTGAAATTCAGGCACCAAGCATAACAGTGCAACATATCGGAAACTTTGACTGTTTTGTTTTCATTGAATGAAACAGTGAATAATCAGTTTAAAATCATAATTATGTCCTTACAAATCACAAAGCATAAAATAAACCATATATGTGCTCACTCCTGGTACATTGTTCACATTTTTTACAATGTATGTTCATGTTGAAATTTTCTATAGCAAATTGTATATACTGATCCATGCAATATTTTTTTCAGAGACATGTTCTGTTAAATGTATCTTTTTTTTAAAAATGTTTTTTGAATGGATTATTGCTGTTGGATAAATCATAAAATGTTGAATGATACTTAGTGTTGTTAAATATTATACCCTAAAAATGTTAACATCTACATACTGGGCTCATTACTTACTGTTAAGGTGCTTCTTACAGGTCTTACATTTCTGAAGTCAGTTTGGTTCCATTTAAGCTCATTTGTATGCCCCCGGTAGGGTGGCATATAGCAGTTGAACTGTCCGTCAGTATGTTAGTCTGAAAAAAAAAATTGACCATAACTTTTGCAATATTAAAGATAGCAACTTGATATTTGGAATGCACGTGTATCTCATGAAGCTGCACATTTTGAGTGGTGGAAGTTCAAGGTCATCCTTCAAGGTCAAAGGTCAAAAAAATAAAAATATTTCAAAGCAGCGCAATAGGGGGCATTGTGTTTCTGACAAACACGTCTCTTGTTGAATTTAATTGTAGCCAAGAATCAACATATAATTACATGGTCTACGAACGAATCTTAGACTAAAACTAGTCTTATTCTGTCAAAAGACAAGGATTTAAAACTTGTAAGAGACCTTTTCCTGTGTAAATACAATTTTCTAATGCTCTTGTAGCAATTTGAAATGTACTGTCCTTGCATCTGTTGGTTATTTGGTCCTTGAAGTATTCTCCATGATATCTGGAGAATGTTTGAACTAACGTCATTTATGTTAGTATGCTGATTACTTTTGAAAAGGGGGAGATGCATTACATTTTGAGACTTAAAAGGTCAAGGTCACAGATTTTGTTTCTGCAGTAAAATGAAAACTGTTGTCATCTTAATAGGTACGCGAGAGGTAAAGAAGATGCCAATCAGCCGAGGTCACCATGTCAAAAAACAAGGTCACAGGGGCTTTTAAAATGAACACTGGTTTCTTTATATACCATTTTCTTTCTAGAGGGTATCTTATTTTAAATCTGTGATGTGGACATACCAGTAATAACAAGACTATTGCCAAGCAATATAGCCCCCTACCGGCTCCATCATTGTCAGAAATTCCACCATTGTCAGATTTTTTATTTTTAGCTCACCTGAGCACAACGTGCTCATAGTGAGCTTTTGTGATCGCCTTTTGTCCGTCTTGCGTCGTCAACATTTTGCCTTGTGAACACTCTAGAGGCCACATTTATTGTCTGATCTTCATGAAATTTGGTCAGAACATTTGTCCCATTGATACCTCGACTGAGTTCGAAACTGGGTCATGCTGGGTCAAAAACTAGGTCACTAGGTCAAAAAAAGAAAAACCTTGTGAACACTGTAGAAGTCACATTTGATGCCCAATCTTCATGTAACTTTGTCAAAATGTTTGTCTAAATGATATGTTGGTCGAGTTCAAAAATGGTTTTGGTCCGTTGAAAAACATGGCTGCCAGGGGGCGGGGCAGTATTCCTTATATGGCTATAGAGAAACCTTATGAACACTCTACAAGTCACAATTTTTGCCCAATCATCATGAAACTTGGTCAAACATTGGTTTCATTGATATCTCGGACGAGTTCAAAAATGGTCCAGATCGGTGAAAAAACATGGCCGCCAGGGGGCGTGGCAGTTTTTTTTATATGGCTATAGTAAAACCTTGTTAACACTCTAGAGGCCACATTTATTGTCCAATCTTCATGAAATTTGGTCAGAAGATTGGTCTGTATGATATCTTGGATGAGTTCAAAAATGGTAACATTTGCTTGTAAAACATGGCTGCCAAAGGGTGGGGCATTTTTCCTTATATGCCTATATATGGCTATAGTAAAATGTTGTTAACACTCTAGAGTCCACATTTATTGTCCGATCTTCATGAAACTTGGTCAGAGATTAATCCCAAAAATATCTTGGACAAGTTAAAAAATGATGCCCGTTGGTTGAAAAACATGGCCGCCAGGGGGCAGGGCATTTTTCCTTATATTGCTATAGTAAAACCTTGTTTACACTCTAGAGGCCACATTTATTTTCCGATCTTCATGAACTTTGGTCAGAAGATTTGTCCTAATGATATCTTGGATGAGTTCGAAAATGGTTTTGGTTGCTTAAAAAACATTGCCACCAGGGGGCGGGGCATTTTCCCTAATATGGCTATATATCATGCTTTTGTAAAACCTTGTTAACATTCTAGTTTATTTGTTGCCATAGCAACCAGAATTTTTGACGTAGGAACAAAATGAAATGACGTGCATAATGTCCATATTGCCATCTATGCATGTTTCAAGTTTCATGAAAAAATATTAAGAACTTTTAAAGTTATCGCAGGATCCAGAAGTGTGACTGACTGACAGACAGAGCGCAAACCATAAGTCCCCTCCGGTGAAACCGGTAGGGGACAATAAGAGGCCAACACTTGAACAATAAACAAAAACAAACATGTTTGTCCTATGTTTTAATTAGTATTCAGATCTCATAATCGAATAATTAGTATTATAAAATGTTTAGAATATAATATTAGAGAGTAAAAAACACCCTATGGCATGTCCATAGAAACTATAAGCTTGTATATAAACAATTACATACTTTGTACATAAAATAATAAAAATATGATTTTTTGTATGTATTTACAGAAAAGCTTTTTGTACATTCAATGAAAACCACTCTATTTGCAGTACCATTTACAATGACTTGAAGAAAATGAAATTCAATGTCCATTTTGTTCATATGAGAGAAACTTTAAATGATATTCTTTGAAACATAAAACACACATGGGAGGTTAATAAAATATTACAAAATCTATCAAAGGCATACATAAATACTCAAAATAAAATATTTTGACAGACTAACAAACATAGATTACAAGGAGAAATGCATAATTTACTGACTATACTGGTCAGAATTGTTTTCATCGAAAGCATGCAGTGTCAGAAGCACATAAATATACAATGAGAAAACTACTGGACGCAGACTGCACAGGCTGATCTGGGATGACACTAGGCGCATGCATTAAGCCCAGTTTTCCCAAAACACGACTCTTTTACAGACCTATTTAAAGTATTTACCAAACAACATTAACAACATACTCATATAAAATGCAAAAGCAGCTAGAAGTTATGTTTTTGCTGCTACAAGTATTATTTGTTACAATACGTGAAACATAGACATAAGGATTACTGAATTGTTCTACAGGGCAGGGTACAAAGTAGTAAGAGGAGAGAGAGAAAATAAATTATTGCAAAAAACGCTACTAAGAAATCTGTACATCTTTCTGCAATGTGTCTTAAATAGACAAACATCTATGGCATAAAGTCCATGCTATGTAAAATAAGCAATCACACAATAAATAGTTTGCATAATGACATCGTCTCAGATACACAAAACATATGTACTGCGGCATTTATAAAATAGACTGCACACACTGCCGTGGTATTGAAAAGTATTTAACCCTTTGCATGCTGGGAAATTTGTCGTCTGCTAAAATGTTGTCTGCTGAATTTGTAAAAAAAGCATTTTCTTCATTTTTTTTCAAAGAATACTATCAGAATAGCAAACAGTTTGGATCCAGATGAGACGCCACGTTCTGTGGCGTCTCATCTGGATCCAAACTGTTTGCAAAGGCCTTCAAAATTCGGTTCCCGCACTGAAAGGGTTAAAGGTACAAAACTGTACCCTCGTGTTTTAAGTATTAACGTTTCCAAAAATATACCATGATTTTTTTAGAAATTTAATTGCAATACAAAATTAATTGACAAATAACACTAAGAAGATTTGCTTTCTCATTTGAGTGAAAATAATTCATTTTGCTAGTTAATAATCATATAAAATTAATTAGTAATATAACCTTTCTGTTGATGTACTAAGGTATGTTTTTCACACTTAAAAGGCAAAGGCTAACTAGAATTCTGATTACTTTTAAAGCAAAACCAAAACGCATGATTACATAAAGAGAGAATAACCTGTTTCAAAAAACTTCCACCAAAACATTGATTTCTACAGTAGTCAAGAAGTAACAGTAACTAATTTGATTAAAAATTGTAAAACAAACAATAAAATGGTTAAATCAAAAATTAAAAGACAATGTGTCCACTCACACTCATTTAACAATCAACAAATTGAGTGTAGATCGTGAAAATATTGTAACAGATAATAGAGACATGTAAAATGAAACAATAATTACACACTCAACATCAGAAATTCATTTTTGGAATAAACCTAAATTAAAACTCCACATGTGATATGTAAATAATAAAAAAAAAGGCAGGAAAAAATAATGTCTAAATGCAATTGAATAACTTTCGTTCACATCTAAATGAGATATAACCAATGCACCATAGAAAAAAGACGTGTGAATTATGACCTAATATCATGAGAACTACAAGTGCAAGATTTAACGGCTACATAGCCAGCGATGACATAATTATGCTTGGTGATGATTTGTGTAATGAGGCACTTCTTTGAAGCCCTATAAGACTATAAGTGTAATTAAAATGAAATAAACCCCAGGGTAAATGAACAATCTGCCCTAACAAGTGTGCATGTATATATACGTACATATTTTTAACTTAAACCCTTTGCATGCTGGGAAATTTGTCTTCTGCTAAAATATCGTCTGCTGAATTTCTAAAATTAGCATTTGTTTTTTTTTTTTCAAAGAATAATATCAGAATAGCAAACAGTTTGGATCCTGATGAGACGCTACGTTTTGTGGTGTCTCATCTTGATCCAAACTGTTTGCAAAGGCCTTCAAAATTCGGTTCCCGCACTGAAAGGGTTAAATAGTAAGGATATATATTCCTATACATAGCAATAATTTGTCAACATTATTTTCATGCATGTTATAGATTTCAAGCATATGATCTCTAAATATATCTCAATAAAAATGAGCAAAGGTAAAATGTAATGAACTTGACCCGAATCATAAGCACTATTGGCACCTACAAAATGTATCTAAATTACCTATACTCAACAGTATGACAATATAGACTTGAATGAATCCAGTAGTATATATTGCCCAATGGGTGCAAAAAGTTACCATGTGAAATCGAAAAAAAGAAGGCACATGGTACCTTTTTGCACCAATGGGGTGATATATTGTCTAAAATATGTTTATTTTCTTCATTCTACATCAACAATTGTTTAACAAAGCCCACAGCAATTTTGAAACCTAGTTACAGTAGCTTATTTCTTTTTGCCTTCTATGTAACAGATGTTTCCGATCGTAAATTCCGACTGAATATAGGTTTATCATATAGAGAAATATATTTTCTAGTCAGTTTGATTCAATTACATGTAATAGGAAAATACTTTAAGTGTTCAAATCAAGTTAAGTTAACATAAAATTCAGGAAAGAAGTCTGAATTCAAATCATTTAAACCCAGCAAATATAATTTCGCCCCATTGGTGCAAAAAGGTTCCATGTGCCTTCTAATTTCAATGTCAGATAGTACCTTTTTTCACCCAAGGGGTGATATATTTATTGACAGAAATGTTTCAAAAGTACATTGCACTCTTAAAAAAGCAAATTATTTTAGATCTTAAGCGGACTTCATTCTAAAGAGACTCGTTTGTTTAAGTAAGCAAATGTAACTAAACAAATATTAAAAAAAAAATTTACATTTTGTAAGTATATGGGCCCTGCATTTCGCTGTTTTTGTGATCAAGATATTTTTTTAATGAGCAGAATGAATTTTATAAATAAAAAGCTTAATATTAAACAAGAGATTGCTGAGCAATATTGTCCCCTACCGGTGAAACTCCATCATTGTAAGAATTTATTTTTTTTTGTTGCCATAGCAACCAGAATTCTTGACGTAGGAACAAAATGAAATGATGTGCATAATCTCCATATTGCCAGCTATCCATGTTTCAAGTTTCATGAAATAATATGAACAACTTTTAAAGTTCTTGCAGGATCCAGAAAAGTGTGACAGACAGACTGACTGACTGACTGACAGACGGAGTGCAAACCATAAGTCCCCTCCGGTTTCACCGGTAGGGGACAATAAATGCAAAACCTGAAACTGATACCCATGTGCATAAATCAGTAGCCTTGATATACAAATTCTGAATCATGTTGAAGCCAAAATAGCTTCATGCTTTGAAAATGTAACCTTATAAAAAATTAACCGAAGACAAAGACACAAATGTTGAGCCATCAAATACCACTGATCACAACCATTAATAAGTTGAAACAATTACCATAAAAAACAAACAGTCAAATCCATTGACTATTAAATCCATTGGCTCAAATTACAATTCATGTATTCATGCAACACTGCAAGAAATGTGGAAAAGTTCTTGAAATGACAGAAAGCTTACAATGTTTAATACCCAAAAAATGTTTCCTTACAAAAATACTAATACAAACATTTATAATATAGTTTATTAGTTAACAAACATTTGTTCAGAAAAAAAACACGCTGAATGTTTTTTTTTTCCCAGAAAATAATACAAAAGAAAACAAGGGCTGTTTGTAAAACATGCATGGCCCCCATTTGGGATGTCAATTGTAGTGGCAGCCATTGTGTGAATACGTTATTTGACACTGTGACCTTGACCTTTGATCTAGTGACCTGAAAATCAATAGGGGTCATCTGCAAGTCATGATCAATGACCATTGAAGTTTCATGATCCTAGGCGTAAGCTTTCTTGAGTTATCATCCGGAAACCATATTACTGTGTAAAGTCACCGTGACCTTGACCTTTGACGTAGTGACCGGAAAATCAATAGGGGTCATCTGCAAGTCATTATCAATGTACCTATGAAGTTTCATGATCCTAGGCGTATGCGTTCTTGAGTAATCATCCAGAAACCATTTTACCATTTCGGGTCACCGTAACCTTGACCTTTGACCTAGTGACCTGAAAAACAATAGGGGTCATCTGCGAGTCATGATCGATGTACCTATGAAGTTTCATGATCCTAGGCATAAAAAAAAAAGGCGTTCTTGAGTTATCATCCGGAAACCATTTTACTATTTTGGGTCACTGTGACCTTAACCTTTGACCTGAAAATCAATAGGGGTCATCTGCGAGTCATGATCAATGAAGTTTCATGATCCTAAGCATAGGCGTTCTTGAGTTATCATCCGGAAACCATTTTACTATTTCGGGTCAACATGACCTTGACCTTTTACCTAGTGACTTGAAAATCAATAGGGGTCATCTGCGAGTCATGGTCAATGCACCTATAAAGTTTCATGATCCTAGGCCTAAGCGTTCTTGAGTTATCATCCGGAAACCATTTTACTATTTCGGGTCACCGTGACCTTGACCTCAAAATCAATAGGGGGTCATCTGCGAGTCATGATCAATGTACTTCTGAAGTTTCTTGATCCTAGGCCTAAGCGTTCTTGAGTTATCATCCGGAAACCATCTGGTGGACGGACGGACTGACATGTGCAAAACAATATACCCCCTCTTCTTCTTAGGGGGCATTAATATAAAAGCCAGCAAAATACCACCCTGTTTATAAATTCTAAGCAGTAATGACTACTGACTTATTAAAAATAGTTTTCAATTTCATGAAATTGCAACAGATGAAAGAAGCGAATATACACACATTTCTTAAAACGTGCAAGACAAATATTTGAAATTTTTTATGAAAATAAATGAACACCACAGTTTGAGCAATAGCCGAATCATATAAGCAATTATGTTTTTACAACTCTACATGTATGCCAAACAAGAACATAGCAATAATTTTTTTTGCAACACATAAAATGGTGTTTTTGTATAATATTACCTCATATCCCAAAATGTGAACGTCGCACAGAAGTTAAAGAAACAGGAATAAAAAATTGCATATTTTTTACTGTTTAATTTTGTTCAGACTTGTCAAGGCAAATGCATTTTAAGATCATTACAATTTTGATCAAGGTTAAAATATTGTACAACAATCAATCTTAAAAACTACTGAGAAATTAAGCAGCCGAGAGACCAAAATCACATAAACTGATAAACAATTCATCTACATTGTACAAACCCCTTCATGCAGACATGGTGATACTGAACAGCTAAAAAGCTTAATTCCAATGATACCATTATATAGGTGTGTGTATACAAATCTCTCTAAAATCATACAAAAGGTTTGGTAGGAACTACCAACCAACAACAGAAAAGCCACATAAAATCATAACAACAACAACTATAAAGTCTAAGAAGTCTATGAAAAAATGCAGTACGGTAAGTAAGAAAATGACACTATAACACATCCAGGTCAGGACAGTCCTCCCATGAGTGACTGACAGAATGTTCAGCGAGCTCGGTCTCGGTAGTGTAAAGCTCCTCGCACACATTGCATTGGTACATCTCCGCCTTGTGCTTCTCAAAGTGATTCTTCAGGCTCGCCTTGTAGGAGAACGTCTTGTCACACATGACACATTTAAATGGTTTTTTCTCCCCCCGTGTGCTGCCTCATGTGAGCTAACAAAAGCTGTGGACGGGCAAAATCACGCTCGCAGTACTCACAGTGTTTTAATCCATTTTTCACAATCTCCATAGAATTCACTGTGGCTTCATCGACAAGAACTAAATTCTTCTTGTTTTTAACACTTTTATTCAAATCAAACTCCTTACCGACAGTTTTCTTCTTGTTCATCACCTCATTTTCAATCTTTTTCTGAATTAATTTCAGCCTTAACGTTTTCAATCACACTCTTGACAGTTTCCTTAAAATCGGAATTATCATCTCCTGCCTTCTCCATTGCATGTGAAACCTTTGCATTACATTCCTCATTACTACCACTTCTATCATGACCCTCAATTATTGCTATGTCACTATCATTATTTTAAGAACCTTGGCCTCACTGGTATCCCGCGCTAGTTTCATCATTCAAATTCAATTTTCTCTTCCCATTCCTTGCAACCTCCTCCTTGCTCTTGCGTCCATGTCGGTTCTCTCCATGAATGGCCAGTATGTGCCTGTTGAGTGAAACTTCATAGAGAAAGTTCTGCAGCAGTAGTCACAGAGGTATGGCTTCTCTTTAGTATGGGTCCTCATATGATGCAACATCGAACTTGGTGATCCAGTTATCTCCGTGTTACATTCAGAGCATTGCCGTGCCTTTGTAACCGCTATCGATACCGTACTTTTTGTACGCCTTTTTCAACTTCTTTGGTGTCTCTCCTCCGTCGACATTATCAAAGCTTTTTTACCCACATAACTTTCATTCAGTTCTGGTGATTGTGACCGTGAACCTTCCGAACCTGCAATCCCCGTCATTTCTAGTCTTCGTCATCAATTATGCCCATAAGGGCTTCTTGACAAGATCTGTATTACTTTTCCCGTCCCCGTTCTCCTCCAGTCCGACTGACAATATCCACTCTGTCCTCCAAGTCACCCGTTTTAGACTCGTCGTGAAGCATCATTCGTCAGGCTCATTCTTGATACGGAATCCTTAGCGCCTGCCTCTTCTAGTGTAAGTATTGCGTAGATTTCGGGTTCAGCTTTATCAACCAAATGCTCAGGCAGTAAACCCTTGTTCAGCTTCTGTTTGTAACAGGACTTGATGTGCGTATGAGTATTACACTCTGAGAGAAGCGTTTTACCACAGAGCCCACACTTGTATGGTTTCTCCCCAGTGTGGATCCTCATGTGATGACGCAGACCCGCCAGACAGGACAACACCTTCTTGCAATGAGGACAGGTACGATGGGCGATACGATCCTCCTCAGACATGGCCCGGACTGCTGTCGTCGCTTCGCTGCATCCTGCTTGGTGATTTTTGAAGGCGTCACATCAACCGGACGAGACTGAGCGTTCATGACCTGCTGTCATGGAACTTGTCCCAGACTTGCTGAATATGTTCCAGAGTCAAGAGCTTACTCTCTTCTTTTGGTATTGTTGGCTTTGGTGCCAGCTCGTCTTTGTAGGTATGGGCTAAGAGAGGTAAAACTGATGTAGAGTGGGTGCTCATGTCTGTAGGAAGGTCCTGGAATTTTGTGTCAAACAATGGCTCCTCTGAAAGCTCAAGATTGGACGGATCGCTTCTGTTGGAAAACACGCTGAGAAGTTAGTAGCCTGTTTCCAGTGCTTGTTGTAGCAGTTGCGGTAGAAAGATTGCTGATAGATGGTAGTGGAGTGGAGTTAAGAGTGGAAGATGGTATTGCTAACAAATGAAGCTGATGACATGGCACTGCCGTAGCTGTACTGGTGAGGGTAGCCCTGTGGTAGGGTGGACTCAGCATGCTTCCACTGTGGGCCATAGATGGGGCTGGATACACTGGAGGGGAGGGGTATCCCTGGTACTCCCTGGACATACTGGTGTGTAGCCTGCACTGTCCATACCCTGTAACCATGGGATTCATGGGGAACAGAGTGGAACACACCTGTGGCTGTGAGTGCGCCGCTTGGTGCTGCTGTGAGAGATCCATGGCAAACATCGTAGTTTGTGGACACAGTCGCTACTTAAACTTGGTAGCCTTGAGACAGAGCCCATGGTCTCATCTGTTATCCCACGGCCCGCCCAAAACTGTCAGATCTTGGGAGTTTTCACTACCAGAAAACTGAGCCAAGCTCGAGTTTGAGCCTGGGAGAGACCAGCTAATGCCATGGGGTCGTCCTTTTCCAATTTCTTTCTACACGATTTGACATGCGTGTTCAGGTTGCTTCTTTGGGCAAAAGACTTCTTGCAGAGGCCACATTCGAAGGGTTTTTTCGCCCAGTATGAACTCTCATGTGGGTAGACAGTGAGCTCGAATAGGCCAACTCTTTGTTGCAAATCGGACAGATGATGCTTTTGGAGTTCTTAGGTGAAAGCAGTGGATTGGAACCCATTAGAGTATCTGGAGCAACAAGTCCACTCGCATCACCACCAACAGAAGAAGACAGGGGTTTGACCAATGGGTGATCTTCTAGATCCATCGAAAGCTGCTCTCCATCATCTGATCGGTGGCCAGATGCAATGTGACCAGCTAGAGAATCTATTCCAGGTAGAGCCTTAGGGGTAGAGACAGAATGAGTTGACAAGCATGAAACTGCATCACCAGGATGGCTGACACCATGATAGCTTTTTTCGCTGCTCATATTATGCCCCAGTTCTGGAAGATAGCTCTCCGCATGACTTGACACTGGGATAGAATCTTGAGCCTGGAACGGTGTTACGTTCTTCTCCAGCTCTCCGAGACTAGCTTCATGCTCTGCACCAGCCATAGCACCTTTGTCATCATTCACCTGGCCAGGAAGTCTGGCCATTCCCCAGACCCCAATCCCTCCTGTTGCATTCCTAGGACAGCATTAGCGATCTGCGGTGGAAGACTGTCGGTGTCGTGAGTATCGCTGCTTACGCTAATAGCAGGTGGTGGGTAACTCCATCTTGACATTCCCTGGGTGACCGGTAAAGTTCAACAGATGCGGA
Source organism: Dreissena polymorpha (assembly GCF_020536995.1). Classification (NCBI taxonomy): domain Eukaryota; kingdom Metazoa; phylum Mollusca; class Bivalvia; order Myida; family Dreissenidae; genus Dreissena; species Dreissena polymorpha. The sequence goes on along the minus strand of NC_068364.1, from coordinate 20,033,865 downwards.
AAGTTGGCAGGGAACGGAGGCCTGTCTGTTGGAAATCCTGCGTACATGCCTGGATTAATTGGCCCATACGAATACACTGATTGTAGAGACTTTGCAGGACTCCCACCAAAGCTCTGAGGAGGGGAGTGGGATACAACCGCGGAGGTGTGCCCGACAGACTGCTATGCGGGGATGGGCTCTGATAATTGTACATGGACGGTTCATGCTCGCAAACTGCTCTGGTTCCGACTTCACTGTAAACATGCTGGGCAGGGGCTGGCTTGTGTAGCCTTTGTAGTTCTGGGACTGAACCTCATAGGGAGACATCCCGGGAGAAGGACCAAATTGTACTTTGGACTGGATGAGACAGGAGATTTCTTCTCTTTCTTTGGTGTTTTTGGCCCGCTTGGGAAGCCGTCATTGGAGTTGTCAGTGTGTGGAACGAGATGCCTGCCTGCTCAGCGGCCTCCTTGTGATGCTTAGCAACATGCTGCTTCATGTTTCCCTTGAATGTAAAGGATTTCTGGCAGAATTGACACAAAAAGGTTTCTCACCCGTGTGAAGACGATGATGAGCCTTCAAAGTCGCAGAGGATGAATAGGTTTGTTACATACA